>NC_140176.1:97009472-97212302 GCF_963971535.1 Notolepis coatsorum | reverse complement strand
ATCATTAACAAGTGTCTAATACAGTTAATTATTTGTTTACTTTTTCATCACATGTTACAAATGTTGTAGGCAGCTTTCGGATACACCCTTCTTTGTGACATCAAACAGTGACAGAATTAGGACTAAAGATAAATGCAATTTTATTAACATATAAAATACATGTGCATGACATATAGTGTAACATCGGGGGGCACTAGGACCCAGGAGTACCCTGGCCAGGTATTGAAGAGTATCTAGAGAGGAAGTCTTACGCGAGCGAGACTTGACGTCACGTGTGAATGAATGAATGAATGAAAACTTTATTTAACAGATTGCAGAATGGGTACAATACAGTACGGCTCAATACATACAATTGTTAAGGGGATGCAGACCTGAGAAAGACGTTTGTCTTGTTTCCATCAGGGTCCCCCATTTTCAATTCATATAGAGTAGTGTTGCCGTCTGTTTGAATGGAAGCACAAGTTATCCGTGCTGCGTCTATTCTTTCGCTTTTAATAAGGTATGTGCAGGTTAAACACCTTTTTTTGTTGGTAAATCTATTCCATCATTTCCGACCTACAAACAACTCTTATAAATACTTCGTAAATGGTATACAAATATATTTATAAATGATTTAATAATCATTTATGAATGTATATAAATGGTTTGTTCATGATTAGTTCATTATCTACAAATACCTTATAAATGTATTATAACAGGGTGTTATTATAAAGTGCTACCAAACATTCTCATGGCTTGAAGATCCCACTGAAATCTACCCACGTTGTCTGCACTGAGTTCTCAACTATCCATCACCGTGCAAACAAATTCACAAACAGCATTTTTTTGCCAGCAAAACTGAAGGAACGAAGAGTGACAGAGATGAGTATGAAAATGGAGAAGAGGTGGTAGAGGGCACGGAGGAGGAGGAGGTGGAGGAAGAGGAGGAGGAGGAGGAAGAGGAGGAGGAGGATGAGGTGGAGGAAGAGGAGGAGGAGGAGGAAGAGGAGGAGGAGGATGAGGATGAGGAAGAGGAGGAGGAGGAGGAAGAGGAGGAGGAGGAGGAAGAGAAGGAGGAGGTGGAAGAGGTGGAGGAAGAGGAAGAGGAGGAGGAGGAGGAGGAAGAGGAGGAGGAAGAGGAGGAGGAGGAGGAAGAGGAGGAGGAGGAGGAAGATGAGGAGGAGGAGGAGGAGGAAGAGGAGGAGGAAGAGGAGGAGGAGGAGGAAGAGGAGGAGGAGGAGGAGGAAGAGGATGAGGATGAGGAGGAGGAGGAAGAGGAGGAGGAAGAGGAGGAGGAGGACAGGGATGAGGAAGAGGAGGAGGAGGAGGAGGAGGAGGAGGAGGAAGAGGAAGAGGAAGAGGAAGAGGAGGAGGAGGACAGGGAGGAGGAAGAGGAGGAGGAAGAAGAGGCAGAGGACAAGGAGGAGGAGGTGGTGTAAGAGAAGGAGGAGGAAGTGGAGGAGGAAGATGAGGAGGAGGAAGTGGACAAGGAGGAAGATGAGGAGGAGAGGAGGAGGAGGAAGAGGAGGATGAAGAGGAGGAGGAGGAGGAAGATAACGAGGAAGAGGACAAGGAGGAGCAGGACAAGGAGAAGGAGGAGGAGGAGCAGGAAGAGGAGGAGGAGGAGGAAGAGGAGGAGGAGGAGGAGGAGGAGGAAGAGGAAGAGGACAGGGAGGAGGAGGAGGAAGAGGAGGATGAGGAGGAGGAAGATGAAGAGGACAGGGAGGAGGAGAGAAGAAGGAGGAAGATGAGGAGGAGGAGGAAGAGGAGGAGGAAGAGGAGGATGAAGAGAAGGAGAGGAGGAAGTGGAGGAGGAAGATGAGGAGGAGAGGAGGATGAGGAAGATGAGGGGGAGGAAGTGGAATAGGATGATGAAAATGAGGAGGAAGAGGACAAGGAGGAGGAGGTGGTGGAAGAGGAGGAGGAAGAGGAGGAGGAAGAGGTGGAAGAGGAGGAGGAGGAGGAGGAGGAGGAATAGGAGGAGGAAGAGGACAAGGAGGAGGAGGTGGTGGAGGAGGAGGAGGAGGAGGAGGAGGAAGAGGAGGAGGAGGACAGGGATGAGGAAGAGGAGGAGGACAAGGAGGAGGAGGAGGAGGAGGAAGAGGAGGAGGAGGACAGGGATGAGGAAGAGGAGGAGGAGGAGGAAGAGGAGAAGGAGGTGGAAGAGGAGGAGGAGTAAGAGGACAAGGAAGAGGAGGAGGAAGAGGCGGAGGAAGATGAGGAGGAGGAGGAAGAGGAGGATGAAGAGGAGGAGGAGAGGAGGAGGAAGATGAGGAGGAGGAGGAAGAGGAGGATGAAGAGGAGGAGGAGGAAGATGAGGAGGAAGGAGGAGGAGGAGGAGGAGGAGGAGGAAGAGGAGGAGGAGGAGGAGGAGGAGGAAGAAGAGGAGGAGGAGGAGGAGGAGGAGGAGGAGGAAGAAGAGGAGGTAGAGGACAAGGAGGAGCAGGACAAGGAGAAGGAGGATGAGGAGGAGGAGGAGGAAGATGAGGAGGAAGATGAGGAGGAGAGGAGGAGGAGGAAGATGAGGAGGAGGAGGAGGAAGAGGAGGAGGAAGATTAGGAGGAGGAGGAAGAGGAGGAAGAAGAGGAGGTAGAGGACAAGGAGGAGCAGGAAGAGGAGGAGGAGGAGGAGGAGGAAGAGGAGGACAAGGAGAAGGAGGAGGAGGAGGAGGAGGAAGATGAGGAGGAGGAGGAGGAGGAGGAGGAGGAGGAGGAGGAGGAGGAGGAGGAGGAGGAAGAGGAAGAGGACAGGGAGGAGGAGGAGGAAGAGTAGGAGGAAGAGGCCAAGGATGAGGAGGAGGAGGTGGAAGAGGAGGAGGAGCGAAGACAGGATGCAGGCTAGTTTTTTTGTTTTGTTGACAAAGGTAACGTCTATTTTACATGTATTTTAGCGAACCGATATCCTAAAACATGCGTTTGTATGATCGCAGCGTCGGAAAGCGACCCAAACTCTTTTTCTGACTGTCTATTCTTCTGATAGCAGGTGTTTAATCAAAGATCCCTGCTTTCTAGTCTTGCACAAGGACCAATCAGGAACCTCCAATGTACAGTTTCTTCCCCCTCGAATAATTTTTTTTTTATGATCTCTTTCTCTTAAACAGTACTGTATATCTGTATGTCGTGTATGTCATAAATGTCTGATGTAAACAAGACAAAAGTCTTTCTCTGGTCTGCATCCCGTTAACAATTGTTTGTATTGAGCCGTACTGTATTGTACAATACAGTTTTCAATCAATCAATCAATCAATGGGTATGGGCGGGTTAATTTTCCATTGATGGAGATTTTTATTGGCTGTTTTTAAAATAAAGTGTGGCCGCAGGATTAATAACGTTAACGTTAGTTCGGCCAGAGAAACAAATATACTAATTAAAATAGTTGGACCTGCGAGATTTTGTACTTTGTACTTTGTAGGTCTGCATTTTAAATGTAAGGAGTAAAAAGTATGGTTTTTTTTCTCTGAAATGAAATTGAGTCAATAGAATAATTGACCTCTCGCTTCGCCCCACAAAGTGCCCTCTGCGTTCGGAAGTACATCACATAGCGGAAGCTCACCGTGTCGCGGATGATTAAATGGATTTGTTCAAGTGAGCACGTCGACAGATCACACCAACACTTTAGTTGCAATGGTGGCTTATGCTGCGATGAAATATTTGCCCCAAAAAGGGCAAGGATAGTGTTCATAGTGTGGCAGATATCATCCCCTGTCACATGGCTACATGGAGGAAAGGAGATACTACTGTCACGGGCAGAGGAGAGCTACTTGAAGAGTTGATTAGGACTGATGGAGTACACCTGTGCACCACGTGATCACCCACATCCCACACACACCCACACAAGACACACAGTATAAAACCCTAGGAGAGACAGAGAAGAGTTGAGTGGAGGTGAGGAAGGAGCAAAGATCGAGGAGAGCCGGCGGTCGGATGGCGTAGCGGAGATTGCGCTCGTCACCAATGCAAGAGGTTGCGGTCTCGACTCCCGGAGTCAGCATTACCTGCGGCTTGGGTCGATCGTCATACTAACTCGTTTGGATGAGTTAGAGGGAGGGAAGTCGTGGGTGGTAATCTGGCATTGTGGACAGCGACGCCTACAGGTCAGGTCTGGGGGCGCCTGCTCAGCAAAAGGCAGGAATTGGTGAAGGCAGCGTGACCTCCCACGCGCTACGCGTCACCCAGGGCCGCCTCAGGGGGTGTGCGAGCAGTGCGGTCGCACAGGGCCTCGCGGGAAGGGGGGCCTCGCAAAATAAAATAAAAAAATAAATAAAACATTTTATTTATTATTTTTTTATTTTTTATTTTTTTTTATTTTTTTTATTTTTTTGCGAGGCCCCCCTTCCCGCGAGGCCCTTTTTCATCACATACCTAAAATCTAGTTTTGCTTATATGCTTATATATTTCACATTAGACACGTTTGTAGAATGTGTCTGACTTGTTCCTGGGTCTGCACCTGGGTCACTATTGGAGCTCTGGTGCTCTGCAGCAGACATACTATTGGTTTCAACGAAGGGAGTGGTTACTTACATCATAGTACGCCGCCGGAAACTTAAACGAAGAAGAAGAAGAAGAGTCAGCTGCGTTTGAATATTTCGCGTGTGCAGCTTTTGACTATTATGCTTAGTTATGCCAGCCAAGGTCGGTCATTATCAGTCGGTCAGTCACCAAGGAACGTTGACGAAAGGCGGGACAAATGGCCGGAGCCTTGTCATGATGCAGTCGGGATATAGCCATGGCCCATGATGATGTCGGCTAGTAGCTAGCTTAGCTAAAGGCTATCTAGCGTTAGCTAACCTGCAGCCAAGATGAAGAGGATGGTCCCCAGATAGCAAAAGGTGTTAATTCAATGTTGATTTATGGTCACAATGCTTGATTTTTGGTTAAGGTCGACGATTGATGTTGAATCACCCATTAACCTTTAAAGCAATTGACTAATGTTGAAAACATATCATTGAATCAATATTGTTTTGTGGTTGCATTTTAATGATTGAAATGCCAATATCTAATAAATGTTGAATCAACGGATGCTGCTCAACATGCTGTCGTCATTGTCTCATCACCCAGACTGCACTGCACTTGTGCTGCCCCGCCTCCCAGAATGCACCTGTGCGGCAGCTTCCTGGCTGCTACCTCATGTCTCTCTGCATCGGTGAGTACTGCATGGCAATAATGTCGATTATGTTGTATGTTGTATGTTGTATGTTGTATGTATGCTTTCGATTGCAAACGCCAGCGGAGTAGTGCCGTGTTCGTTTTTACATGGTAGAGAATATTATATTAACAGTTATTCATGCCTGCTAGCTGAAGCTAATTTAGCTAGTAGCGTTAGCAGTTAGCTATGATTGTTTCTTGATTTTGGTGTTTAGTGATATCCACCTGTTGTATATACTGTTATACATTTTATGTAGGCTAACGTCAGTAACGTTTCAAAATGTGGCTTATGATGTATTCTTTAACAGGATACACTGGCACAATCAGTTAGCTTAGCATTGCTGCTACCTTGCTTGCTAAAAAGTCATGGTAAACCAACATGGCAGGGTGCAGGCATACAGGCCGGGCCTGTCTCTCTCCCTCCCTCCCTAATGTGTTTGTGCTTAAAACAGTGAATGATGACCGCATGTTCTCAGAGCATTTTCAGAGCACTGTTAAACTGTTAAATGGTCATTTTAAAACTAATATAAGAAATTAATGTATATAGTGGTATATTTATGAGGGGAAACAAATATTTGCAACAACTTTTAACATTTATACAGGTAGGTTATTGATAACTAATTCTGCTATGAGTGTCATATTATAATCAATCAAAGCGAGGAACATAGAACCCGGGGAACATAGGACCGGGGGAACATAGGGATGATCCCCTGGTGGGTATCCACTTGCATTCATTGTGCTACAGTAAGCTAGGCTAGCTGGTTTGTATCCACTTGCATTCATTGTGCTACAGTAAGCTAGGCTAGCTGGCCTGTTCTGTTTCCATTCATTGTGCTAAGCTAGGCTAGCTGGTTTGTATCCACTTGCATTCATTGTGCTACAGTAGGCTAGCTGGTCTGTATCTGCTTCCATTCATTGTGCTAAGCTAGGCTAGCTGGCCTGTTCTGTTTCCATTCATTGTGCTAAGCTAGGCTAGCTGGTCTGTACCTGCTTCCATTCATTGTGCTAAGCTAGGCTAGCTTGCCTGTTCTGTTTCCATTCATTGCGCTAAGCTAGGCTAGCTTTCAGCAGGATATCTTTCTACTGAATGCACAGAGAGGAAACTGGTATCTATCTTCTTGTCTGACTCTGGAGAAGACGATAAGATAATTTCCCATAATGTTGGCGCATTCTACTTTAAACACTCACTTTTAACATTCACTTTAGACACTTTAAAAATTTTTTAACACTCCATCATATAATATCTATGTATTACTAAACTATACTATATTTTGTATCCAGGTGACAGCCACTGGCCCACTATCGCCCCAGACCATTGCAATGGTTCCAGACAGTCTCCCATCGACATTGTGTAGGCTAATGCCACCGAGGACTCTGCCCTCACTGCCTTCTCCTTCGTCAACTACGGCAACACCTCTGCCCTGTACTAGAGCGAGAACACCGGCAAGACAGGTGAGCAATGATAGGGACCCTGTATTGAGAAAGGATAGGGACCCTGTATTGGGAAAGGATAGGGACCCTGTATTGAGAAAGGATAGGGACCCTGTATTGAGAAAGGATAGGGACCCTGTATTGAGAAAGGATAGGGACCCTGTATTGAGAAAGGATAGGGACCCTGTATTGAGAAAGGATAGGGACCCTGTATTGAGAAAGGATAGGGACCTGTATTGATAAACGATAGTATTCAGTCACATAAAGAGGAACAAAAATAAACAGGATGATTAGTAGTCATTTAGAATAACGCCACCAGACTGTTTGTAAAGAGTTTCTAGTTTGAGGAGAAACAGGATTCCTTTCACTCGAGTCTCCAGTCAGTCTGGGTGTAGTTTGTGTTCAGTGCATCACCTCCATCCCAACAAGAAGACCCCCTGGAGACCCTTGTCCTAGAGGACCTCTCTCCCAGTCCAGACCCCTGTCCAGGACCTCTCTCCCAGTCCAGACCCCTGTCCAGGACCTCTCTCCCAGTCCAGACCCCTGTCCTAGAGGACCTCTCTCCCAGTCCAGACCCCTGACCTAGAGGACCTCTCTCCCAGTCCAGACCCCTGACCTAGAGGACCTCTCTCCCAGTCCAGACCCCTGACCTAGAGGACCTCTCTCCCAGTCCAGACCCCTGACCTAGAGGACCTCTCTCCCAGTCCAGACCCCTGACCTAGAGGCCCTCTCTCCCAGTCCAGACCCCTGACCTAGAGAGGACCTCTCTCCCAGTCCAGACCCCTGACCTAGAGGACCTCTCTCCCAGTCCAGACCCCTGACCTAGAGGACCTCTCTCCCAGTCCAGACCCCTGACCTAGAGGACCTCTCTCCCAGTCCAGACCCCTGACCTAGAGGCCCTCTCTCCCAGTCCAGACCCCTGACCTAGACTAGAGGACCTCTCTCCCAGTCCAGACCCCTGACCTAGAGGCCCTCTCTCCCAGTCCAGACCCCTGACCTAGACTAGAGGACCTCTCTCCCAGTCCAGACCCCTGACCTAGGGGTGGTTAAGGACGGGGACATGTAGGCCTGTATGGAGATGTTTTTCATCCACATGCTCTTGTACAACCCCATCATGTCTGACTCTGTGTGCATGTTATGCTTGTTCAGTTTATTATTCAACGTTTTGTGCCCTGGCTTTCTGGAATAACTTATTTTTTTGTATGCAAGAATGTGCTTTAAAACTCAATGCATTATTCTGTGTTTTGGATTATTAAAGCTGCAGTAGGCAACTTCGGAGAAGTTTAGCAAATAGCAGTTATAAATAGAGGACAGTTTAGCAGTTATGAATAGAGGACAGTTTAGCAGTTATGAATAGAGGGCAGTTATGAATAGAGGGACAGTTTAGTTAGACGAATTGTGCACCATGACAATTCGACGAAAGGTCATAAGCCAGGATTTGAACCCGTAGCGTCGCGGTACGTAGCTGAACCCACCCTCTGTTTGTTTGTCTTCCAGTCAAAGTGACTCTGAGGAGTGGCGTGCAGGTGTCCCGGGGGGGTCTGTCCGAGGCCTACGACAGCCTACAGTTCCACCTGCACTGGGGCAACGGCTCTGAGGTGAAGGGGTCCGAGCACACGGTGAACGGCAAGCGCTACGCCATGGAGGTACGGGTTCGACTAGGGATCAGACTGGGGGCTAGATCCACAAAGAATGTATTGCACGGTGCTAATTGCACCCTTACTTACAATTCATTATGAATTAAAAATGGGGGACCCTGATGTAAACAAGACGAAAGTCTTTCTCTGGTCTGCATCCCCTTAACAATTGTGTGTATTGAGCCGTACTGTATTGTACCCATTCTGCAATCTGTTAATAAAATGTTCAATCAATCAATCACCTTCACTGTGATTGATTGAATGACATTTGTACTGTACTTTACTGTACATATAAAACCATTGAAACAATAGAAAAAAGATGCAGGTGCGTTGAAAAAGGAGTCCAAAGAAGTGGGCGCAGGCGAGCGTTTTGAGCCCCAGATGTTCATTAACCCCCGCATGGCTTCCCCTCAGATGCACATCGTGAACCTCAAGTCGTCCTACGGCGGGAACACGTCGCTGGGCGTCGCCGACCCCGCCGGGCTGGCTGCCTTCGGCTTCTTCAACGAGGTGAGGATGTGTGTGTGTGTTTGGGTGTTCGAACGTTCGGACCTTCGTTCATTACGTTGGCATTCAAATTCTAAATCAACATTAGAAAATTTTCATTTTTAATTAAAAAAATAAATCTATTATTTTTAATTGTTTATGTCTATTCATTCTGTTTAAACCAATGGGGTTTTTCTTCACAGTTGCAGATAGAGATTAGGCTACACTAATATTATAGTATTAAAAACTGATGAATTATATTCATTAAAGAAAGTTGATTTAATAAAAGAAAAAGACTCACTTTATTCAAATTGAGGATTTAGTTTGAGGATATTTATATATATAAAAAAAGAAATACATTTTTTTTTTAAAGATTTTTTTTTAATTAAAAACGTAGGATCAAATGTCCGTTTGAAAAACCCTGACGAAGTTCGAATCCCAAAAACAGGCTTCGGGGACAGCTTTAGTGTGTGTGTGTGAGAGAACAGGGTACAATAGACTCGAGCGCTAAACCATGACTGCGTTTTGACAGGAAATGTCTGGAAATGCGACTAACTCACCTGCCAGTTGGAACGCCTTGACCTCCCACCTGAGCAACGTCATGCTGAAAGGTAAGAGGATGTTTCGATATGTGTTGCCTTGTCCAACGAGAGTTAAATCATCTCCTATCAGGCTGTCTGGCTGCAGGTTCAACAAGTTAAATCATCTATCAGTCTGCCTGTAGGTTCAACAAGTTAAATCATCTCCTGTCTGGCTGCAGGTTCAACAAGTTAAATCATCTCCTATCAGGCTGACTGTCTGCAGGGTTCAACAAGTTAAACCAAGACCTTTTAAGGCTTTAAATGGAGAATTATGAACGTAATACTTTTTAAGACTTGTTAACCCTTTCACTATCACACTACAGACGGTTAACCCTTTCACTATCACACGACAGACAGTTAACCGGTCTGTGTCTCTGAGGATGTGTGTCTGCGTCTCTTTTCTGAGGATGTGTGTCTCTTCTTTGAGGATGTGTGTCTGTGTCTCTTCTTCTTTGAGGACGTGTGTCTCTTCGTCTCTGAGAAAGTGTGTCTGTGTCTCTTCGTCTTCAGGTCAGCACGCGTCCCTGCCAGCAGGCCTTTCGCTGGACGATCTGCTAGAAGGAGTGGATCGTACCAAGTACTACCGCTACCTGGGCTCCTTGACCACCCCCGCCTGCAACGAGGCTGTGGTTTGGACCGTGTTCAAGGACTCGATCAAAATCAGCAAAGATTTGGTGAGGTTTCATTTCATCATAGATGTTAGCTAGCTGGCACCACAAGTCTCAAGAGAGATGTAAATGATCGACCACAGGAAAAAAGGTACATAATGTACATTATGTTATATCCTCATACGTCTTGTATAAGTCAGCAAAAGTCAAAAAGTGACCGGTAGTCGAACCAACAATGATTGTAGTTGTGGTTTGAGTGCTCTCACCACTTGACTAAGCATCCCACCCTGAAACAAACACAGCTCTCACCACTAGACTAAGACGACACCCACCCTGATACAAACACTGTGACAGACCCTCTAAACACTGATAGACCCTCTAAACACTGATAGATCCTCTAAACACTGATAGACCCTATAAACACTGTGACAGACCCTCTAAACACTGTGACAGACCCTCTAAACACTGTGACAGACTCGACAAACACTGTGATAGACCCGACAAAAACTGTGATAGACCCTCTAAACACTGATAGATCTATCACAGTGTTTAGAGGGTCTATCAGTGTTTAGAGGGTCTATCACAGTGTTTAGAGGGTCTATCACAGTGTTTAGAGGGTCTATCACACCCTCTAAACACTGATAGATCTATCAGTGTTTAGAGGTGTCACAGTGTTTGTCGGGTCTGTCACAGTGTTTAGAGGGTCTGTCACAGTGTTTAGAGGGTCTAGCAGTGTTTAGAGGGTGTGATAGACCCTCTAAACACTGTGATAGATCTAGAAGTGCATGGATACACATTGTATTGCCTAGATGGTGTCAGGCTAGGCGATTGCTTAATTCTCTTTCCTGTCCAGTCTAACTGGATGCTGACTGTAGCTTGTTACTGTAGACCTACAGAGTGAGTAATTGAGTGATTAAAAAAATTCGCACTCGTGTGAAGTGAGGGGTGCTCTTATCATCGTACATCATCTCACCTCTCTTCCCCCCTTTTTTATTTTTGTGTCTATCAGCTGCTGCTCGACAGTTTGACCCCAAGCTGACCGACCAGGACTACAGCGAAACTGTCAAGAAGTGGCTTCGTTATGCGCCAGACCGGGAGGGAGGCATCTCAAGGAACCGAAGTGACCCAAACTTAAGTCAATCGAACCAGAGTCAAACTTAGGGTACCACAGCACAGCACACACACACTGTTTCCCTGGTTCATACAGTACAAGGAATTACCCTGGCATCTACTTGAATGACTTATGCTGCTTCAGCCTGTTCTTGGAACCGAAGTGACCCAAACTTAATTGTCAAGCGAACCAGAGTCAAACTTAGGGTACCCCAGCACAGCACAGCTACCCCAGCACAGCACACACTGTTTCCCTGGTTCATACAGTACAAGGAATTACCCTGATGGACACTGTTCTTCCATGGACGGCATCTACTTTAATATGCTGCTTCAGCCTGTTCTTGGAACCGAAGTGACCCAAACTTAATTGTCAAGCGAACCAGAGTCAAACTTGGGGTACCCCAGCACACTGTTTCCCTGGTTCATACAGTACAAGGAATTACCCTGGACACTGTTCTTCCATGGACGGCATCTACTTGAATGACTTATGCTTCAGCCTGTTCTTGCAGTGTTTATTTTTTTTATTTTTAATTTTAACCTTTATTTACCCAGGGTAGGTTCGCTGAGCACAGATGCTCTTTTTCAGCTACGCCCTGCTTCACATTCACAGAGTTCCATTCACACCTGGGAGCTGCCCAGGCCTAACAAAATTAATAGTTGGTTTCAGGTTGCCGACCGACCCTGCCGATTTAGGTGCGACCCAATATATTTTATGAGTTTTTAGAAAAAATTATAAAAAAAAAAAAAAAACGTTTTCTTTTTTTTTTATAAAGTTTCATAGAAATCTTAGTCAAACATTTAGTATTATGGATATTAAACATGCTGGCAGAGTACATGCATCCATGTTGTTGTGAACATTTTAATTAAATAAAGAAATTCCCTATCCATAGTCGCCGTGGGAAAGAATAAAATAAAAAAATAAAATAAAATAAATTCCCTACCTACCCATGGCCAAACTGACAACCAACCTGAAACCAACTATTAATTTTGTTAGGCCCCAGTACAACCACAGTCTGACACTGTTGGCCACTGAGCAACTCCACTGGAGCAGTTGGGGGTTTAGTGCCTTGCTCAAGGGCACTTCAGCGGTTGGTGTTAAGGGTATGGGAGAGAGTTATATGGGAGAGAGTTATAGAAACATTAGGGGTGTAACAGTACACAAAATCCACGGTTCGGTACGTACCTCGGTTTTGAAGACACGGTTCGGTATTATTTTCGGTACAGTGGGGGGGGGGGGGGGGGGGGGTAATCCAAAAAAAATTGCTTTTCATTTATCTATTTATTTAACTGTATTAAACAATATAAAACGAATTGGCCATAATTGACTGAGCAAACTAATGCTTACTGCTGTAACCTACTAATAACACTTAAGTAAATCTGAAGATTATTATATAGCAGATGCCTTGGAGGATAAGTCGTGGACAACTGTAGATCATCTAAGCTCCACTGTGTTTAAATTCAAATCCTATGCCATTGTTTATATTTAACCCTTGTGTCTGAAAACTAAAGTATTATACTCTTATTAGGGGACTAAATTGAAAAACTCCATAAAAAGATTATGTTGAAATAATTTCCCACTTTCTTTTCCATAAATATTTTATTCAACTTCAGCCCTGATCATAACCATTTTTTATATTATTTTTGTAATGAAATACTCCCACTTTTCTGAAAAGAGTTGTTAAATATGACAAAAAAAATAATATGTGGTGGTTATGATCGGGCTGAAGTGGAATAAACAATTTATGAAGAGTAAAAAAAACAAAACAAGATAATTAAAAGATTATGCCACATATTATGTTGGCTCATCACTGCAAAGTTATCAAACAAATACGAATCTGATCAGACACAAGGGTTAAGTTGTTCCCTTTCTAATTTCCTCAAACATCTAGTCTAGTTAATGTGATCAATATTATTTGACAATTGATGCTTTTTGTTGGACATTTCAGTCAGTAGTGAGCTCATACTTTGAGCTCATAAATTTATAGTTAAAATGATTGCAATCTTGTCTTCGTTGTGCATGAATGCGTGTGCTCACCACACACAATATGTGTGTCACTATTCTGGCAGTGGCTATATTGTTAATGAAAGCCTGTTATAAGGTCTGTTATTTGTTTTTTGTAAAGTTTTAGTCACTGGAAGTTCTGATACCCTAGAAAAAAATTAATTTTCATTTTAAAAGCCATGTTGTCATTTTTGTTCACACATTTTTGGAAATATGGTCATATAAGAATTGTATTATTATTTATTTAACAATAGTGTGTTTAACAGCAGGAAAAAAACATGTAATGTTATGATGTATACATATCAGCAGCAATATTTTAATGTAAAATGTACATTAATCAGTATTGATTCCTTAACTTTACAAGTAGATGTACAAGTTACAAATGTACAAGTAGAGTACCATTTAGATTATGGTTGAATAAACATTGATGTCTAACATTGATTCAATATAAAATCAACTAAAATGTGCATGTAGATTACCATTTAGATTATGGTTGAATAAACATTGATGTCTAACATTGATTCAATATAAAATCAACTAAAATGTGCATGTATATTACCATTTAGATGATGGTTGAATCAACATTGATATAGTATCAGCTATGGTTGACACCTAACGTTGATTCAACGTTAGGGTCATAGACAACGATCTATATAATTTAGATGTCAGGCTTCAACATAGATTCAATATTTCTGCTGAACCCTATTTCAACGTTGATTCACTCATTTTTTGCTATCTGGGTCGTTTGGCAGATGAACTTCGTCAACTCCACGCGGTTGTCTCCATCCTCTTGGACGTTTGGTGAGTTTTTAACCTATTCTATTAACTCTATTCTATTCCCGCCGTGGACATCGCTCTCTCTCTCTCTCTCACTCTCTGGAGCTAAACTGGCCGACTAGCTATTGTAGTACTACTAGTAGCTAACGGTGTGTGCCTGGTGTCAGCACCTGGCTGTATGTAGCCGCATAGCTTGCTTCTGCGTTAGCTAATGGTTAGCGATAGCCTGGTTGAGCTAACTGTTAGCCAGTTAGCTGTTTAGCTTCGACGTTAACTGCCGGCTGCGCTCGGCTGGGAACGTTCGTTTGATGCTATCAGTTAGCCTTGAGTTAGCTGTTAGCTTGTGCTACGACCATTGACATTAGCCGTGAGAATAGCAGGGGGTTCTGGCACTCTGACTACGACATCATCTTTGACAGAAGATGTAGTCGGGCCTGCACCATGACAAGGCTCTGGCAGCAGCTTATTTTTGTCCCGACAGCGAGAGGCCTTTCGTCAACGTGGAGACCTGTGTTGCGGCCTTTCGCCCTGCGTTCCTTGGTGCAGGTAAGATTAATGAAAATGTCATGACATTACCCCACTCTTCCTTCCTTCCCCTCCCGAATGTTTTGTTAATAACGATGTTTTTTTCCAGGCAAAACATATGCTACTTCACAACATTTGGAGATACGACATGTGCTGTGTGTGAATGTCTCGCACAGGGCCTCGCATTTCTCCCAGGCGGCCCTGGCGTCACCAATGAGAGTCCTCACTGCCAGGTGAAAAAAGAGCCACTGGCTGTCGCCGCATGTGTTGGAGGAAGCGTGTGGTAGACTTCAGGGTTCCCTTGTACCGACCGGTAGGAGGAACATGCACACAACAACCCTGGACTGTAATTCGACCACTCTATTGCCCATCGGACCTGTACCGTTGCTCAATAAATATCACTGGTTATTGAAATTGTGCTTGTGTGGACATTGGAATTGTTTGTTTTTGGTCCGTGTCGAGCCTGAACACCACAAGGCTCGTCACGATAGGATAGTGATGGGTTTCCAGGATGTTTTGATCCATGGGTGTGTTAGAGACAGGGCTGTTGGGAGCCCACAATCTGTTAAATAAAAAGAAAACATGGACCAATCCAATTATCTTAATGGCGTAGTATCCTCTTCTGGGTTTAGGGATAAAGATCAGAGGCCCTGTGTGTAAGCCGGGCCAACTCACTTTGACCTACAACAGCAGAACCACCATTTAGCACAATCACAATACTGACGGCTTTCATTGTACAATGCATTCTGAAATATTGTATAATATATATGCATTGTTTGTTTGTGTATAATGTATATGTATTGTTTGTTTGTGTATATTCATTGTGACTGTTTCTGCTTTCTGTCGTGAAGAAGATGCTTCAGTGCCTGGTACTGTATCGTATTCCAACAAATGAGGGACACAGCAGATCTACTCTGAGACAAAACCAGTGTCTAGATAGGACCAGCAGTGAGCTACATCACTACTGCAAAGGCCAACGCTGCTCTCTCTCTCTCTCTCTCTCTCTCCCTCTCTCTCTCTCCCTCTCTCTCTTCTCTTTCCCTCTCTCTCTTTCTATCTCTCTCTCTACCTCTCTCTCTCTTCTCTCTCTCGCTCTTGCTCTCTATCTTTCTCTCTCTCCCTCTCTTCTCTCTCTCTTCTCTTTCCTCTCTCTTCTCTTTCCTCTCTCTCTCTCTCTCTCTCTCTCTCTCTCTCTCTCTCTCTCTCTCTCTCTCTCTCTGCCTTTCTCTCTACCTCTCTCTGCTCTCTATCTATGCTCTCTCTCCCTCTCTCCCCCTCTCTGTCTCTTTCTCTGCCTCTCTCTCTACCTCTCTCTGCTATCTCTCTCTACGCTCTCTCTCCCTCTCTCACTGTGTACAAACAGCAGGACCCAGGGCGAGGCCGAACCCAGATGGAGATTAAGAATTACCATGGAGACTGGCGTGGTCGTGCCTTGGGTAGCAGCACGCCGGGAGAGAGCCGGTGACTCAGGGGGGAGGTGGGGGGGTGGGGGGGGGGGGGGGGGGGGACGGTGCCACTCACTCATCTAATTTTCAGCTGCCTCTTTTCTCCGACTGTGCTCTGTATAGCATAAAAAAAATCCACTGTAAGTTGGGTGGCCCAAACGTCAACATGTTTATTGATTGTTGGTCTTCAAAGCCTATAGTATTTGCACTACAAGCACGACAGAAAGGACAGAAAGACAGAAATAAAATACATTTCTTCCGGCGTAACAACCGTGCCCTGTTTTACATTTGTCGTTGCTCTGGAAATGAGACCGTAGCCCTTTATGTATATCCTGTTTGCAGAGAGGATTCAGCGCCATGGGTTGGGCTCAGTTACAGGGGCTTCTTCATGCATCACTGGCGGGAGAGTTCTCTCTTGTTCAGTGGACTTAGATTAGACAAGAGACGTGATATTTATAGATGTGAAACACCCCATAGACCGGTAATAACTCACCCACCCACTCACTCACTCACTCACTCACTCACTCACTCACTCACTCACTCACTCACTCACTCACTCACTCACTCACTCACTCACTCACTCACTCACTCACTCACTCACTCACTCACTCACTCACTCACTCACTCACTCACCCACTCACTCACTCACTCACTTACTCACTCACTCACTCACCCACTCACTCACTCACTCACTATTGCATTTTAGCATTTTGTACATTTGTTTGTATATTATATATTTTGTTGGGTTTGGTCTTTATTCTTTTTCCTATTTTTTTTACTGTATGGAGCACAATCGCAAGAGGCTCATACAGAACCAAGAGTTTCACTGTAATGCCTATAGTGGCAGCTCACAGACATGTGTGTAAGACCAGTTCACTGTAATGTAATGTCTATAGTGGCAGCTCACAGACATGTGTGTAAGACCAGTTCACTGTAATGTAATGCCTATAGTGGCAGCTCACAGACATGTGTGTAAGACCAGTTCACTGTAATGTAATGTCTATAGTGGCAGCTCACAGACATGTGTGTAAGACCAGTTCACTGTAATGTAATGTCTATAGTGGCAGCTCACAGACATGTGTGTAAGACCAGTTCACTGTAATGTAATGTCTATAGTGGCAGCTCACAGACATGTGTGTAAGACCAGTTCACTGTAATGTAATGCCTATAGTGGCAGCTCACAGACATGTGTGTAAGACCAGTTCACTGTAATGTAATGTCTATAGTGGCAGCTCACAGACATGTGTGTAAGACCAGTTCACTGTAATGTAATGCCTATAGTGGCAGCTCACAGACATGTGTGTAAGACCAGTTCACTGTAATGTAATGTCTATAGTGGCAGCTCACAGACATGTGTGTAAGACCAGTTCACTGTAATGTAATGTCTATAGTGGCAGCTCACAGACATGTGTGTAAGACCAGTTCACTGTAATGTAATGTCTATAGTGGCAGCTCACAGACATGTGTGTAAGACCAGTTCACTGTAATGTAATGCCTATAGTGGCAGCTCACAGACATGTGTGTAAGACCAGTTCACTGTAATGTAATGCCTATAGTGGCAGCTCACAGACATGTGTGTAAGACCAGTTCACTGTAATGTAATGCCTATAGTGGCAGCTCACAGACATGTGTGTAAGACCAGTTCACTGTAATGTAATGTCTATAGTGGCAGCTCACAGACATGTGTGTAAGACCAGTTCACTGTAATGTAACGCCTATAGTGGCAGCTCACAGACATGTGTGTAAGACCAGTTCACTGTAATGTAATGTCTATAGTGGCAGCTCACAGACATGTGTGTAAGACCAGTTCACTGTAATGTAATGCCTATAGTGGCAGCTCACAGACATGTGTGTAAGACCAGTTCACTGTAATGTAATGCCTATAGTGGCAGCTCACAGACATGTGTGTAAGACCAGTTCACTGTAATGTAATGTCTATAGTGGCAGCTCACAGACATGTGTGTAAGACCAGTTCAATCTATAGGAGAATGCTTTGCGTCTACGACACCGTGTGTCCATGTTCCATTAACCCTTTCACCGCCGCACTACCAAACGGTTAACCCTTTCACTGCGACAACACACAGAAGGTTAACCCTTTCACTGCCACACGACAGCAGGTTAACCCTGTCACTGCCACACTACAGAAGGTTAACCCTTTACTATCACACTACCGACGGTAACCGGCAGTGAAAGGGTTAGGGTTAAAAAGTGATGTAGTGCCGGTTTAACTACTCGCAGGTTTTCCAGATACATGTAGTGATGTAAAAAGAAATGTCAACGCTACATTTAAAGACAATTATGTGATATATAGGCCGTTCTCTCTCATGCTAAAATGCTAAATGCTAAATATATGCAATATATAATCTAATAATCCAATAATCTGAATCTAATCTAATATATAATCAAAAAATGCTAAAATGCTAAATGCTAAATATATGATATGATGAAGTATACCGTATTCAGGGCCGCCTGGGAGAAATGCGAGGCCCTGTGCGAGATTTAACGCGAGCCCCCCCCCCCCCCCCCCCCCCCAAAAGGTAAAAAAAAAAAAAAAAAATATATATATATATGTATATATATTTTTTTTTTTTTTTTTATACAGTCAACATATTCTTAAATAATAGCGCTGCCCGAGGCGGGGCATGATACAGTCAACATATAGCAAAAGAGAGAGCGAGAGAGAGCTCCCGTTCTACAGTCAATATACAGTGTACAGAGAGAGAGAGAGAGAGAGAGACACATTGGAAAGAAATTGAAATGCTATTTGGCCCTAAACAGAGAGTACACAGTGGCAGAATACCTGAGCACTGTGACTGAAGATCCTTGAGCACAGCCTAGCCATCGAGAAAGGCCGCCATAGGCAGACTGTGTGTGTTAGAAAGAGAGAGAGAGAGAGAGAGAGAGAACATGTGTGTTTGTCATGTGTGTGTGTGTTAGAGAGAGACTAGAGCATGTATGAGAGATTCAAAAGGACAAAGATCAACACTTAAATCCAAGAGAGAGAGAGAGAGAGAGAGAGAGAGAGAGAGAGAGAGACACACACACATTGGAAAGAAATTGAAATGCTATTTGGCCCTAAACAGAGAGTACACAGTGGCAGAATACCTGAGCACTGTGACTGAAGATCCTTGAGCACAGCCTAGCCATCGAGAAAGGCCGCCATAGGCAGACTGTGTGTGTTAGAAAGAGAGAGAGAGAGAGAGAGAGAACATGTGTGTTTGTCATGTGTGTGTGTGTTAGAGAGAGACTAGAGCATGTATGAGAGATTCAAAAGGACAAAGATCAACACTTAAATCCAACAAGAAGAGGGTCTATACCAGAGAAACCAAAGCAGCAAGGAGCCAATGGCCGACATCAGCTAAATAGGCTAGCCAGGTACTGTGACACCAGGCCACACACAGCTTTGGCCAACGGCCCAACGCTACACAAACGACCATTCACACACAGCACATGTCGTATCTCCAAATGTTGTGAAGTAGCATATGTTTTGCCTGGAAAAAAACATCGTTATTAACAAAACATTCGGGAGGGGAAGGAAGGAACAGTGGGGTAATGTCATGACATTTTCATTAATCTTACCTGCACAAAAGGTACGCAGGGCGAAAGGCCGCAACACAGGTCTCCACGTTGACGAAAGGCCTCTCGCTGTCGGGACAAATAAGCTATGGCCAGAGCCTTGTCATGGTGCAGGCCCGACTACATCTTCTGTCAAAGATGATGTCGTAGTCAGAGTGCCAGGGCCTGCTATTCTCAAGGCTAACTGATAGCATCAAACGAACGTTCCCAGCTGACGCTAAACAGCTAACTGGCTAACAGTTAGCTCAATCAGGCACCTGGCTGTATGTAGCCGCATAGCTTGCTTCTGCGTTCTGCAAGCTATGCGGCTACATACAGCCAGGTGCTCTCACCAGGCACACACCGTTAGCTACTAGTAGTACTATATTAGCTAGTCGACCAGTTTGGCTCCAGAGAGAGAGAAAGAGAGATAGGTCAGGTCCACGGCGGGAATATAATCATAGGTTGACTCACCATAACGCAGTATCAACGCGGCGCCAATGGTAAAGTTGGAAGGAGACTTTCTTGGCCCACGGTGTAATTTCTTCTTCTTCTTCTTCGAGTACTTTCCGGCAGACTGGACACCTTTCGGCGTATTGCTGCCTAACAGATTTATCTGCTCACAAGTTCTCTTCTCCTTCTTTTGAAAAGACATCCACTCGCCTCGCTCCTCTGAATAGCGCTGAATTAGATAATCCCTGTACCTCGTGTAGCCTTTAGCTAAGCTAGCTACTAGCCGACATCATCATGGCTATATCCCGACTGAACCACACGTTAGCACTCAATATTATAACGTAGCTAAAGCTAACTAGCTGTCCCTGTCTTTAGCTGGGATGGCTAGCCTGACTGAACTGTCTAACATGCAACAACTTTCATCTTCAGTCCATCTGCCGAACAATGTCCTCTTCATCTTGGCTGGCATAACCTCCAATGCTGCACACGCGAAATAGTCAGACTCTACCTTACCTGTAACCCCTCCCCTCATTGAAACCAATTCTGCTGCAGAGCCTCAGAGCTGCCTCCAATAGTGTATCTGCAGAGCCAATAGTGTATCTGCAGAGCCGCAGAGCCAGGAACAAGTCAGACACATTCTACAAACGTGTCTAATGTGAAATATATAAGCATATAAGCAAAACTAGATTTTAGGTCTGTGATGAAAAAGGGCCTCGCGGGAAGGGGGGCCTCGCAAAAAAAATTTAAAAAATTAAAAAAAAATTTTTTTTTTTTTTTTTTTTTTTTTTTTAATTTTTATTTTGCGAGGCCCCCCTTCCCGCGAGGCCCTGTGCGACCGCACTGCTCGCACACCCCATGAGGCGGCCCTGACCGTATTCACACAAGGTGCGGTATGCATAAGGTAGTATATTGTCCTTTTAGGTTCCTAGTAGTTGGATGTTCAGGACATGATCAAATTATGTTAAATACCGAAGGCTTACTTAATACATTCATGGTGTTATTTGGAGCCTCTGTTATGATACAGGCAAGCTAGCATCACATGGTTCTCCTCAAGGTCTAGTTTCCTATGATATCGATATCTTCACTCCCGTTTTGCTGGTTTGAGAGGCCTACTACATGTCCATTCGGACCTAAGCTACATAGATCTGTGTGGACATCCTATTTAGTTTCCCGTCCTATAACAACAGAGAAGTAAAGCCGCTCCTGGCTCCATTTCTATACCCTTCTGAATATTTCATCACGGAGGGGCCTCTGGAAATCATTTATGTAGGATATTAACTTAAAACAGGCGGGGGGGGGGAGGGGGACAAACCACTCCTTCCTCCCTCTTCACAGAGCTATTTATAGACCCCCCCCCCTCCATCTACAGTAGTGCTCCAGCGGGTTGTGTTTTTGGCCTGAAGGCGGAACAGGCCACTTCCACCAAGGCCTGCTCTGCGAATAATAAACTCCCGGTGGCTGTCCTCTGGTCTGGTCTCTCTCCCAGTGTCTGTGCTCTGGTCTCACTCCTGGTGTCTGTGCTCTGGTCTCACTCCTGGTGTCTGTGCTCTGGTCTCACTCCTGGTGTCTGTCATCTGGTCTGGTCTCTCTCCTGGTGTCTGTGCTCTGGTCTCTCTCCTGGTGTCTGTCCTCTGGTCTCTCTCCTGGTGTCTGTCCTCTGGTCTCTCTCCTGGTGTCTGTCCTCTGGTCTCTCTCCTGGTGTCTGTGCTCTGGTCTCTCTCCTGGTGACTGCCCTCTGGTCTCTCTCCTGGTGTCTGTCCTCTGGTCTCTCTCCTGGTGTCTGTGCTCTGGTCTCTCTCCTGGTGTCTGTGCTCTGGTCTCTCTCCTGGTGTCTGTGCTCTGGTCTCTCTCCTGGTGACTGTGCTCTGGTCTCTCTCCTGGTGTCTGTCCTCTGGTCTCTCTCCTGGTGTCTGTCCTCTGGTCTCTCTCCTGGTGTCTGTGCTCTGGTCTCTCTCCTGGTGTCTGTGCTCTGGTCTCTCTCCTGGTGTCTGTGCTCTGGTCTGGTCTCTCTCCTGGTGACTGTCCTCTGGTCTGGTCTCTCTCCTGGTGTCTGTGCTCTGGTCTCTCTCCTGGTGTCTGTCCTCTGGTCTGGTCTCTCTCGATGGCTGTCCTCTGGTCTGGTCTCTCTCCTGGTGACTGTCCTCTGGTCTCTCTCCTGGTGGCTGTCCTCTGGTCTGGTCTCTCTCCTGGTGACTGTCCTCTGGTCTCTCTCCTGGTGACTGTCCTCTGGTCTCTCTCCTGGTGACTGTACTCTGGTCTGGTCTCTCTCCTGGTGACTGTCCTCTGGTCTCTCTCCTGGTGACTGTCCTCTGGTCTCTCTCCTGGTGACTGTCCTCTGGTCTGGTCTCTCTCCTGGTGACTGTCCTCTGGTCTCTCTCCTGGTGACTGTCCTCTGGTCTGGTCTCTCTCCTGGTGAACTGTCCTCTGGTCTCTCTCCTGGTGACTGTCCTCTGGTCTGGTCTCTCTCCTGGTGACTGTCCTCTGGTCTCTCTCCTGGTGTCTGTCCTCTGGTCTGGTCTCTCTCCTGGTGTCTGTCCTCTGGTCTCTCTCCTGGTGTCTGTGCTCTGGTCTCTCTCCTGGTGTCTGTCCTCTGGTCTCTCTCCTGGTGACTGTCCTCTGGTCTCACTCCTGGTGTCTGTGCTCTGGTCTCTCTCCTGGTGACTGTCCTCTGGTCTCACTCCTGGTGTCTGTGCTCTGGTCTCTCTCCTGGTGACTGTCCTCTGGTCTCTCTCCTGGTGATTGTCCTCTGGTCTCACTCCTGGTGTCTGTCCTCTGGTCTCTCTCCTGGTGACTGTCCTCTGGTCTCTCACCTGGTGACTGTCCTCTGGTCTCTCTCCTGGTGACTGTCCTCTGGTCTCTCTCCTGGTGTCTGTGCTCTGGTCTCTCTCCTGGTGACTGTCCTCTGGTCTGGTCTCTCTCCTGGTGACTGTCATCTGGTCTCTCTCCTGGTGTCTGTGCTCTGGTCTCTCTCCTGGTGTCTGTGCTCTGGTCTCTCTCCTGGTGACTGTCCTCTGGTCTGGTCTCTCTCCTGGTGACTGTCCTCTGGTCTCTCTCCTGGTGACTGTCCTCTGGTCTCTCTCCTGGTGTCTGTGCTCTGGTCTCTCTCCTGGTGACTGTCCTCTGGTCTGGTCTCTCTCCTGGTGACTGTCATCTGGTCTCTCTCCTGGTGTCTGTGCTCTGGTCTCTCTCCTGGTGTCTGTGCTCTGGTCTCTCTCCTGGTGACTGTCCTCTGGTCTGGTCTCTCTCCCGGTGAACTGTCCTCTGGTCTGGTCTCTCTCCTGGTGACTGTCCTCTGGTCTCTCTCCTGGTGACTGTCCTCTGGTCTCTCTCCCGGTGAACTGTCCTCTGGTCTGGTCTCTCTCCTGGTGTCTGTCCTCTGGTCTCTCTCCTGGTGACTGTCCTCTGGTCTGGTCTCTCTCCGGGTGACTGTCCTCTGGTCTGGTCTCTCTCCTGGTGACTGTCCTCTGGTCTGGTCTCTCTCCTGGTGTCTGTCCTCTGGTCTCTCTCCGGGTGACTGTCCTCTGGTCTGGTCTCTCTCCTGGTGACTGTCCTCTGGTCTGGTCTCTCTCCTGGTGTCTGTCCTCTGGTCTCTCTCCTGGTGACTGTCCTCTGGTCTCTCTCCTGGTGACTGTCCTCTGGTCTCTCTCCTGGTGACTGTCCTCTGGTCTCTCTCCTGGTGACTGTCCTCTGGTCTCTCTCCTGGTGACTGTCCTCTGGTCTGGTCTCTCTCCTGGTGTCTGTCCTCTGGTCTCTCTCCTGGTGACTGTCCTCTGGTCTCTCTCCTGGTGACTGTCCTCTGGTCTCTCTCCTGGTGACTGTCCTCTGGTCTCTCTCCTGGTGACTGTCCTCTGGTCTCTCTCCTGGTGACTGTCCTCTGGTCTGGTCTCTCTCCTGGTGACTGTCCTCTGTCCTCAATCACGCAAATTGTGACACAATCTACTGCTTGTTGGGAATTTAGTGGTTGCACTCTGGGCGCAGCTTCTAAGTCACAATATAAGAAATATACACAAATGTCACATAGAATGCATACTTTTACTTTTGATAGAATATTCAATATAAAATACTTCTATTTTTTTTAATGCTATAGTAATATCTTATCTGGGTACAGTACTTCTACTTTTAGAAGTAAAGGAACTGTGTACTTCTATATCACTATATGAACGGGAAAGGCTAGTAGGTAGAAGTGGGGTTTGAGTCTAGATTTGAAGGCATCTATCGAGGGGGCGAGCCTAATGGAGGTGGGGATGCTGTATACCAACACATTCTTAGATTTGATTTCATCTTCTTTTCTGTCCCCAGTCTGTCAGGATTGGGCGGGGGGGGGGGGTGTAGGACACACACACAAAGGGGAATCTTAAAGTGACCCCAGAGGGGTAACCACTGGAATTGCTGAGCGATGAAAGAGGGTGGGGGAAAACACCAGAATAAAATAAATAAAAATAAAACTTTAGGAAACACAAAACACCAGTATAAGATAACATGGTAAAAATCCCCAAATAACCACCACTACAAAACAATAGCACTAGAGCAGTTGTCACCAACCTTCTTAAGCCCAAGATCCCTGACCTCTGCCTTGGTGAAGGCAAGATCTACCAATTGAAGCGTTGAGAGAAAAAGACAGCCAAGATTGTACTTTAAACTTAAAGGGGAACTATCTGATAAATGGCCTTTTTCAGTGTTTAGCATTGTTTCCTAGCTATGTGCATTTATATTAATAGGATCTATGTCTCTAATTCTCATATTGGCGCATTCTTCCAATTCTCCTCTCACAATATTCACCCTCACTGAACTGAGTCATCTGAAAATGTGCATATCTGTGATGTCAGAGGTTTCTCAGCTGCATAATAATGTGGCAGTTGGTGTGGCAGTTGCCACCAGGCCTGTATTCTAATTACATGCAATGCTTTGGTCCAACATTAAAACGTCAAAGTAGAACTGTAATATGTACTTTCTCAGTCAGTGCTAAGTGCAGTCATCTTATGCAGCATCACTTTTCACATCAAAACAAAAGTAGAACTGTAATGTGGACTCTCATATTATTAACATTATAAAATGCTAATTGTAAATATGTTTGGCAAAGTAGAACTGTAATATGTACTTTCTCAATCAGTGCTAAGTGCTGTCATCTTATGCAGCATCACTTTTCACATTAAAGATCTACAGGGAAAGTCTCAAAGATCTACCAGTCGATAGCGATCGACGGGTTGGTGACCACTGCACTAGAGACAGAGAAAACCCTAGAAGCATGAGCTTGGGACACTCCTCTACTGTTGAGGGAAAACCTCCAACTCAATCACCCTGAGTACCGGGTCCCCCAGGGCTGTGTCCTCAGCCCCCTGCTGTATTCACTGTACACACATGACCTTGTGGCCAGGTTCAGCTCCAACTCCATAGTGAAGTTTGCAGACGACACAGTGGTGGTGGGGCTGATCTCTAACAATGACGGGAAGGCCTACCGGGAAGAGGTTGATGTACTGGCACACTGGTGCCGGGATAACAGCCTACTCCTGAACATTGGTAAAACCAAGGAGCTGATCGTGGATTTTAGGAGAATACAGCAGGGGACACACGCCACTGTGGATAAATGGGGCTATCGTGGACAGGGTGAGCAGTTTTAAGTACCTGGGAGGACCTGACATGGACAACACACATAGATTCTGTGGTAAAAAAGGTGAAACAGCGCCTCTATCACCTGAGACAATTAAGGAAGTTCAGAGTATCAGGGAAGATACTCCACTCCTTCTATTCCGGGGCTGTAGAGAGCATTCTGACTGGAAACATCACTGCCTGGTTTGGAAACAGCACGGCCCAGGACAGGAAGGCCCTACAGAGAGTGGTGCGCTCAGCAGAGCATACTACGGGTATTGCACTACCACCCCTGCAGGACTTATACAACAGGAGGTGCAAATCCAGAGCCTGCAGAATAATGAAAGACCCCCACCACCCCAACAACAGCCTGTTCAAGCTGCTGCGGTCAGGCAAGCGCCTACGCACACACGCAGCAAGAACAGAGAGACTAAGGCTTAGCTTCTTCCCTCAGGCCACCAGAACATTGAACACTGATCTCTCCACACACAAGTACACATGAGCACACACAACACACATCCTGCATTCGCTCAGCCTCACACACAAACGGTCACTTTAAACACAATGGAAAGGACACTTTAAAAGAACAAGGAAAATAAAGGTCACTTTAAGGAAAGAACTGTTGTGGTTCTTGTATAGTATAGTTTAGAAATAGCAAGTATAGCATAAGGATATAGAGTAAAAAACGGTATATTTTATAGGAGTGTACATAGGACCCAGTGCCTTAATTCGTAGCTAACAGCTAATGCGAAGCGACCGAGGGAAATTGGATCACTAAGCTCAGAATCTGAGACCAGCCCACCAGTAAAGAAGCGGGCTGATGACCAGGAAGATATTCAACAGCCACCTGGCCAACAACAAAGCCTCCAAGTCTCAACCAAAGCAGGTGCCATCAGACCAGCTGATCACACACCCTGCACGAAGCAACAGACTAAGAGGCATGGCGTCAACACAGGGTGAACAACATGAATAAGAGGTACCATAAGGTCTTGTAGGCACAGGACCATGCGTTTTTTTATCAAATTTTATACTTTAATATGGATGTTGAATTACTTAACATACAAAATAAAGGGCTAAAAATTGCACATATAAATATAAATAGTATTAGAAATAAAGTACAGGAAGTTGGAAGTATGTTACATGTAAACAACATACACATTATGGCTGTGTCTGAATCTCACTTGGACCAGTCATTTGATGATGATGATGTATTGATTCAGGGATATAGTATTTATAGGAGGGATAGAAATAGATTTGGAGGAGGTGTAATGATGTATGTACAGAATCATATTCCTGTGAAACAAAGGAATGATTTTATGTCAAAAGAAATTGAAGTGATATGCGGTTACAGGTCCATCTTCCTCACCTTAAGCCTATTTTGATAGGATGCTGCTATAGACCTCCAAATGCAAACGCTGTATATATGAACAATGTATGTGAGATGATTGATAAAGTTTCTGATGGGAAAAATGAAATGTATTTATTAGGTGATCTGAATATTTATTGATTTTCTGTACACTGCTCACTAAAGAAAAAAACTAGTAGATATAGTGAATGCATGTGATCTAGTACAGCTGGTCAACCAACCAACTAGAACGCAAACAAGCAAGGCTGGAAAATCTTCTACATGCATCGACCATGTGTACACTAATAGTGCAGAGCTATGTTCAAAAGTTATATCAGCTAATATAGGATGCACTGATCATAATATTATAGCATTCACTAGAAAGGCAAAAATACCAAAAGCTGGACCTAAGATTATACATAAAAGATCATATAAGAATTTCAGGGAAGAGGAATTTGTCAAAGATATTGAAAACATATCATGGGATGATGTATATAAAGAGGATAACCCAGAAGAAGCACTAAGTATATTTATGAAGAGGTTTATCCAAGTAGCAGACAGACATGCGCCTATACAGTAGTTAAGTGTACAGTGAAAACAGTAAGGGCACCCTGGTTAGATGAAGAATTAAAAGATTGTATGGCAGAAAGAAATGCAGCAAAAAGTAAAGCATGCAAGTCTAGATGTCTGGTTGATTGGCAGAACTACCGCAAGCTTAGAAATTGTGTCACAAAGTGGAATAGAAAGAAAAAGAAAAGCTATTTTCAAGCTAAGATAATTGAAGTGAAAAATGACAGTAAACTGTTATGGAAAACATTTAACACTGTACTAGGAAGGGGGAATAACAATGTACCTAGCTTTATTGAGGTTGATGGGGCATTTATAACAAAGCCTGTTGATATAGCTCGGTATTTCAATGACTTCTTCTTGTGTAAGGTTGAAACTCTAAGGAATAATATGTGTATGAGTAATGTAAAATATAATGATAACATATTAGAAAGGATTATGTAAGATAAAAAATGCTCATTTAGTCTATGTTCTGTTGACACTAAAATGGTGGAGGAAATGTTGTCAGATATAAAAAAGGAAAAACCAGCAGGCCTGGATAACATGGATGGTAGACTACTGAAGGTTTCAGCAAAGCATGTAGCAGGTACGGTCACACATATTATCAGTGTTGGGCAAGTTACTTTAAAAAAGTAACTAGTTACAGTTACTAGTTACTTCTTCCAAAAAAGTAACTAAATTACTTACTCAGTTACAAATTATAAAAGTAACTAGTTACTTCAGAAAGTAACTATTGCGTTACTTTCAAGATTTTTTTTTACATAAACAACATACACAAATCTAAACTATTTTAATGTTGCTGTGGGACAAAGTGAGACTAGCCTCCAATCAAATGCCATGTAGGCTATGTAGATATTATAATTACTATGTTTATATAGTGGATCATACAAATACAAACAGAATAGATGTTTTGGAACTTTTGATATGTATTGCCCCTCAACAGGCCACAACTGGGCAACATTAAATTATGCTTGTTAAGCACTATACCAAAAATAAATAACATATACTGATTGATTGAACATTTTAATTAACAGATTTCAGAATGGGTACAATACAGTACGGCTCAATACACACAATTGTTAAGGGGATGCAGACCAGAGAAAGAGTTTCGTCTTGTTTATATCAGGGTGCCCCATTTTCAATTCATGAAATTTATGACGAAAGTCTTTCTCTGGTCTGCATCCCCTTAACAATTGTATGTATTGAGCTGTACTGTACTGTACCCATTCTGCAATCTGTTAATAAACTTTTCAATCAATCAATCAATGAAATACACAACATACAGATATAAGAATCTAATCGAATCATCTAAACTAATCTAATCATTACATTTAAGACATGCATGACATACAGATATATTATATCTCTGAGCACCTGAAGCCTATTAAACCAGGAAGTGCAGCACTGTTGATAAGGCTGTCAGCACTGCAGTAGGGCCACTCAGTGCCCTGCGCTGCAAAGAGTGAACACAAAACGCTCATGGACCCGCGGTCTCATGTTGACTGAGTCGCTTGTGTTGTTCGTTGGATTCGTTTTTGAGCTCAAAACGTACACTACACGGACCGCGCTCTCATGCTGACTGATCACTGATCAGTGATCGCTTGTCTTGTCGCGCTGTGTGTCAGACTCTGGATGCTTTAGACACCCGCCCACCTCCACCTCTGATTGGCTTACCATGACATTGTATTCAACCTCAGCCAATCGTCAGCATGTATGCTTGGCTCGCGCACTGTCCACTAAACAAGGAAGAACATTATTATTGCCTCTCGGCGCAGAGATATGTCTGATGAAAGAAACAGGTTCATTCATAGTAACGCGCCGCATTTTTTTGTAGTAACGGTAACGACGTTATTAAGATTGGAAGAGTAACGAAAAAACGAACGCCGTTAGTAACGAAGTTACTTATAGTGCCGTTATTCCCATCACTGCATATTATAAATCAAAGCATTAAATATGGTATATGTCCAAAAGTCTGGAAGAAGGCTAAAATCATTCCTTTACAGAAAAATGCAAAAGTCAACCTGTCGGGTGCAAACAGTCGCCCTGTGAGCATTTTGCCAGTGTTAGCGAAGATAATGGAGAAAATAGTGTTTACACAAATTCAGAGTTACTTCAATGACAATGAATTGAATACTGATTTTCAGCATGCCTATAGGGATGGTTACTCAACAGCGACAGCGTTGACACAGCTAGTAGATGATTGTCTAATGGATATTGATAGAAAGAAATTAGCAGGATCAGTGATGTTAGACTTCAGTGCAGCATTTGATGTTATGGATCATGAAATACTACTGGAGAAACTTAAAGACTATGGCTTTGCTTCATCGTCAGTTTCATGGATAACTAGCTACTTATACAGTAGAAACCAGAGAGTATTTTTTAACGGTAGCCTATCTGAAGCGAAAAATGTTAAGTATGGAATTCCGCAGGGAAGCTGCCTTGGACCTCTGTTATTCACCATTTATACAAATGATTTGCCGTTAATTTTAGAGCAAGCAAAGGTGGCTATATATGCGGATGATACAACCCTGTACATGGCATCCTCCTCTGTGGAAGATCTGGGTGTGGCACTAAATAAAGAGCTACAAAAAGTAGAAGAGTGGATTAGAGCGAATAGAATGGTTTTAAACATAGCAAAAACAAAGTGTATTTTAATGGGTTCACACCATATGCTAATTGCTCATCCAAAATTAAAAATAATAATGGGGGGAACTGAAATTGAACAGGTAGAAGGAGCAAAGCTACTAGGTATAACATTGGACAGTCATCTGAACTGGTCAACGCATATAAATAACATAACAAAAAAGATGGGGAAAGAGTTGGCTTTAATTAGAAGATGTGCAGAATTCCTAACTCCAAAGTCGGTGATCCATGTTATCCAGGCTCTGATCCTTTCACATCTGGATTACTGTCCGGGGATCTGGGGAAGTGCTGGAAGAGAAAAACTGGGAAAACTACAAATGACACAGAACAAAGCAGCACGCCTTGCTCTGAATTGTAGGAAAAGGTCAAACATAGTAAGCATGCATGAAAAACTGGCATGGTTAATGGTAGAACAAAGACTAAATGTAAATATCATAATGTTTTTTAGAAATATATATAAGAACAAAAAACCTGCTTGTCTATTATGATGAGATACAATTCACAATCAACAGACACAATTACTCCACCAGGCATGTGTCAATGGAAAGATGTACTGTAAAGATGCCAAGAACAAATGCAATGAAAGGGACTGTGATGTATAGAGCCATGACTGCATGGAATTCCTTACCTCCTGCACTAACTAGGGTTGAAAACAAACAGACATATAAGAAAGAGTGGTACTGTCAGTTAAGTAAACATAGTGGGTGATTGAGAAGATGGGTATGTGTGATTGTTGAACTTAGATTTTTAATAATATATTTGTATATTGTATTGAGATGTATTGTTGTGCTTTAAGTGAACATATATGCCTTGAAACATGATTGAGTAGATGGGTATGTGTGATTGGTGAGTGTTACGTATTACTTTCACATGGTGGAGGGATACTTACTGTCTGTGGTGCATATTCACATTGTGGTTGTAGTGTGTTGTCACTAATTGGTGGTTTAATTGACACACTGTTTCTTCCTGTTTTTGTTATTAAAATGGCCTCCCTTCTAATTCATCACACCCTACAAATGCAGTGCAGGGAGCAGTTGTCAAGTCTCCCCCACTTCACAGGAGATGTCTCAGCTCTCCAGCGTCTCACCTGCTCTCATTGTTTTGTTGTACATTCGGCTTGTTCTTCCTTTTGCCTATAGTTTTGTTGTTTAACTTTGGAGTCTGGAACACCCAGCTCCCACTATTTCTGTCCATTTAGTTAGTTGTAAATAAATAGTTATTTTTGATAAACTTTTGTCCAGTGTCCTGTGTCCACCACGTCGCATTCAAGGCCTTGACAAGCCATATTTTAGGCTTGAATGTAACAGTGAGCTTAGATATTTTATTATATAATATTTTTAGGTGTTATTGAGGTGTATTGTATTGTTTTATTGTATTGTATTGTATTAATTGTATTGTATTGATTTTATTGTATTGTATTGATTTGTGTGGACCCCAGTAATAGTAGCCTATGCCTGTGGCAATGGCTAATGGGGATTTGAATAAACTAAACTAAACTAAACATTGTATTGCATTATCTCAGGACTTTAACATGTCTATTTTATCATGCCTATTTTATGTCTATTTTATTATCTTCTACTTATTTGAATCTTGAATCTTGAATCTGAACATAGTCAATCAAACCTACTTGACAGCCGTCCCTCACAGAAAGACGAAATAAAGCCAAAGCACCTTAGAATAAACTAAAATAAAACCCACATAAACCGTGATCCATCATACAGTCCCCCGAGGGGAGGTTGAGCTGTCACCAATGTACTGCATTCATGATGTCAAGTCTGCGTTCCAGTCCTAAGATGAGCTGTCATGTCCAATTCCCCCTTTTAAAAGGACAACACATGTCATTTGACTTTTGGCTCATTTCCAGCATCAGGTCAACTGAGCCAAAAAGTACAGGTGAATGTCTCATGCACATTTTGTCTGCTAGCTACATATCGCTGACTCTATTAATTGCTTCTTTCTATTCCTGGAGGGAGAGTGGTCGCCTGGCAGTGGGTTGAAGTGTCCTTGAGCAAGACACTTAACCCCCTAACTGCTCCTGATGAGCAGATTGCCACCTTGCATGGTCGCCTCCACCGTCTATGTGTAAATGTGTGAGTGAATGGGTGAATGTTAAGGCATAAGTTGTAAAACGCTTTGGATAAAAGCTGTTATATATAATGCACCATTTACCATTTACCATCATTGCAAAAACAAGAATGATTAATGTAACGTTCATTTATTGAGAGATAGCACAAATAGGCAAAGCTGCTCTGTCTATTACATTTGACCCACAGGAATCCTATAAGAATTGATGGCTCTACTAGTAATAACTAGCAGACTGGGTTTGACTAATCACATCTGTGTTTTTCTAATTGGGATTTTCAACAGAATGGAGCCCGCTAATGTCCAATCAACTCTGTGATGAAAAACCCATAAAAAAAACTCTGAATTGTGTGCTGTAACCAAGTTGGTCAGTGAGATTATGAGCAGAGTATTATAGCGAGGATAGTTTGGATTTATCTCACAGAAGAGAACATTAATCAAGTAAAATTCAATGGAGATCAATTGCACCTAGACAATAGGGAGGTGTAGTCTGACGTCACTGGTTGTTCCACCCGTATAGGGAAAATGGATTATCGGCTATTGTAACAATTCTGCCGCATGGAAATTGAAAAGCTTTCCATATTGGCACAAAATGAATCCCCAGCATAGTTGTGACTTTCTGGGCTCGGAACGGATCAACGTTTGGGCCACACTTCAGCCCAGTTGCCGTTTCTTGCCTGTACACGCTATTATTCCCAAATCACATCTATGTCATAGGTATTATGTTTCATCATGAATGCATGAAAGGGGGGGGGGGGGGGGTGGGTCGTTTCTGATTATTTGATTGTCAGTAACAGCATTCGTATTGAACACTAAAAACGCCCGATCGGTATAAAAGCATTGCAGGATCAAGCTAAAATTGACGTCAGATAGTCCGTACCTGTGATCGGGAGTATTCCAAAAATAATATTCCAACTGTTTGATCGCCATCTGGTACATCCGATGTCCATTTGGTCCACGGCATAACCCACCACAACATATGGATCGGGGATATTTGCCGCGCTTCAATGGAACCGGGAGAACCGCTCCACTCGGCCGACAAGGAAAAGTGAGACCGGAGACATTTGGCCGTTGCACAGGCCAAGATATAAGGTTTCAAAGGGTGCTCGATACCGCCGTCTAGCTGGATGCGGCCGGTATTGCACTTTGGCGATCTCAGACTCATTCCTTATGGTAACACCAAGGTCCCTGGATGAATAATGAATACAAATATCGGAAAAGCGATCAAATAACGTATATATACGTGGTTGGCGTTCAACGGTTGTCGGTATTATGTTACTATCGTTGTTGGCGGGATTGAGTTAATAGAATGGATCATTACAATCAAAGGGTATTGCACATAAACAGGCACTTCAGATAATCCTTCAGAACGCCGATCGGCTCAGCTGACCGACAATAAATCAAAATGACACCGTTCACCACCGTAGCCTATTATATAATAATAACAGCATTGCATTGGCCTATCAACCATCTTTTAGATCAATTAGGCTATGAAAATTAGGCTGCCTCTAAATATAAAAAATAAATGTATTAAATAAGAATAGTTTGGTTCACTTAAATGTTTTTTTTTATAATAATAAAAAAAATATAATCTTTTCCGACTCTGACATGAAAATCGAATGTGGAGAGACCGGCACGACTATTGGACAATTAGAATATTCTAACTCCTCCCCCCTCGAGCGTTGTTGTCCTGACGACACGCGTGCGACTCGTGCGTCGTGTGTGGGCTGGGAACTCTCACGACTCGCTCTCTCTCTCTACCTCCCCCTTCGCTTGTCCACTATCTCTCTTCCTCCCCCTGCCTCTCGCTCTGTCGCTCTCCCTCTCTCTCTCTCTCTCTCTCGCCCGAGTGTGGACGCAGCGATGACGATGCATCTGAGAGAGCAGTGTATGAGGTGGGCCCACGGTTGCCATGGGGATCATGTGAGCGGAGCTGTGTAGGCAGGCACGGCTGCGTTGGTCGGTCGGTCGCCCGGCTGGGGCGGGGGGTGGGGGTGGGGGTGGGGGTGGGGGGTGGGGGTGGGGGTGGGGGCGGGGGTGGGGGTGGGGGTGGGGGTGGAGGTGGGGGTGGGGGTGGAGGTGGAGGTGGAGGTGGAGGTGGGGGTGGAGGTGGGGGTGGGGGTGGACCGTGGAGGTGGATGTGGGGGTGGAGGTGGGGGTGGAGGTGGGGGTGGAGGTGGAGGTGGAGGTGGGGGTGGTGGTGGGGGTGGGGGTGTGGTTGGGAGGGGGAGTGATACCAGTGACTCACTCTGTTTACCTCAGGTTCCTCTTCATTCAGTCGCTGATGGGAAAGTAAGTGGCCCACATCTGGCCGGGGATCAGCTTTCACAACATGTTTTCACTGGTCCTGAGCCGCCGAGGAGGAAGGAGGATCTTAACCCCCGGCCTGCCGGCTTGGCCTGCATACATGCAACGGCTGTGTGAGTTGTTGTCAGGCGTGCGTTCCTAAAATCAACTGGGGTTGCACGCACCTAATGGCGCCACGTGCACGCGCGCTCCCGGTGTGTGCGCGCACTCCCGCGAATGCGCATAAATGTCCCCTCGCTTGAGCACAGACTACAGACAGTGCCTAATTGCCTCTACGAATGGAATGTAACATTGATCATTCACAACAAGTTAGGAAATATTTGCGGGCGGGGGGGGGGGGGGGGGGGGGGGGGGGGTGCGCGCGCAGGGAGGAGTCGGACTGTGATCGCAGACGTTACTGTAGCCTTTAGTAGGCCTTGTGTTGTGTATGTATGTATGTGACAAATAAACCTCTTGAATCCTGTCATATATTCAATCAGTTTCAGTAACTACAGAACACATAATAGACAACTCACTTGTTGATGTAGTTGTGGTCCGGCCGTCTGCACAGCACATTCCATGATAAAAAAAAGTATCCATTTGGTTCTCAAACTGTGGTACGCGTACCACTAGTGGTACTTGGTGGTACTGCTGGTGGTACTTGAAAACATTTACAAAAAAGCACCTTTTTTTTTTTTATTTTTATTTTTTTTTAAACAAATTAGACACACAGACACACAACATCCAGTAAAAAAAAAATTTGCAGTCAGGCCACTGAACTTAGAAGCAGGCCAGGCCAGTGTTTCTGGTTGCGGTGGCGCGATAGTTAGATAACCTAAGTGGGGAACAACCAGGAGATCACTGTGACAGAGAGTAATGCAGTCTAAACAGTCATAAATCTTTAATTCAACTTCAGCCCTGATCATAACCATTTATTTTTAGATTTTTTTGTAATGTCAGATAAAAAATCTGACATTACAAACAATCCATCAAAATCTGTGTTGCTGCTAATCATTGACACATGCCTAGCCTGTAACAATCCCCCCCAGAAAAATGTACTTTGCATTTGATATATTGAAAATATTTTACTTTTTGTGTGTTTTTTTTAACACATTTAAAGGGTAAACATTAAAACATTTATTAAATATGTGTTTTCTTTTCTTTTTTACAACAATTTGTGATGCCCATCACAAACACTGGCATTTAAAGGGTACAAATTCAAAAATTCCTGCACCAGAATGCAGGAAATTTAGTTTTTGTAACAAAATAATTGTGTGTGTGTGTGCGTGTGTGTGTGTGTGTGTGTGTGTGTGTGTGTGTGTGTGTGTGTGTGTGTGTGTGTGTGTGAGAGAGAGAATGATGGACAATCGCTTGCTGTGTGAGAGAGAGAGAGAGAGAGAGAGAGAGAGAGAGACAGAGAGAGAGAGAGAGATAGAGAGAGAATTAAGTACATTTGCTGAAATACAGTTGTTCTTAATTTTCTCACTTGCGTTGCTATGTGAGAATGTTAGTTATTATGTTCTCAATGCCCCTTGCATTGTATGAGTTGTGTGGAAGCGTTTGCTAGTTCTAGTGCTATCCCTTTGTACATTGTGGCTGTGTCTGACAAAAGTTAACAATACATAATGGCAGGGCCGCCTCAGGGGGTGTGCGAGCAGTGCGGTCGCACAGGGCCTCGCGGGAAGGGGGGCCTCGCAAAATAATAAAAAAAAATAATTTTTTTTTTTTTTTTTTTTTTTTTTTTTTTGCGAGGCCCCCCTTCCCGCGAGGCCCTTTTTCATCACAGACCTAAAATCTAGTTTTGCTTATATGCTTATATATTTCACATTAGACACGTTTGTAGAATGTGTCTGACTTGTTCCTGCCTCTGCGGCTCTGCAGACTGCAGTTTTCCGGTTTCTTCGGCTTTGCTGCTCTACAGATTTTAGGATAGTGTTTCCGGTCTCTTCTCCCGTCCGCCGTAATAGAAGAAGAAGAAGAAGAAGAAGAAGAAGAAGAAGAAGAAGAAGAAGAAGACACACGACACGAGGTAGAGGGATGATCTAATTCAGCGCTATTCAGAGGAGCCAGTGGATGTCTTTTCAAAAGCAGCATGGATCAGAAGAAATTACACCGTGGGCCAAGAAAGTCTCCTTCCAACTTTACCATTGGCGCCGCATTGATACTGCGTTATGGTGAGTCAACCTATTATTATATTCCCGCCGTGGACCTATCTCTCTCTCTCTCTCTCTCTGGAGCCAAACTGGTCGACTAGCTAATAGTACTACTAGTAGCTAACGGTGTGTGCCTGGTGTCAGCACCTGGCTGTATGTAGCCGCATAGCTTGCTTCTGCGTTAGTTAATGGTTAGCGATAGCCTGGTTGAGCTAACTGTTAACGTCGAAGCTAAACAGCTAACTCAAGGCTAACTGATAGCATCAAACGAACGTTCCCAGCCGAGCGCAGCCGGCAGTTAACGTCGAAGCTAAACAGCTAACTGGCTAACTGCCGGCTGCGCTCGGCTGGGAACGTTCGTTTGATGCTATCAGTTAGCCTTGAGTTAGCTGTTAGCTTGTGCTACGACCATTGACATTAGCCGTGAGAATAGCAGGGGGTTCTGGCACTCTGACTACGACATCATCTTTGACAGAAGATGTAGTCGGGCCTGCACCATGACAAGGCTCTGGCAGCAGCTTATTTTTGTCCCGACAGCGAGAGGCCTTTCGTCAACGTGGAGACCTGTGTTACGGCCTTTCGCCCTGCGTTCCTTGGTGCAGGTAAGATTAATGAAAATGTCATGACATTACCCCACTCTTCCTTCCTTCCCCTCCCGAATGTTTTGTTAATAACGATGTTTTTTTCCAGGCAAAACATATGCTACTTCACAACATTTGGAGATACGACATGTGCTGTGTGTGAATGTCTTGGTCGTTTGTGTAGCTTGGGTAGCGTTGGGCTGTTGGCCAAAGCTGTGTGTGTCACAGTACCTGGCTAGCCTATTTAGCTGATGTCGGCCATTGGCTCCTTGCTGCTTTGGTTTCTCTATAGACCCTCTTCTCTTTGGATTTAAGTGTTGATCTTTGTCCTTTTTGATCTCTCATACATGCTCTCTCTAACACACACACATGCTCTCTCTCTCTCTCTCTCTCTCTCTCTCTCTCTCTCTCTCTCTCTCTCTCTCTCTCTCTCTCTAACACACATGCTCTCTCTCTCTCTCTCTCTTTCTAACACACACAGTCTGCCTATGGCGGCCTTTCTCGATGGCTAGGCTGTGCTCGCTGAGTCTGTATAGTCAAGGATCTTCAGTCACAGTGCTCAGGTATTCTGCCACTGTGTACTCTCTGTTTAGGGCCAAATAGCATTTCAATTTCTTTCCAATGTGTCTCTCTCTCTCTCTCTCTCTCTCTCTCTCTGTACACTGTATATTGACTGTAGAACGGGAGCTCTCTCTCGCTCTCTCTTTTGCTATATGTTGACTGTATCATGCCCCGCCTCGGGCAGCGCTATTATTTAAGAATATGTTGACTGTATGAAAAAAAAAAAATCTCGCACAGGGCCTCGCATTTCTCCCAGGCGGCCCTGCATAATGGTATTAGGAATACATTTGCCTCCTGCGTGAACTGCGCATAGCTGAATAGACTGTATTTTAACGCCGGTCATATGGTGGTACTTGGAGAGCCAGCTACGTTCTCAGGTGGTACTTGGTGTAAAAAGTTTGAGAACCACTGAGATAGATGATAGATCCAACACTGTCTACAGTATCTCGTGATTATCTCTCAGACTCCTGTTCTGATACGACCGCAGCAGGCGCCGGCACGGTCACCGGGCGTTGTCAGAGAGAGTCCCCACCGCAGCAGCACCAGCAGCAAGTCAACAAGTCACAGGTTACAACGTGGGTCAAGTTTGATTCGTGCCGTGCGTGCAGGCTGCAGCGCCGCCGCGCTCCGAATGGTAATTGCAAGAATAGCATGCATGTTGCCATAATACGTGTGTGAATTAGTGCGCAAATCATTAATCATACATCCAAAATAGCATAAGTTTATTATTATACACGATGATGATACAGAAAAATGAGAAATGCATGGCAAAAGTAGCATTTATTTTCAGTAATTTAGAGACCCCCCAAAAAATCACAAATCATGTTTTCAGGGGAGCTGATGTCTGATCTAAGGGAGCCATGGCTGCCCCAGCTCCCCCGTGGATCGCACCCTGAAGTTAGGTGTGAATGTATCTGAGAACGTATTTAACACACCTGACGACCGGCGCTATTGATATGCAAAGTAGCCCAGGTGGGTAGGCTACTTATAGCGAGTACTTATCTTACCCTGGGCCTGCACGGAGTGCAACCCCGTCCCATGACGAACGCATGCCTGGTTGTTGTGTGACGTAGCTCGACTCTGGTTTCTCAGTGGCCTGGTTGTAAAGAAGGCCCCACATGGCCCTCTCTCATGGAGCACAGGTCGTTCCATCTGTTAGCTACTCCGTCTGTGCAATACCCACCCTCTGCCATCTGACACTGTGATTGTTAATTTGTATATCGTTGTTATTTTGTATATTGTACACAGTATTGTAACATTGTTTTATTGTGTAGTATTTTATGTTTCTCTTGCATTACTTTTTAATATTTTATATTTGCTTCTACTACTGCGTCCATTAAGTTTGAGTCCCAAATGTCTTTGTGTGCAAATATGATGACAATAAAGTACAGTCTAATCTAATCTAATCGACTCTGGGCACGTGTAAAGCCTCCCTCCTGGATCATCGGGAAAAACAACGATTGCATCAAGCAATAATTTTTATACGTTTTTCAATACATACAGGCTAGCGTTATTCATTGACTGGAATGTAAATGCTAACAACAGCTAACTCTAGGGCTTCCTACAGTATGAGCACTGTAACTGAGGGGTTACAATACAAAACCCTGACTGTATTAAAGATTGTGATAGATTAAACCACTACTACATATTATTATTATTACTTGCCAGACAGTACAGTTATTATGGCAGACACTCAAATAGATGGCACGGTGACAAAGAGATATCATTTACAGTATTTTATTATTATGCAGAGATACAACTGATAATTACTGGGTCGCTCTTTTATGGCGAATGATATTAGAATGTCAGAGTAGCAAAGTCAGTGGGAATGAATAATTCCTAGGCTAAGTATACTAGACCGGACGCTGCATGGCGTGAGATGGCAATATAGGGGGGCAAAACGAGGGTATAGCTGGAGACTGGTGATTTCCTCCCACAGAGTTGTAAGCTCCAGAGGAATGAAGAATAGACGGATACTCAGGCTGGTCACTTGAAGAAAGGGGTTCTCATACGGATCCGGTCCTTATAATCCAAGTGCTCTGTAGCAGGGTAATAGCTGTAATCCAATGCCCGATAGCAATGATGATAGCCAGCCAGCTTCGTCCCCGAAGCTAGCCCGATATAGAATCTTCAGGGTAGTTAAATCCAAACGACAATGGTATTAACGATGCTCTTCTCCACGGTACTACGTTTCCACAAGTCACTATAATCCACCAATAATGGTTCTACAATATCGCCGCGGTAGGTTCCAATGCTCACATGTCCAATAGTTCTGCTGCTAGGTTCACCTCGTGTTCGGATACTAATTACGTTAAGTCCACACACACTTGCTAAGGTTCACGCTAGTTACTAAACGAACGAACTGCTTGTTAATGCTGCACACCGAACGAACTGCTGTAATACGAGCTCTTTACTTCACGTTAGGTTAGGTCGAACTTGACTCTGCTACTAGACGAACTGGGTTAACGTTACTGCGTTAACGGTAATAACGAACTGCTACTGTTTGCGCCTTCCACAATATATATACTTAGAGTGCTTTCTAGGGCGCAACCGAAGCTCTTGTCCGGAATCAATGCGCTGGCCCCAGGCATGTCTCAACTTGTCCAGACTCGTCTTTGAACTTGTCTGAGGGGCGTGATTCTTGGCGCCGCCAATGTCAAGGGCGTTATCCAATGAGGAAAGCGAATAATGCTATGATTCAAACGGAGGCTTAAAGGGATATAGCTTATATATATAAATAATATACAAGTTATATAAAACAATAAAACGTAGATTCTCAGTGTTAATCTGGCCCTTCAGAACAGCCGCCTCCTAATTAGTCCGCACCTAATTAGTAAAGGGGGCACAGATTAATATTAGTGTCCAGTCAACTTCTCCATACTTTGTTGTGAAGAGTTAGAACAATCTACAAAGTCAGTGTATCATGGTCGTCATCAGGGGAGTCAGGGATCTCCGGCAGCTCTATCAACTTCGCCACAGGTCGGGTGTAAGTCCGCCCTTGGACTATGACTTCTGCAGCTCTGACCTTCCCATCGGCACCAGTAATCACTCTGCTCACGCGGCCGGCCGGCCACGTAGCTCGGGGTAGTGACTGGTCTATTATCATGACGACTGTGTCCACCTTCAGGTTGTCCCTGTCCTTTACCCACTTCTGACGGGCTTGGAGGGATGGTAGATAATGGAGGAGGAAGCGGGTCCAAAACTGGTCGGCCAGTACTTGGCTGTGTCTCCACATTCTCCGGCCGTTCATCTCATCTTGTCTGTACACCGCCTGTGGAAGGGCAGGGTCCAGCCGCTCCATCAAGAGATAGTTTGGGGTGACTGGGTCGACGTCTGCTACATCACTTGAGACGTAACCGAGGGGCTTAGAGTTCAAGACGCCCTCGATCTCCGTGAGGACTGTCATCAGGACTTCCTCAACCACGGTCTGGGCCCCAAGTACGGTGTACATAGCAGTCTTTATAGAACGGACTTCTCTCTCCCAGGTTCCCCCGAAATGAGGGGCGTTCGGGGGGTTGAACTGGAATGTGATCTGAGCGGGAGCGAGGCGGGTCTTGAGTTCTTCACCCATAGCCAGGAAGCTCTCTCTCAGTTCTGTGTCTCCTCCTCTGAAGTTTGTCCCTTGGTCGGACAACAACACGGATGGGGTTCCTCTCCGGGCTTGGAATCTCCGGAAGGACATGAGGAATGAGTCCGTACTCATGGTCTGGAGGATTTCAATATGAACAGCTCGGGTGGTCATACACTTGTACACAATGCCCCACCTCTTCTCTGTCCCTCCTCCTTTCTTGACGTTGAATGGGCCGAAGCAGTCCACGCCCGTGGAGTGGAAGGCCCTCTCGCCGAGTCGGAGGCGGCAGGGAGGCAGGTCGGCCATCATCGGGATACTAGGCTGTGCTCTCCACTTGCGATAGGTTAGGCAAGTCCGTTGGAAGCGACGTACTGCTTCTCTCCCTTGGAGTATCCAGAAGCGTCGTCGGATGTCAGCGAAGACTCTCTCGGCCCCCGCGTGGTGCACCACCTCGTCGTACTTCTGGATGATCAGCTCGGTTATCTTGTGTCGGCTGTTGAGGACGATGGGATGCTTAGCATCGTCAGTCACATCCGGGGCCCGTCTCAATCGACCACCCACCCTGATGAGGTGCTGGGCGTCGAGCTCTGGGGCCAAGGTGAGAAGTCGGCTGTCTGAGGGGACTGGCTTTTCCCCTGTCAGGCAGTCTAGTTCTTCTGGGAATGAGTCTCTTTGGGCTCTCCTTAGCAGAAGAAGTTCGGCTTCTTTGTAGTTCGATGCGTCAAGGTCTGTGGTGGGGGGGATCTCAGGGTGGTGCCATAAGAATGTCCTTTTCTGAGCACTCTCAAGAGTTAAGCAGTCGTCTAGGTTCGGGTCCGTTGGAGCCGGGGCGTGCGTCAGCCCGCAGAACATAGACTTCTTGATCTCTGATTCGTCTTGACTCACCTCCCGTGGTGTGGGGGTAGGCCACTTATCCTCCGGGAGCTTGAGGAACTCAGGACCGTCACTGTAAGAGTTAGGACGTGTGAGGTCGTCTAAGGACATCCCCCGTGTGATGACATCCGCTGGGTTCTGCTTGGTGTCAACGTATCTCCAACATGCTGCTCCTACTAGATCTTGGATCTCGGTGACTCGGACTCAGACGAAAACCTTGTACCGACAGGAGTCGGACTGGATCCAGGTGAGCACAGTCATAGAGTCTGACCACAGGATTGTCACTTGCACCGTTATGGTGAGTTCACTTTGTATCATCGTGGCGAGTTGCGCGCCTACCAGAGCTGTGCAGAGCTCTAGACGCGGGATCGACTGCTGCTTGCGGGGAGCTATCCTCGAGCGGGCCAGGACGAAGGCTACATGTACTTCTCCTCCCTCTTCTCGGGCTCTCAGGTAAGCCACCGATCCGTAAGCCACTTCAGAGGCGTCACTGAAGACGTGCAGGTCTATCTGACACGTCTCCAGCCGCATTGTAGGGGGGAAGTAGCTCCGTTGAATAGTTACATCTTGGAGTGAGTCAAGTTCTCCCTCCCATTCTCTCCAGGTGGAAGCCAGGTGCTCGGGTATGGGGTCGTCCCAGCCCTGCTCCTTGTCCCACAGTTCTCGCACCAGCATCTTCGCCCGAGTGGTGTAAGGTAGGATACAACCCATCGGGTCGTATTGGCTGGCGAGTGTTCTGTATACACTCCGCCGAGTGGTCGGTAGAGTGGTTGACCTTCCCTGATCCGTGGTCAGGGGTGTGTGCTTGTAATGGAGCGAGTCTGTTTTGAAACGTCAGACGAGGCCCAATGTCATTTCCTGTGCTTCACCTCGGGTGGTCGCCATCCAGGTCTCGCTGCTTGCTGCCTTTGTCTCTGGGGGGAGGCTGCGGAGTACTTGAGGGTCACTGCTGGCCCATTGCCTGAGGTCGAATCCACCTTTGACCAGGGAGGCTCGTAGCTTCAGTAAGATGCTCTCGGCTTCTTCTGGCGTAGATACGCTCTGTAGGCAGTTGTCCACGTAGAAACTCCTTTCCACGCTGTGTCTGACCTCCTCGTCGGCTCCAGGGTCTTCGGCCACGTGCTTCTGTAGCACGAACGTTGCGCAGCACGGGCTGCATGTGGTGCCGAATGGGAGGACCTCCCATTGATAGATTGAGGGTTGTTCATCGTCGATCCTCTCTCTCCACAGGAACCGCAGCAGGGGCTTGTCTTCCTCCATCAGTCGCACTTGTAGGAACATTCCTTTGATGTCGCCGCTGATGGCTACCTTGTCCTGGCGGAAACGTAGCAGTACGCCGAGGAGGGAGGGGCCGAGTGTCGGGCCGGGCAGGAGCAAGTTATTCAGGTTCTGTAGTCCAATCTGATAACTGCAGTTAAATACGATGCGGTTCTTGCCGTTGTGGTGGACCTTGTGATGGGGCACGTACCAGGACTCAGTCGTCTGGTCTGCCTCGTGGTCGTTGATTTTCTTTATATGTCCAGCCGTGATCAGCTTGTCGATCTCGGCGCGATATATCGTTGCTTGAGGGGGGTCTTTGGCGAGACGCCGCTCGGTGTTCTGTAGATAGCGTTGTGTCACTTCCTTTGATGCCTGCAGTGTGGGCATCCCCTCCCGCCTCAAGAGTGGAGTCGCGTATCTTAGCACTCCGTCGACCTCGACCCTCTTGGTCTTCTGCTCGAGGAGAGCTATGGCGTACTTGTCTTCCTTGGAGCGAACTAGTTTACGTTCGTTCTTGGATGGCAGCGAGTCTAATGTCCATAGTCTCTCGACGTGCTGCAAGAGGGTAGTGTCTTGTTCGCTCACCTTCGTGTAAAGGCAGCGTGTGGATGTTGGTCAGTTGGAAGGCCCGGAGAGAGGGCCTTGGAGCGTCCAGCCCAGTCGGGTCTTGACCGCGGCTGGGCAGCCTCTGGGTCCGATGTGGACCGCGTCCGTTGGGACGATGAGGTCCGCGTGGTTGGAGCCTATGAGCAGGGTCGGTGTGGCGCCGTCGATGAGCGGTATAGGCAGTCGACGTAGGTGCACGTACTTCTCCATCAGCTGTGGGATGGGGTAGTCATAGCGTGACAGACCTATGTCGTGGCTTGTGAACGCCTTGGTGATGCTGTACCGCTTCTCGGGCTGCTCGACCGCTGCTATAGTGAATGAGACGTTTTCACCCTTTATTGTTTTTAAGTCAAGTTCAAGTCAAGTTCAAGTTCTTTAATAGTTGTCATACAGAAGTACAGAATACTTTCATACAAAATGCTTCTTACTGTTACGCTCCAGAGACTGTGCTAGACAAGATAGTATCAAATAACATAATAACGTAATATAGCATGAATTTAGAAGAAGAAAATGAGGTCACAGTGTTCGGTATAGACATATGTACAATGTTCTGAGTTACCATATAATATACAATACACAATACTATGCAGTGTACTAATGTACAGTCCTATCTAGTGCAAAGCAGAAATGGGATGAGGTACAATTTTAGGTACAATTTACAGTAAGGTGTACGAGTTGTAGTGCAATCCTTCATCCATAAATATAAAGTGTGGGGAGTGGGTGCTACAGTGTGTTTGTTTAAAGTGGGTGTGTGCTATAAAGTGTGTGGAGTGGGTGCTACAGTGTGTTTGTTTAAAGTGAGTGTGTGCGTGTGGATGTGTGTGCTATGTGTGTTTGGTGGTAGTTGTTGTGTAGTGTTCATTCATTGTTCATTTAGCAGCCTGATGGCCTGGGGATAGAAGCTACTTCTGAGTCTTTCTGTGCTCGCCTTGAGACTCCTGTATCGCTTGCCTGACGGCAGCAGTTCAAAGAGGCAGTTGTCTCGACGAATGGTACGGATTGTCATTGTTTCCTCGGTACCCCGCAGGCCCAACTGGGTTGCGGCAGAAGCGAGGAGGAGAGTCTTTTCTGACCCGTCGTCGAGGACGGTGTAGGTGTCAAGGACCTTGTCCTCGTAGCTCAGGAGCACTCGGACCACCTTGAGGAGCACTCGGGAGCTCCCGCTCTTCGCAGGGTCTATGTATAGGACTTCTGCTCTCGAGCTGCTTTGTGGTGCGGGTCTCCGTTTGTTGCTCTCGTGTAGGACCTCCAGGTGGGCGCCGTCACACTTGCCGCACCTTTTCTTCAGGCGGCACTCAGCTGCCATGTGGCTGCGTTCGCTTTAATCCACTGACTCACTTCTTCGGCGGTCAACTTCTTAAAGGCGTCGCATTGAGATAGCCAGTGTTCGTGGTCGCAATATTGGCATGCGATCTTCCATTTTCCCTTCGCGGGGGGGTGTTATGGCTCTTGTGTCGCGGCACCGACTCGGCCTGGTGCATCACGGTGACGGGCCTGCTGTTGTCTTTAAACCTTCTCGGTCCATCTTTAGGGTTAGAGCCACTCCACGCAAAGGTGTCTATTCGTAGGCTGCTGACCTCTCTGGCTAAGAAGTCAGCAAGGTCTAGGAGGGATTGTTCTGGGCCGTGGGAGTCACGGTGATCTCTTTGCCGCCGAAAACGTTCTTGGCGGGCTGGGGGGAGCTTCTCTAGTATCCGCTCCACGTTGGAGTTGGCGTATAACTCGTATATCCCCTTCTCCTTCTGTGACCCGAGCATCCCTACCAGGGATTGTACTTTAATGGATAGGTCATCCAGGGCTCTATTGTCTTTAGCTGGGGGGAGGCGTTCAATCTCCCGTATCTCTTGAATTACATAGTCCCATGTACGTCCATAATGCGCGTTGAGGGCCACCAGGGCATCAGAGTAGGGGGTCCTTGAGTTAGAATATGCCAGCGCTATGTTGTGCGCTCTGGGTACTTTAAGGTGCTTGAGGAGGATGGCATATTTGTAGGACTCGTCCTGTACTCCGGACATAATGGTCTCTAAACACATGCGTAGTTCAGTATACTGCGCTCTGTCTTCACGCGTAAAGTCTGGGAATGTGGGTGTCCCAATGTATGCCATGGATGGCTGTGACACTGATGCGCGTAGGGGGAGAGGCCTCCTTGGCGAGTCTCCCCGTACGTGGGGTCGTGGGTTAGTGCTGGGTGGGAACCAGAGGCCGGGCCCCCAGGTACTGCTCCTCGGTGCTGACTGTTGATTAAACTCACCCCTGAGTTGGGTCGGGGGTTCGTAACGCAGCGTCTCGGGGCTGAAGTCGGGGCTGTACTGTTCCTCCTGGTCCGAGATGGGTTCGTGCGTGTGGGCTTGATGTCCTCCCTCGTCCTCCGCTAGGCCTTGAAGTCTCTTGGTTAGTTTCTCTGCGACGTAGGCGGGTTCTTCCCGTTGGCTGGGTCCCGTGTAGATTGGTCGGGGAGGGGAAGGTGCCCTCGACCCTTGTCGTGATGATCTCCGGGAGCTCCGGGTGGAGGAGTGGGGAGTCGCCCTCTGGAGCACTTGCTCCATCATCTGCGCCTGCAGACGGTCTCTTTCTGCCTCGCGCTGTGCATTGGCGGCGTCGCGCTGTGCATCGCGTTGCACATTGGCGCGGTATCGCTCCGTGTTCTCTTCAGCCTGGATGCGCCTCTCCTCCAGTCTGAAATGTTCGCGCTCACTCTCTCGTTGCGCTTGGAGATGTTCTCTTTCCGTTGAAGAATGTTCGCGCTCACTCTGTCGTTGCGCTTGGAGACGTTCGCGCTCACCCTGTTGTTGCGCTTGGAGACGGTCGCGCTCACCCTGGATGCGGTCTCTTTCGGTTGAAGCTGTCAGCGTGGCGATCAAGACTTGCGCTAGCCTCTGGTCGGTCTCGCTTGGGGATGACGCTGATGATGGTGATCTGGAGTTGACAGGGCTTGGCGTTGACCTGTTCTCTTTACGCGCTCCGAGGTCCATCTCGAGGGCGCTGCTTCTTATCTTCTCCCGCGCTCCGAGGTCCATCTCGGAGACGTGGTACTCTTTTCTTTGGTGCGCGCCGAGGTCCATCTCGGGTCCGCGCTCTTTATCCTCTTGCGCTCCGAGGTCCATCTCGGTGGCGCTGTCTTTATCTTCTGGCGCTCCGAGGTCCATCTCGGTGGCGCTGTGGTCGTTGGGCATAGTCAAGTCATGTCCCGCTTGTCCCCCCCCGTGAGCTAAGTCAGTTTCGTTTAAACCAGCTTGGGTCTCTACTAGTGGGGCCGACAAGTCGATAAGGTTGGGCATACTTAAGCTATTAGTTTTATCCGTGCTTAACGTCTTTTTAGATAAGCTAGGAGGTAGAACGACAGCGTAGTCCTCCAAGTGTGGAGGGGGCTGACGTTGGCGCCTAGGGCGCTCTAGTTTGGGAGAGCCGTTTGGAGAGTGTCCGCCGCTGGCCATATTACTATTAATATGATTAGTATTACTGATACCCTCCGGCTCGAAGGACCAATTGTAACTGAGGGGTTACAAAACCCTGACTGTATTAAAGATTGTGATAGATTAAACCACTACTACATATTATTATTATTACTTGCCAGACAGTACAGTTATTATGGCAGACACTCAAATAGACGGCACGGTGACAAAGAGATATCATTTACAGTATTTTATTATTATGCAGAGATACAACTGATAATTACTGGGTCGCTCTTTTATGGCGAATGATATTAGAATGTCAGAGTAGCAAAGTCAGTGGGAATGAATAATTCCTAGGCTAAGTATACTAGACCGGACGCTGCATGGCGTGAGATGGCAATATAGGGGGGCAAAACGAGGGTATAGCTGGAGACTGGTGATTTCCTCCCACAGAGTTGTAAGCTCCAGAGGAATGAAGAATAGACGGATACTCAGGCTGGTCACTTGAAGAAAGGGGTTCTCATACGGATCCGGTCCTTATAATCCAAGTGCTCTGTAGCAGGGTAATAGCTGTAATCCAATGCCCGATAGCAATGATGATAGCCAGCCAGCTTCGTCCCCGAAGCTAGCCCGATGTAGAATCTTCAGGGTAGTTAAATCCAAACGACAATGGTATTAACGATGCTCTTCTCCACGGTACTACGTTTCCACAAGTCACTATAATCCACCAATAATGGTTCTACAATATCGCCGCGGTAGGTTCCAATGCTCACATGTCCAATAGTTCTGCTGCTAGGTTCACCTCGTGTTTGGATACTAATTACGTTAAGTCCACACACACTTGCTAAGGTTCACGCTAGTTACTAAACGAACGAACTGCTTGTTAATGCTGCACACCGAACGAACTGCTGTAATACGAGCTCTTTACTTCACGTTAGGTTAGGTCGAACTTGACTCTGCTACTAGACGAACTGGGTTAACGTTACTGCGTTAACGGTAATAACGAACTGCTACTGTTTGCGCCTTCCACAATATATATACTTAGAGTGCTTTCTAGAGCGCAACCGAAGCTCTTGTCCGGAATCAATGCGCTGGCCCCAGGCATGTCTCAACTTGTCCAGACTCGTCTTTGAACTTGTCTGAGGGGCGCGATTCTTGGCGCCGCCAATGTCAAGGGCGTTATCCAATGAGGAAAGCAAATAATGCTATGATTCAAACAGAGGCTTAAAGGGATATAACTTATATATATAAATAATATACAAGTTATATAAAACAATAAAACGTAGATTCTCAGTGTTAATCTGGCCCTTCAGAACAAGCACCATAGTGGCGTTATTTTTTTCCGTAGCCGCATTTTGCGGACACGCTCTCTGATTAGCCACTGACATTTCTGGTGCGCCCAATCGTGTGACGCCTGTTTCTACACCGGTTAAGCTTAGGCACTCTTTCGAAGTTGGTTAAGGTTAGAGTTTGTCTTAGAGCAGGGCGATAGAACACCAGCCCTGATTCCAAACTCTAACCTTAATCAACTTCGAAGCTTAACCAGTGATAAACTAGGCGTTAGGTAGTTTGCTGCTGTTTGACGCGGAAATGGGCAAAGACACAGCTCGTCACGCAATTGGGCGCACATGTCAGTGGCCAATCAGAGAACGTCAGTCAGTGGCCAATCAGAGAGCGTCTCCGCAAAATGCGGCTACGGAAAAAAATAACGCACCTTAGTGTTAGGAATAGCTTCTTTCCGCTTTGCCAGAGACATTGCATTTTACTGTAGTTTCACAGGAAGGCTGCCGTACCTATTGTCATGGCTGTAATTGTTTACATTTACATTTACATTTAGTCATTTAGCTGACACTTTTATCCAAAGCGACTTACAAGTTGTGTACAACAAGTCAGCAGGAAGGGCACAACTCTGGTAGCTAAGGGTCAGTAACATTGGTCCTCATTCTCGAACGGACATACGTAAAACGTACAGCTTGGTATCGTAAATTCTTTGTAGGATTTACGTAGGAATTACGTACGCGAAAAGTCGGACAGACCAGTTTCAACAGCTTTCTCTGGGGCAAGTCATTAGGGGTTGCCGATACTACAGACATCCGTGGAGTTGGATGATTGTAATGATAATTAATGCGATAATATTTGTATAATTAATAATTGCGTTTTGCGTTTGTGATCCTGACTCAGTGAGGCATCGTGAGCATTACACACACACACTGCAAACTAAATAAATAAGAACTAAACTGATCAGGATATAGCTACTGTATAGTGGAATATACTGTATTCATATTCCATATTCCGTCTTGTTATTATTATATTATTTATTGTTGGTTTTATTTATTTAATACATTGCTTGCCTAAGAGCCAGTGTAGAAACGGCTTGATATTATGTTATTATTGTACTTACATTTGCACTCTGGTTGGATGCCAAACTTATTGTCATTGTATTGTACTTGTGCTGTACGAGTACGATGACAATACATTTTAATCTAATCTAATTGTGATAATTCGCAAATCGGTTCTGCACTAATACCTGCTGAATAATTTCACCACTGCCACACGACAAAGGGTTAACCCTTTGTCGTGTGGCAGTGAAATGGTTAAGCTGACACGGCTTGTGTTTTGCATTCAGTTTTCACTGTGACTTTGTGGAAACAGAAGCCAAATAAATCCTATATGTTTTTAAATATATATATATAATATATAATATAATAATAATATGTTTTATATTATAACAGCAGTGACGTCCAACTCTAGTACTAACCCTGTCTCTCTCTTGTGTCTCCTCTTCTCTCTCTGTGTCTCCTCTTGTCTCTCTGTGTCTCCTCTTGTCTCTCTGTGTCTCCTCTTGTGTCTCTGTGTCTCCTCTTATGTCTCTGTGTCTCCTATTGTGTCTCTGTGTCTCCTCTTGTCTCTCTGTGTCTCCTCTTGTGTCTCTGTGTCTCCTCTTGTCTCTCTGTGTCTCCTCTTGTCTCTCTGTGTCTCCTCTTGTGTCTCTGTGTCTCCTCTTGTGTCTCTGTGTCTCCTCTTGTGTCTCTGTGTCTCCTCTTGTCTCTGTGTCTCCTCTTGTGTCTCTGTGTCTCCTCTTGTGTCTCTGTGTCTCCTCTTGTCTCTCTGTGTCTCCTCTTGTCTCTCTGTGTCTCCTCTTGTGTCTCTGTGTCTCCTCTTGTGTCTCTGTGTCTCCTCTTGTGTATCTGTGTCTCCTCTTGTCTCTATGTGTCTCCTCTTGTGTCTCTGTGTCTCCTCTTGTCTCTCTGTGTCTCCTCTTGTCTCTCTGTGTCTCCTCTTGTCTCTGTGTCTCCTCTTGTGTCTCTGTGTCTCCTCTTGTCTCTCTGTGTCTCCTCTTGTGTCTCTGTGTCTCCTCTTGTGTCTCTGTGTGTCTCCTCTTGTGTCTCTGTGTCTCCTCTTGTCTCTCTGTGTCTCCTCTTGTGTATCTGTGTCTCCTCTTGTCTCTCTGTGTCTCCTCTTGTGTCTCTGTGTCTCCTCTTGTCTCTCTGTGTCTCCTCTTGTCTCTCTGTGTCTCCTCTTGTGTCTCTCTGTGTCTCCTCTTGTGTCTCTGTGTCTCCTCTTGTGTCTCTGTGTATCCTCTTGTGTCTCTGTGTCTCCTCTTGTGTCTCTGTGTCTCCTCTTGTGTCTCTGTGTCTCCTCTTGTCTCTGTGTCTCCTCTTGTGTCTCTGTGTCTCCTCTTGTGTCTCTGTGTCTCCTCTTGTGTCTCTGTGTCTCCTCTTGTGTCTCTGTGTCTCCTCTTGTCTCTCTGTGTCTCCTCTTGTGTCTCTGTGTCTCCTCTTGTCTCTCTGTGTCTCCTCTTGTGTCTCTGTGTGTCTCCTCTTGTGTCTCTGTGTCTCCTCTTGTCTCTATGTGTCTCATCTTGTGTCTCTGTGTCTCCTCTTGTCTTTCTGTGTCTCCTCTTGTCTCTCTGTGTCTCCTCTTGTCTCTCTGTGTCTCCTCTTGTGTCTCTGTGTCTCCTCTTGTGTCTCTGTGTCTCCTCTTGTCTCTCTGTGTCTTCTCTTGTGTCTCCGTGTCTCCTCTTGTGTCTCTGTGTCTCCTCTTGTCTCTCTGTGTCTCCTCTTGTGTCTCTGTGTGTCTCCTCTTGTGTCTCTGTGTCTCCTCTTGTCTCTATGTGTCTCCTCTTGTGTCTCTGTGTCTCCTCTTGTCTCTCTGTGTCTCCTCTTGTGTCTCTGTGTCTCCTCTTGTCTCTCTGTGTCTCCTCTTGTGTCTCTGTGTGTCTCCTCTTGTGTCTCTGTGTCTCCTCTTGTCTCTATGTGTCTCCTCTTGTGTCTCTGTGTCTCCTCTTGTCTTTCTGTGTCTCCTCTTGTCTCTCTGTGTCTCCTCTTGTGTCTCTGTGTGTCTCCTCTTGTGTCTCTGTGTCTCCTCTTGTGTCTCTGTGTGTCTCCTCTTGTCTCTCTGTGTCTCCTCTTGTGTCTCTGTGTCTCCTCTTCTCTCTCTGTCTCTCCTATTGTCTCTCTGTGTCTCCTCTTGTGTATCTGTGTCTCCTCTTGTGTCTCTGTGTCTCCTCTTGTGTCTCTGTGTCTCCTCTTGTGTCTCTGTGTCTCCTCTTGTGTCTCTGTATCTCCTCTTGTCTCTCTGTGTCTCCTCTTGTGTCTCTGTGTGTCTCCTCTTGTGTCTCTGTGTCTCCTCTTGTGTCTCTGTGTCTCCTCTTGTGTCTCTGTGTGTCTCCTCTTGTCTCTCTGTGTGTCCTCTTGTCTCTCTGTGTCTCTCCTCTTGTGTCTCCACCCTGGTCTGTATATTACCAGCCGTTGCCAGTCAGTCATCACCCCGCTTTGTACTTACGTCCAGACCCGGCCGAGAGACACCGCGTGGCCTAAAAACTCATCCGTTCCGAGCCCAGAAAGTTGTCCTGATGTCTACGTGTCCTGATGGTACTGGCGGTTACTTGTCTCCTGTGCCTGTCTGTCTGTCTGTCTGTCTGTCTGTCTGTCTGTCTGTCTGTCTGTCTGTCTGTCTGTCTGTCTGTCTGTCTGTCTGTCTGTCTGTCTGTCTGTCTGTCTGTCTGTCTGTCTGTCTGTCTGTCTGTCTGCCTGTCTGTCTGTCTGTCTGTTAGAGCCAGTGTTAATTTTGTCAACAAAAATAATGACTAAATATGGTCTAGTGTGTACACCCACTACTATCAACATTACACATGGATACAACAAGGACAACGTTCACTTAAAAAGGTAAGGTTGATATGAAAAGAAAAGACACAGACGAGTACTAACACAGAGTGAGATGGGCCCTACTAGTATAAGTTGTTAATGAATCCCTTTAGCGCTTGAAGTGCACTAAAACATCGTAATGACTTTTCATATAATGTTGGGTACATGCTCAGTAGAGTTAGAACGCTCCCAGTCTTAGGGGCTGTGATATTTTGTTAGCACACTTTATGCACATAGAAGTGCAGTGGCAGGTTCGCTAAGCTAATGTTGTTAGCCGAATGTTCTGATGGAGGCCGCCATTTTAAGTTTTAAGTTTAAAGTGACGTCAGCGATCTACGGTTGTACTCGACGGACAAAAGGGAATGTGTGTGACGTGTGTGAAATTTGTACAGTAGGTCCCAGTGAGAATTGCAATCATGTATTTACACTATCCTAATGTTGCTTTGTTGGTTAAAAAAAGAAAAGAAGCAATTTAAATCAGAATATGTTCCATTCCATGTCTGACTATTTCTGAATCTATTGACCATTTCAAGGAATGTTTGGTTACTATTGGGCTTCTAGCCTTCTACTGAACTTATTGTGAATCAGCTGATAGGGTTTTGGCTAGACTATACTTAATAAATAGAATTGCATTATTTACAATATAAAAATATAAAATGCCTTTTTTGCATTAGCGAAAACTAGACAAAAATCATCAGTTGTCTGCGACTAAATCTAGACAAAAACAAAAAAGACAAAATCGAGACTAACACTGACTAAAGGTGCTCCCATGGTCGAGCGGACCGTGCGCGGACTGGACTCTGCGAGGTTCGCGCGGACACTTTGAGCTTTCATAGTCGAGCGGACCTCCGCGGACCAATTTCCTACATGTCTCGCGCCAGTTTACACAATTTTTCCCACGCTGTTCAACTTCTGTCATGTCGTCGTCATCCGATGTCAAAATACAGCGTATGTTATCTCCATTTCCAATATTTCGATAATAAAACGAAAACATTAAATGCAGGTCGATGTCAACCAAAACGCAGAGCAACGTTTTGTGTGACGTCACACCAAGTGAGCGCGTTCGAAAATTGGAGCTTCGCACTTGGAGTCCGCTTTGGGTCTGCTTTGGGTCCACTTGGAGTTCGCTTTGGGTCTGCTTGGAGTCTGCTTTGGGTCCGCTTTGGGTCCACTTGGAGTCCGCTTTGGGTCTGCTTGGAGTCTGCTTTGGTTCCGCTTGGAGTCCGCTTTGGGTCCGCTTTGGGTCCGCTTTGGGTCCGCTTGGAGTCCGCTTTGGGTCCGCTTGGAGTCCGCTTTGGGTCCGCTTGGAGTCCGCTTTGGTTCCGCTTGGAGTCCGCTTTGGGTCCGCTTTGGGTCCGCTTGGAGTCCGCTTTGGTTCCGCTTTGGGTCCGCTTTGGGTCTGCTTGGAGTCCGCTTTGGTTCCGCTTTGGGTCCGCTTTGGGTCTGCTTGGAGTCCGCTTTGGTTCCGCTTTGGGTCCGCTTTGGGTCTGCTTGGAGTCCGCTTTGGTTCCGCTTTGGGTCCGCTTTGGTTCTGCTTGGAGTCCGCTTTGGGTCCGCTTTGGGTCCGCTTTGGGTCTGCTTGGGGTCCGCTTTGGGTCCACTTGGAGTCTGCTTGGGGTCCGCTTTGGGTCCGCTTTGGGTCCGCTTTGGGTCTGCTTGGGGTCCGCTGTGGGTCCGCTTGGAGTCTGCTTGGGGTCCGCTTTGGGTCCGCTTGGAGTCTGCTTTGGGAACGCTTTGGGTCCGCTTTGGGTCCTCTCCGTATACGGTCCGCTCGACTATGGGAGCACCTTAAGACTAAAATGCTCAGACCTGTAGTTGACTAAAACTGACTAAACAGTATGTCTGTCTGTCTGTCTGTCTGTCTGTCTGTCTGTCTGTCTGTCTGTCTGTATGTCTGTCTGTCTGTCTGTCTGTCTGTCTGTCTGTCTGTCTGTCTGTCTGTCTGTCTGTCTGTCTGTCTGTCTGTCTGTCTGTCTGTCTGTCTGTCTGTCTGTCTGTCTGTCTGTCTGTCTGTCTGTCTGTCTGTCTGTCTGTCTGTCTGTCTGTCTGTCTGTCTGTCTGTCTGTCTGTCTGTCTGTCTGTCTGTCTGTCTGTCTGTCTGTCTGTCTGTCTGTCTGTCTGTCTGTCTGTCTGTCTGTCTGTCTGTCTGTCTGTCTGTCTGTCTGTCTGTCTGTCTGTCTGTCTGTCTGTCTGTCTGTCTGTCTGTCTGTCTGTCTGTCTGTCTGTCTGTCTGTCTGTCTGTCTGTCTGTCTGTCTGTCTGTCTGTCTGTCTGTCTGTCTGTCTGTCTGTCTGTCTGTCTGTCTGTCTGTCTGTCTGTCTGTCTGTCTGTCTGTCTGTCTGTCTGTCTGTCTGTCTGTCTGTCTGTCTGTCTGTCTGTCTGTCTGTCTGTCTGTCTGTCTGTCTGTCTGTCTGTCTGTCTGTCTGTCTGTCTGTCTGTCTGTCTGTCTGTCTGTCTGTCTGTCTGTCTGTCTGTCTGTCTGTCTGTCTGTCTGTCTGTCTGTCTGTCTGTCTGTCTGTCTGTCTGTCTGTCTGTCTGTCTGTCTGTCTGTCTGTCTGTCTGTCTGTCTGTCTGTCTGTCTGTCTGTCTGTCTGTCTGTCTGTCTGTCTGTCTGTCTGTCTGTCTGTTAGTGGTCCCCACCTCCCTAAAACAAGCCAGAGTCACGCCCCTCGTAAAAAAACCAACCCTGAACCCCACCATCATAGGCAACTACCGTCCTGTCTCTCTTCTATCCTTCCTTTCTAAAACACTATCTGCAGCCTTCGACACTGTCAACCATCAGATCCTCCTCGCGGCCCTCGCAAGAATGGGAGTGGCTGGATCTGCGCTGACATGGCTGACATCATACCTCAACGACCGCTCCTACCAAGTGTCATGGAGAGGGACTCTGTCGGCCCCTCGCCCCCTGCGGATGGGTGTCCCCCACGGCTCGGTCCTAGGACCCCTTCTCTTTTACCTCTACACTAAATCACTGGGTAACATTATCACGTCTCATGGCTTCTCATATCATTGTTATGCCGATGATACTCAACTCCTCCTCTCCTTCCCTCCCTCAGATATCCACGTCTCTGAGCGGATCTCGGCCTGTCTGTCCGACATCTCCGCCTGGATGACGACCAACCACCTCAAACTGAACCTAAGCAAAACAGAATTGCTCCACCTGCCGGCCAAATCCTCCCCCCTGACGACCTCTCCATCACAGTCGAGAATGCAGACCGCCAAGAACCTTGGTGTTGTCCTCGACGACCAGTTGAACTTCTCTGCTCACATCGCAGCGACAACCAGAACCTGCAGATTCCTCCTGAGCAATGTCAGAAGGATACGCCCCTTCCTGACAAAAGAAGCCACCCAACTCCTCGTCCAATCAACAGTCATCTCCCGCCTCGACTACTGCAACGCACTGCTCGCTGGCCTCCCGGCCACTGCCACCAAGCCTCTTCAACTCATTCAAAACGCAGCGGCCCGCCTGATCTCAAACCTACCGAAGTCGGCCCATGTCACCCCACTTCTTAGGGACCTGAAATGGCTCCCCATTGCTGCACGTATCCGCTTCAAGGCCCTCGACCTAGCATACTGTGCGGCAAAGGGAATCGCTCCCGCCTACCTCCGGTCAATGGTCTCTAACTACACACCCTCAAGACCCCTACGCTCTGCATCTTCTGGCCGCCTCAGACCTACTCCTATCCAAGCTCCCGGAGGGTCATCAAAGAGAAGCCGCCTATTCTCAGTCCTTGCCCCACAATGGTGGAATTAACTACCCATCCCAGTTAGGACAGCCGAATCCCGTCCAATCTTTCGCCGTCGACTAAAGACTCACATCTTCAACCATTATCTGAAATGAAAAATTTAAATAAAAAAAATCTAACCGTGACTAACCTTACTGTCATGCACTTGTCCTAATAAACTAACCTACACTGTAACACGCAACAGTTTGATAAACATTGTTACTCAGCTGATAGAGTTGTACCCTTCTTGCTGTCTTGTCGTACAGAACTTGTACAGTAAGTCGCTTTGGATAAAAGCGTCAGTTAAATGACTAAATGTAAATGTAAACTGAATCAAACCACACTTTTTTACTCTTGTCTATTCTATTTTATTATTTGTATTACTGAATGAAACCTTAAACAGAGAGGCCTATTGGGATGCTAGATCCTAATGTGAAACACTGTGATTTACCTTACCTTGCTACCTCTCTATCTTTTTTATGCTCGCTTATGCCTGTATTTTTTACTGCTGTGAAGCACTTTGTACTGCAATTTCTGTATGAAAAGTGCTATACAAATACAGTTTATATTATTATTATTATTATTATTAACCCATCCATTCTACATTCACTGCACACACATCCACATGCACACACTCACTGTAAACATTCACATTTAACATGTATTACTCAAAGATTTACACTACATATCTACAATTTTTTCATTGTTTGCATTTTGTACTTCAGTTTGTACTTTAGTTTGTATAGTGTTTGGTCTTTATTCTTTAGACTTTTTTTTACTGTATGAAGCACAATCTCAGGAGGCTCATACAGAACCAAGCATTTCACTGTAATGTACATGTACTTTATATGCCACAAATAAAACAAAGCTTGAACTTGAATATACAGATTGTATTGTTACTAGGGCTGTCCTCGACTAGTCGAATAGTCCACTAATCGATCTAAAGGAGCCGTAGTCGACTGCCAACCTCTTAGCCGAATGCAATTACTTATTTTTTTAAGATTATCTTTTTTTTAATCATTCTTTCCAAAAGCAAAGAGGTCTAACGCTAATGGTGTGCATACCAGCGAGGCTAACTGCCTAAGAAAATGGGCACAGAGGCACTGAAAGAGGATTTCACACACTAGACATATCAAGATGTATCCATCAGTGGACCAATGGCATGCTTTCACTGAGGACAAGAAGCCTTCAGTCTACTTCTTCACACATTAAGCACCCCCCACAGCCCAAATGCAATGATCCCCCCCCAAAAAATAATATATATATATATATAAATATATAATCAAAGTCGACTATACAAATCCTTAGTCGGGATTATAATAACATAATTGTTACAGGGCCCAGAGTCTCCAGCTGTGGGTGACCTTTGCACTCGAGGACATAAAGACCCGCCCTTTGACACATGGCCAATAACAACGCACGTTTGAAGATAATGGCCGTACGTGCGCCTTTGTAACGTCCGCGGCCCTGAGATACATCTATTGCATTAGCAATTACAGCCGGCGTATTTCATCCCGTGCCCGCGTTGGTTAATTAATACAGCTGCCGTGTGATTAATTACTCCCGCTGTTGACTCACCTACTTTATTGATGACCCTGTTCACGGTCCGGTTACGTAAGCTCATCAAACCCCCCCGTAGACCTTATTGAAGCTCAATTAGCTTTTGACCTTGATGTCTCCCCCCGGCACCCTCTTTTATATATCCTCAAAATGGGAGAGAGGGATGACCTTTAAAAAAAATAACGATCCAACCTCCACCTCCGAAGCTCTTCGTCACTGATACCGAGTTCAGGCAAAGGGGCGCAGAGAGTCTAGTGCAGTGGCGCTGTTAGCCCTGGGCTTCCGGGGCTATGTTTTTCTCCTAGCCCCGGAGCTTAAAAAAAAAAAAAGCTTTAAATTTTTTTTTTTTTTTTTTAGATGTCAGCATCCCCATTGTCTGTGCTGAATGTTTGTTAGTGTTTGGTATTTTTTGTTGGTTTTTAGTACTTTTAAACATCCATTTTTAGTAAGTAGTTTTCATTTGATCCTATAATTTTTTCATTCACCGATTTGTGGACTTTTTTTTAGTGTCCTGAAAGGCGCCTTTGAATTAAATTCATTATTATTATTATTATTATTATTATTATTATTATTATTATTATTATTATTATTATTATTATTATTATTATTATTATTATTATTATTATTATTATTATTATTATTATTATTATTATATTATTATTATTATTATTATTATTATTATTATTATTATTATTATTATTATTATTATTATTATTATTATTATTATTATTATTATTATTATTATTATTATTATTATTATAATAATAATAATAATAATAATAATAATAATAATAATTATTATTATTATTATTATTATTATTATTATTATTATTGTTATTGTTATTGTTATTGTTATTATTATTATTATTATTATTATTATTATTATTATTATTATTATTATTATTATTATTATTATAATTATTATTATTATTATTATTATTATTTTTATTATTATTATTATTATTATTATTATTATTATTATTATTATTATTATTATTATTATTATTATTATTATTATTATTATTATTTTTTATTATTATTATTATTATTATTATTATTATAATAATAATAATAATTATTATTATTATTATTATTATTATTATTATTATTATTATTATTATTATTATTATTATTATTATTATTATTATTATTATTATTATTATTATTGTTATTGTTGTTGTTGTTGTTGTTGTTGTTGTTGTTGTTATTATTGTTATTATTATTATTATTATTATTATTATTATTATTATTATTATTATTATTATTATTATTATTATTATTATTATTATTATTATTATTATTATTATTATTATTATTATTATTATTATTATTATTATTATTATTATTATTATCCAGGAGGGAAAAGACACTTTGGATAGTAGGGACTCTATCTCTGCCTGTCCTGACCAGGAAACACTTTGCAACTGTGATCTCCTCTGGCAGTAGTTGGATATTGTAATGTGTGGCGAGGGGTTGCAGCAATTCCACTGAGAGAAACTGGTCTGAAGCTGGATAACATGCCTGTATGCCTCTCATAAGTTGTTCTCCAACTCATGAGAACCTGCTCTCAAGCTCTTGCAGCATTCTGTCGAGGACTGGATAGAACAGTCTCTGTCTCAGCTGATCTCCATGAGGTCTGAGCTTGTGACACAAGATGACTCAACTACATACTCGTCCATCCTTTTCGGCTTCCTCCTTTGGATGGTAGTATGTTCCTCAATCCCAAGGCCATTACTGGCCTTTGTCCATACATGTCCACTGCCATCTCTGAGGTGCGATAACCTTTGAGTGTGTCTTGCACTGTGCTTTTAAATAGTACAGATAGGTATTGAAGATTTGCACTTTAACGCAGCAGCACCTGGAGCCATCCATACCCATGTCCAGTGTCCACTGACAAAGACATGCTCATGATACTGTGATAAACTATAATAAGCTTTAATCGAACCCTGGTTAATTTCCTCGGATAGTCCGGTTGGTTTGGGGTATTGTGTGAAAGCTCATTCACTCTTGCAAGCAGTGGCGGCCGCTGGGTATTCGCCACTAGGGGGCGCTATACCAAACATTTTGCAAAATGCAAACATGTACAGTACAGTACCACGCAACACTCATGCATGGCAAGACGTGAGCGATTCGACTCACGCTCACGGCAATGAATCGGCTCTTATGAACGAGTCGCTCAGCTGTTACTACAACAACACACAACCAGTCAAATAAAGTATAGTCTAGACTCTAATTCACAACTTGAAACACAATATATAAATAGAAAAGTTAGAAACAAAACTCGCCCGTCTACAAACAGGCAGATCTCTCCTTCTCTCTCTCACACACAGCGCGACGTGGAATCGATTCGTTACACAATCAGACCTATTATATACCAAGAATAACTTCAGTATGAGTACAGGGCTGTACACATATTTTGCATATTGTTAAACGAGCCAAGGCTAGCTATTAAACTATCGATATGAATCGAAAATCTGGGACCCTGATGTAAACAAGACAAACGTCTTTCTCTGGTCTGCATCCCCTTAACAATTGTGTGTATTGAGCCGTACTGTATTGCAGGGGTTCCCAAACTTTTCAGGCCGGGGCCCAGAAAATAAGGCGTCAGAGAGCCGCGGCCCAATGCACATCGTCTGGCTTTTTTTTTTTTTTTTTTTGTCAGGTGACCGATTTTTTAAGCCAAATATCACTTCAATCCTATTAAGTTAGTTCAAGTTAGTTATTCATTTATATGTGCTATTTATGAGAGGGCTAACTTGTTGCAAAATAATAATGATAATAATAATAGCCTCATTAAAATACTATTGTTGCTTAGGTTGTTTTCAGCGTTTTATGTGCATAATCTGTTATTTAGTTTGAAATGTTCGTTGAAATAAGTAGATTTTTCGTTTTTGTTTATTTATTAAGTTAATATAAAACCATATAGTCACATTTTAGAATACAATAGAATATAATTTTAGAATACAACTAGAAACACTGTCCTGGCCTGCTTCTAAGTTCAGTGGCCTGACAAAAAAATAAAAATAAAAAAATAAAAAAATAAAAAAATAATAATAATAGAGGAGAGAGAGAGAGAGAGAGAGAGAGAGAGAGAGAGAGAGAGAGAGAGAGGAGAGAGAGAGAGAGAGAGAGAGAGAGAGAGAGAGAGAGAGAGAGAGAGAGAGAAGAGAGAGAGAGAGAGAGAGAGAGAAGCCAGCGTTAGCTGAGTGGCAGAGAGAGAGAGAGAGAGAGAGAGAGAGAGAGAGAGAGAGAGAGAGAGAGAGAGAGAGAGAGAGAGAGAGAGAGAGAGAGAGAGAGAGAGAGAGAGAGAGGAAATATCGCTAATCTACCTTGTTGTTGGCAGAGAAGGGCTTGTTGATAAAGTATATCCACTCCATGGCATTGTCCATCCAGCCTGTGTTGATGTCCATCCATTGTCCATGCATGTCCCTCCACACTGCATCCATAATATAGCTTGTTAATAGCCAACAAGTACTGTGAGTGCCTTTGTCCATGCCGCCTCGAACAGCCTGCAAACTACCTGGTGTTCTATCGCCATGCTCTAAGACAAACTCTAACCTTAACCAACTTTGAAAGAGTGCCTAAGCCTAACCGTTGAAAGAACTTGCCATCACGCTCCAAGACAAACAGCTGCAAGACAAACAGCAGTTAGCCAAGTGTTAGCTCAGCTGAGCTCGTTGCCACAACACTCAACAAGTACAATTCCTTTGTCCATTTCCGCTCGAACAGCCTGCAAACTACCTGGCGTTCTATCGCCATGCTCTAAGACAAACTCTAACCTTAACCAACTTTGAAAGAGTGCCTAAGCTTAACAGTCTAAAGAACTTGCAGTCACGGCACGGCACGCTCTAAGACAAACAGCTGCATGCATCTCACAACAACACAACTATCTCAACTTGTTCCTGTTTGCGGACGACTCAGCCCTGCTGGTCTCTGACAAGAACAAATTGCAGGTTGAAAAAACCCTCAGCACGGAACTAGGCAAAATCTGCATATGGCTCGCTGATAACAAACTATCATTACACATGGGCAAAACAGAGTCCATTCTCTTCGGTTCAAATAACAAACTCAGCAAGACCGACGGCTTCTCAGTTACAGTGGGTGACAATATTGTCACAAGGAAAGACGAAATTACCTACCTGGGTTCCATCCTAGAGGCAAATCTTTCCTGTGACAAAATGGCATCCAATGTAATAAAAAAAGTCAACCAACGAACTAGATTCTTGTACCGGATCTCCTCTCTGGTAAACAAGAATACCCTGAGGACTCTGGCAGGAGCACTCATTCAAGGGTACTATGACTATGCGTGCACCTCATGGTACCAAAGCACCTCAAAGGCGCTTAAAACAAAATTACAAACATCACAAAACAAACTGGTCAGACTACTACTTGACCTGAACCCCAGAACCCACCTCACCCCTGCCCACTTTGCCAACCTAGGATGGCTTAGAGTAGACGACAGAGTACAGCAACTTGCAATGGGCCTGGTCTACAAGATACACTATACGACCGGGGTGCCCATGTACATGTCAAAATACTTCCCAAAGGTCAGTGAATACCACAACCACTACACCAGAGGAAGCTCAACAAATCATGTTAAACCCAGATTCGGCTCAAACAAGGGACTAAACACGTTTCGCAATTATGCCACAACAATGTGGAACGCCCTACCCAAAGCTGTAAAGGAATGTGAATCCCTGCCCACATTCAAAACGCCCTTAAAGAGCACCTACGGGAGGCTGCAATTCGAAACTGGCCACCGTAAATGCCCAAAACCCCCACCACCTCCTAATAGACAGTCTCCTCCCCACCGCATGTATATATTCCCTCCCCGCCGTATGTATATTCCCCTCCCACCCACCCACCCCCTCCTAATGTACAGTCCCCTCCCCATCATATGTATATACTCTGTCAGGATCTAGGGGTAACAGTACTGTATATTTGAATACCGCCTATGTCACAAATGTATCAGTACTAAATACCTATATGTCCCTATGCCATAAATGTCATGTATGTTATGTATGTCATAAATGTCTATATGAATTGAAAATGGGGGACCCTGATGGAAACAAGACAAACGTCTTTCTCAGGTCTGCATCCCCTTAACAATTGTATGTATTGAGCCGTACTGTATTGTACCCATTCTGCAATCTGTTAAATAAAGTTTTCATTCATTCATTCATTCAACCAAGCTAGAAGCTAGAATTGGAACATTAGAAATTGGATTCGGCCAATCAGAGATCGTCTCTGTGAAATTCTGCCATGGAAAAAAATGCTGGCGTCGGCCAATCAGAGAGCGTCTCCGCGAAATGCGGCTATGGAAAATCCTTCACGGAAGTTCACGCTGCTGGCTAGACCGCTTCAAATCGCGCTCGGATTCCAACATAATAGTCATATTTCAACGCACAACGCCGTATGCACTGATTGGCTGTGACGGAGACAGCGATCAAACTGTGACGCGCACGCAGAGCGCTATCGCGTATTGCCCCCGAGAAATACGAAAAAATAAAAAAAATAAAAAAAACGTGATGTCACTTCCTGCTCTGGAAAACGATGTTTTTTTAATTTAGATAATAACGTTATATTGTGCATTGGAAATACAAACATACTTAAAATGAGTAAATATTATTAATTTTAAACATGTTTATATTATTTATAGGGCTATAAAACACAAAAACGAAAAAGTTTTATTCTCTTCTTCTCTGATTTAACAGCAGCTGGCCAGCAGGTGGGTCGGCGCCCTAGCGCCCCTAGTGGTAGAGCCGCCACTGCTTGCAAGTGAACCCTGCTGCGGTTCATATGAGATGTGAATGCAAAGCGGACCAAAGGCAGGAAAAGACCCAAAAATGTAATATTTTTTTTATGAGAAGACTGAAACATATGTATATAATGAAACACACAATACAGTTTTTTGCTTAAGCACGATTTTGAAAACGGTGCCCGGTGTTTCAAAACACACAATTAGCACAACCACACACAATTATCAGAACACCTCAGATAATTTGCTAAATTAAACACTTGTCAAAACCATACACTAATTTATAAAAACTACATTTTGTTACCATATGAAACACATGTATGTGACTTAATTCTGTTTGAACCAGTTACACACTGCTGTGCTTAACCTAAAACACATTTAGCAATTCTACTTCTCAGTGATTAGAGTACTGTAAGTGAAGTACGCAGAGAATGTGCAAATATACAATAAATTCACCAAACACTACACAAGACCAATGCTGTAGACTGATGAAAATATAATTTATTTATCTCCATATACCCAAATCAATGATGCAGACTGATGGGGGAAAAAAAAACATTTTCTCTCCATATACCCAAATCAATGATGCAGAATGATGAAAATATAAGTTGTCTCTCCATATAACCAAATCAGTCAACATTTCAACATGGAGAATGACAACAAAACATGTCCCAGTTTCCATGCTACTATGTGCATAACACTGTAAGCTCAGCAAATATCAGACAAACATAAAATACTGTATCCAGTACAGGTTAAAATTACAGTAAAACAAAAACAAAAATACTAGACATTATCTCTTTGCCTAGCTGGATGTGGCAAGATAATTTTTTTTGTGATTCTCCATGTTGACATGTTGACTGATTTGGGTATATGGAGAGAAAATGTATATTTTCATCAGTCTGCATCATTGGTTGTCTTGTGTAGTGAATGTATTGTATATTTTCACGTTCTCTGTGTACAGTACTTCACTCTCATAAATGTCCAAACCCCCCACCCATCCTAATAGACAGTCTCCTCCCCACCGTATGTATATATTCTCTACCCACCATATGTATATTTCTCTCCCACCCACCCACCCCCTCCAAATGTACAGTCTCCTCACCACCGTATGTATATTTCTCTCCCACCCACCCACCCCCTCCTAATGTACAGTCCCCTCCCCATCATAGGTATATACTCTGTCAGGATCTATGGGTAACAGTACTGTATATTTGAATACCGTATATGTCACAAATGTATCAGTACTAAATACCTGTACCTGTACAATAATTAAAACATAGTACAATAATTAAAACACAGTAGGAATCAGTATAGGTTACAATACACTAAAATACATACAAATAAATACATTAAAATACAACCCATCAGTTAAAAAACATAGTACAGTAATTCTGATGGCTGTGTTTAACCAATTGGCTCATATGTGTGGTAATTTGACATGCTGTGTCTAATGTAATGCAAGTGTGTTTAGTGTTTTGCAAATCACTGTGTGTATTATTTTGCAAAAAGTGTGAGGCTGACATTGTGCTTATAGGGGTGCAAATCTGGGCCTATGTTTTGCTCCTTGAGTGTAAGGTTTTGATAATTGTGTAATACTTTTTATTTGAGTGTTTATGCAATTGAAGACAACTGTAAAGACTAGAGATGAACCGTTTATTTCTTTTGTACATATGTTTGTTTGTTTGTTTATTTGCTTATGTGTATGATTCTTAACTGTGTTTTTATTTAGTTATTGGTGTATATGTGTGTATGTATGTACAGTATATGTATATATATTATATATATGTATATATATGTGTATATATGTATATTTGTACTCCTGTTGGGGCCTCTTGGATCAGATCAATGTTTTATCTGGCTAAATAAAGGTTAAATAAATAAATAAGAAACTGATGATTTGGTCCTGTTAACTTAAAATGTTCTATGGGGACTGCCCAGATCCCTCTCATGGACCTGGACCTCACTTTGAGAACCTCTAATCTAGTTATTCAGTATTCGTCTCTAATTACTCTAAAATTGCGTATTTCTGTGTTAAAAAAAAAATACAAAAAAATGACAACTAGTGAGGCAGTGCTTCACTAGTAATATACAGAAACAAATTATAATATTATTATTAATATACATATATATATATTTTTTTCTTTTTTATTATTATTTTTTATTAGAAATGTTTTCCACTGTGAAAAAAAACAATGCCAGTGAATTTGTTTTTTCTTCAAAAATGTCCAAGTGACAGTTCTGAGCTCTCTGACCTGGCCTGATCCCATAACACATTTGATGGCCAGCTGTCAATCACTCACTGCAAAAAAAGTGCACAGGCTTGGCTTAAGAATATAATTATCCAATCAAAATAGGGTATTTGAGTTCAAAAAAGGCGGGTAGTGAGGCCATGCGCACTTGATTGATTGGCGTTCATGCCGTGCCACATTGTGTTGACAAACTTAAGATCCAATCAGAGATTGGCGCCAGCTAATGAGACGGCGCTGCGGCTGGACCCTATTGTTGACTGTGTGCAATTTGCCTTGAAAGAGACTGACATAGAAAAGAAGAGATTAATTTGCCTAATATAATAATTAATATTTTAAGATCTTTATTCAATTGTTGAACTTCATCAACTTATTGTGCACTGCATCGTTTGATGATATATATATATTTTTTTCTCAGTTGAAGTAGTGTAGTTGACGTGAACGTGCCGTCTTGGACTGTCTGTAAGCTAACTTGTTGTAGCTAACGTAGCTAAAGTGCTACCACCGCAGCTACCAGGGTGGAGTGTTTTGTTACCTGCCCAAGAGGGCTTACCGGAGTGCTACCACCGCAGCTACCAGGGTGGAGTGTTTTGTTACCTGCCCAAGAGGGCTTACCGGAGTGCTACCACCGCAGCCAGGGTGGAGTGTTTTGTTACCTGCCCAAGAGGGTTTACCGGAGTGCTACCACCGCAGCTACCAGGGTTGAGTGTTTTGTTACCTGCCCAAGAGGGTTTACCGGAGTGCTACCACCGCAGCTACCAGGGTGGAGTGTTTTGTTACCTGCCCAAGAGGGCTTACCGGAGTGCTACCACCGCAGCCAGGGTGGAGTGTTTTGTTACCTGCCCAAGAGGGCTTACCGGAGTGCTACCACCGCAGCCAGGGTGGAGTGTTTTGTTACCTGCCCAAGAGGGCTTACCGGAGTGCTACCACCGCAGCCAGGGTGGAGTGTTTTGTTACCTGCCCAAGAGGGCTTACCGGAGTGCTACCACCGCAGCCAGGGTGGAGTGTTTTGTTACCTGCCCAAGAGGGCTTACCGGAGTGCTACCACCGCAGCCAGGCAGGGTGGCGTGTTTTGTTACCTGCCGAAGACGTTGGGTGACTGTCTGAGTGACCACCTGTCGGACTCGGACAGTCCGAAAAATGGAACGTGTGTCCCGCATCAACAGGACAATGCATCCTCACGCAAATTAAGTATCGATTAGATCACAAAAGACTGCTGTTTGTTGCATTGCTGGATTTGCAACTGTTTGTAAGCAGAGGAGATCATTGAACGTTTCATCAGAAAATATCGAAGGATGGATTTCATTTACAAGTGATCAGATGGGAGGGACACAATTTCCTCTTAAAGGATAACTCCACTATTTTGGGAAATTAGCTTATTTAACATCTTCCCTGGAGTTAGACAAGAAGATGCATACCTTTTTTGTCTCTGTGCGTGCATTTTAGCTTTGGGAATAGATGCTCCGTTAGCATAGCTTAGCTTCATCACTGGAAGTGAGGCAGGACAGTAGCCTTACAGTGCCTTACAGTGTATTGCAAGGTCTGACATTGACCAAACTTGATATGCATGACCTTGGTGGGCTCTAGGTCAACTCCTGAAAAGGGGGTCAATGTCAGACTTTGCAATCAAAAGTTAGGGGGCTAATAACCCTTGCCATAATTTCAGTGCGCCCCTAACTTTTGATTGCAAGGTCTGACATTGACCCCCTTTTCAGGAGTTGACCTAGAGCCCACCAAGGTCATGCATATCAAGTTTGGTCAATGTCAGACCTTGCAATACACTGTAAGGCACTGTAAGGCTACTGTCCTGCCTCACTTCCAGTGATGAAGCTAAGCTATGCTAACGGAGCATCTATTCCCAAAGCTAAAATGCACGCACAGAGACAAAAAAGGTATGCATCTTCTTGTCTAACTCCAGGGAAGATGTTAAATAAGCTAATTTCCCAAAATAGTGGAGTTATCCTTTAAGAAGTAACGTCTTAATGGTGAGTGAATTTTTTAAAATATTTAGTAGCTGTGTGGGTTGGCGACGTGCGGCGTGTGTGTGTGTGTGTTGGCGACGCGCGGCGCACGTGAGTGTGTGTTATGGTTATTGGCGCCGTGGTTATTGATATTGAGTTGGAGCCTGTGTTGATTATGAATTAATTGGCTGTGGGTCCGCTGTGGCCTGGCCTCTGTGTGTGCGTGTGTGTGTATGTGTGTGTGTGTGCGCACGCGCGTGTGTGTGTCGTTCATTTCCTATAGTGCTGAGTGATGTGCATGTGAATGTCCTAACCCAACCCCCTCCAATGTACAGTAAATTACCTAACACAAGAATACGCGAGACCCTCTTCTACCAAATATGGTTTTGTCGATATTCCAATCTACAGTTTTGCTTGTACAGTTGTACAGTTTCCCTCACCCGGCGCCTACCCATATAATTTCCTATAATTTCCTTTGTTGTGGGGGACCAGATTGGGAGACAGTAAGATATTGGTGAAAGAAAAATTGCATGTAGATATGTGTTTGAAACAGTGAGAAATGGTCTGATCTGGCTGTAAACAAATAGTTTTTGATTTGCCTTCTTGACTAAGCTATTGATGTGATGATTGTAAGTGAGGCCTGTGTGTCAAGAGTTACTCCAAGGTATTTATTACTAGTGCCTGTTGTCTTTAACTGTAGTGGCTGTCTGCTGTCATCATAACCGCACTGTGTGTCTGTACTTCTTTATTAAATTTTTTTTTATCTCTCCCGTCCTCCCCAACATTTTTAACTCACAGCCACCACTGACACACACATTGGGGGATGTTTTAAAAATATAATTTAACATATAATATAATATAATAATTTGTGCTTCACCAAAAAATTTGGTCAGTAGCCGCCACTGCTTTGATGCCCCCTAGCTCATGGCATGACCTCCAACTAGGGATGTCCCCCAAAACCCGGTTCTAAATGGGAACCGGTACTAAATTAGAAAAAAACGGAGTATTGATAAGCTCCGACGTTAGCGGTTTTGCAATTTTTTTGGAATTTAAAAGTCGCAAACTAATCTTGTTGGCCGTTTTCTATATCTCTCCTCCCTCGGTCTCTCTCTGCCTGCGCGAGGAACAGGCTGTGCTGTGCTCTTACACACACACACACACACACACACACACACACACACACACACACACACACACACACACACACACACACACACACACACATACACACACACACACACACGCACACGCACACGCACACGCACACACACACACACACACACACACACACACACACACACACACACACACACACACACACACACACACACAGACACACACACACACACACACACACACACACACACACACACACACACACACAGGTGCTTCAGAACAATTCTCAAGTTGTAGGCTACAGTACAGACAGCTCTGCTCTCATCATGGCGGACAGAACGAAATGTTCAAAAGTCTGGGTCTATTTTACTGAAGTTGATGCTGACAACGCTCGTTGCCACAAGTGCAACAAGACATTTGCCAGTAATGTATAAGCGCTGGTACTCGTCAATGTGGCTGGCGGGGAGCTAACGTTATTAGCCTGAGCTCCGGTACTCTCTCGAGTAGAGTAATGGCAGAAATTCCGGAAGTAAAAAAACGAATGAGAGCTTCCGATGGTAAGAACAGCAGAGGTGGGTGCAAGCGGTGTGACGTAATTGGCAGAATCGACTGTCAATCAAAAAAGTATTGTATGACTCCGACTTCAGCATCATGATTATATAATAAAAACACACATGGCATGGTGGAATACCATAAACATATTTCTTGATGTTTCCTTTTTTTAAGTAAGTAAAGAGGCCTATGTTCATATCAGTGAGCACAATTTGTAACACAAAAAGAGAGATGTGTAGCCTATTTATTTATTTAATATTTAATTTATTCATTTTATTATTATTTATTTTATTATTTGTTTGAACTTTTGCTGTAAACAGTAAACATCTATTTTTTATCTTACATTTGTTGTTAATTATAAAAAGTCTATAATTCAGACACATTTAAAACATTGCTGCTGCTGTTGCTGCTGAAGAAAAAATATTTATTTATATTTATATAGTTATATAAAAGAATAATAAAGCAATGTCGATTCTGTTCTTAATTAATTGTTTTTTTTCTTGCAAAATAACCAAAAATAACCGATAAGAGTATCGATAAAGTACCGAACCGTTAAGCAGTATCGATAAGAGTAGTAGTATCGATAAAATCCTAACGATACCCATCCATACCTCCAACACGCACTAAAGATTGAGATCCCAAGACCTTGATCTCTAAAGATTGAGATCTCTAGTTCAAGTTCAAGTTCAAGTTTGTTTTTATTTTGTCCGAACAAAATACAGAATACTTTATAATGTAATGCTTGTTTCTTATGAGCCCCTGAGAGTACAGTACATACAGTAAAGAGAAAGTAAGTAAAAAAATTAAGAAGTAATTTATAATATACAATATACAATACAGAGTAAAATGAGTAACAGTGAGGTAGAATGCAGAGTTACAAAACTTGGAGTAGGGTGCAAATCTCTTTAATAATAGATAAATATAAAGTGTGTTAAAGTGAATAAATTGAGTGGTAAGGTGAGTGTTTGTTTAAAATGAGTGTGTACATGTGGATGTGTGTGCAGTGTGTGTAGATGATGGGTTGTGTTACACAGTGTCATTGTAATTTATTGGCATTGCATATTGTCATTTGTCTCTAAAGATTGAGATCCTCCCCTCTGTTGCAGAGTTCAAGACCAATACCTTGATCAATAACCACCGTCTTATCAAGTCGTACCTGTTTTAGTTCATGTCTTTGTCCCTCCTCGTTCCTTCTTGACATGTTGTGATTTGAATCTCTGCTATTTATGACAGTTCTTTTTTTCTGTCTGTAAACTTTTCGTCGCAGTTTAAACTCATAAGTATAAATAAAGGTTTGAATTGAATTGGACTCTCTAGCGAGGGTGGTGGAGAGAAGGAGCCTTGCTAAGCTCCAGGCCATCAGGAAAAACCCCTCCCACCAACTATACACAGACTTGGCTGACAGGAGGAGCATGTTCAGTGCTAGGCTCACACTACCTAAATGCAGCACTGAACGGCACAGGAAGTCCTTCATTCCAACAGCCATCAGACTATACAACGCATCACTGTGCCTCACTGCATCATGAGCACAGTTACCATCTTCCTGGACTCTTACTTTTGAAACAGCACTGTGCAATATTACACTTACTGTAGACTTCAGTATATGTTTACTGTATTTATTTACTGTATATTTTATTCAAATTTTATTCTATTTGATTCTATTCTTATTCTTAGGCAATTTGATTTGTTTTGTTATTCTTATTCGTGACCTGTTCTGTCTCTGTCAAATTTCCCTCGGGATAATACAAGTATTTCTATTCTATTCTAAATTGAGCGTGTTTGCAGGAAGTAAACGACTACCTGTCCTCTTGTCAAGTTGTGCTGTCATCCCTCTATGATCACGTGACTCACTTCCCACTTCAACCGTCCAATAATAGGAAATTAACTAGTGCTCGAATTTTATATCGCAGCAGAAAGAACCCCCTGACGATGTGTTTGCCTCGTTAGGACGAAAGCGTCTCGTCTGCGCACACCGCAGACGGACACAGATGGAGGATTATAATTGTGTGCATTATTGGAAATAACAGGGGCCTCATACCTGCTGAGTTCAAGAGCTTTACTTCCGTCTCATTAGCGTTCCCCTCCTCCGTGAACTCAACACCCTCGTTCCCTTTTTAAGCATCTCGGCGGAAGAGCAGAGGAATGAAAATGAGATTCTCCTGCCAGGCTCTCATGGCCATATTTACCTCTCCTTGTCTTTCATTTGTTCTTTAGGCGTTTATTTTTATCCTGGTTTGGAGCCGCCTTCGTGCGCTTCCAATAACAGATGGGCGGCATCTGGGGGAAAGTGACAGACTTGCTATAAGAGGCTGCTTTCCCACTGAAGTGAGACTCTATTTTTGGTCCCGGGTGGTGCGTAGAGAGATGGGATTTCAGATGGTGTTTGTTCATGAAATGAGTGGTAGAGTGGCGCTTGAGTGGGCCTATCACGACACCTGCCAGACACCTAGGCGGGGCCGTTTTTTGCCATATGCGGACTATGCAGTTGCATAGGGCCCCCGAAGCCATTACATTTTCTTTTATTAAAATGACCATTCTCTCTTTCTTTTTTTTATTCACTCAATACACTGTATAGTATACTGTATATATATATATCCTGTAGGGATGTAACAAATCATCAGCTTAAAGAAATGTAAAATTTAGCATTTTAATTTCAAACTTTATTTAACTATAGTTCCATTTAAATTTCAATATTGTAAGCCAGAAAATGCAGTATCTGTCTCATTTATGTACATTTGGGAGATGTTATAATGCAGATTCTGTAAATCCTGTAAGTTTTCAGGAGTTTCTTGATGTAGGGGAGCCCCAATGTTTCCCATTTATTATAATTTTCTGTCCTTGTTGGGGTCAACTTGAGATGTTTGATTTGAATTTGTGAGAAAAAAAGATATACGAGTTTTTCACGGATCTAGCCTCTTTTCCTCTTAAAGTGCACCAGATTGATGCATTTAAATGTTGCCCACCTTAAAGGGTTTGCAATCCCCCCACCATAGTTTCACCAAAATAGGGGCCCCCCAAACAACATTTCGCATATGGCCCCCAAAAATCTAGAACTGGCCCTGCACCTAGGGGTCCTGGCGGAGAGCTCTGGTTGGTTGGAACGGTCTCCTAGTGACAGAGAAAGGTTTTTTCATCAGTGTTTTCACAACTCACAACTCAAGCTAGTAGCTAGCTCTTATCTGGTACAGAGACAGCTCTTCTTGCATTCACGTTCTTAATTTCCCACCACTGGGTCATACTGGAGGGCGACAGTGCCTCGGGAGGTAGAGCAGTCGTCTGGCAATCCGGAGGTTCCCGGATCGATTCCCACTCCTCCCGGGCAGCGTGTCGATGTATCCTTGAGCAAGACACTTAACCCCTAATTGCTCCCGATGAGCAGGTTGGCACCTTGCATGGTTGCCTCCACCATCGGTGTGTGAATGTGTGAGTGAATGGGTAAAATGTGAGTAACAAATTGTAAAGCGCTTTGGATAAAAGCGCTATATAAAAAAGCAGCCATTTACCATTGAAACACATTTGTTTGATATCCTGCTACTTGTGCCAAATTTCTACATTTTCATTTCAAACCTTTTATTTAAACTCGAAAAGCAACTGAGGTTTCCCTAATTTACAGTCACGTTGAGTGAACATAAATGAACATTTGCCTACAGAGTTAGGCAAAAAATAAAAGGCATATCAAATCTCACAGCATATAAAATCATAACAATAAGACAACAAGGCGAGGCAAAAAGCAAGGATAACAAATCAATTAAAACACGTACAACTTGATTGACAAAAGGTTGGAGATAAAATATTTAAACACTGCAACAGAGGGGGGGGGGGGGGGGGGGGCTCTAGTTTGCTCTGAACAGGGTAAATCTGCCTTTTGCTATATGATGCCCCTCTAGCTCATGGAACAAACTCCAACTGTAGAGACCAGCCAGTCACTACATCATTATTCATCAATTTAATGAATAATCTGTTATTTTTTGTTGTTGTTTTTTAAATGACGCTACACAGTGTCATAGATGCCGTCACCTATTAGGAATTTAACGCGAGAGGCTTCTCTCTGCTGTTTACACTCCTCTCAGAGGCTCAAAAGGCCATTTCCATGATCGATTATAATGGTTATAGTGGGTCAAGTGATTACAGGAAGTTACTGTAACAAAATTATTATTTCTTTATTTTGCCACTAAAAACGCATGTTTGGATTTTTTCATGTTGTAGATAGACCATCTCACAGAGGTAAAATATGCTATTTAAATAAATATTGGCTCTACCACCAAATAAAAATATATTTTTTTGGGTGACAGCTGAAAAACGTTTGACCTCCCGACATAGATGCAAAGCACATTTCCTGTGTGTCATTGTGGTATATTTTGAAGAAAAAATAGGAGGAAAAAACCTGTCCGGACTGCGTCTATATTAAAGGCAGCCCAAGAGTCCTTCCGCATTGGCGTTTTGCGCTCTGATTGGCCGAGCGAGCGTATGAGCCGCGACGCGCTCCTTAGCCAGGAATCTAAACTCCGTTTAAGCTCCAGAGAGCGAGGCTGAAAATCCACAGTTCTTGCCCCACTGATGGAGCCGAATCCCGGATCCGAGTTTTCTGATGAATACCCCCAAAATATGGAGGTCCCGAACACAATTAAGTATTGATTACGCCGTAACAAATCATTAAAAAAATATACCGTTAACTGGAGTATGTTGTTTCTTTACATATATGTTGGATTAGTGAATTGGTTTGTCATGACAATCCAATAAAAAATCGCAATTTACCCGGTGGCTACAACAACAGACATCATTGTTTACAATGAATGGTGGGGCTAATCGACACGGACGCGCTAAACTAAGCGCCGCGCTCTCTCACCGGCCGCCGCCGCCGCCACCGGAGCACCGCGCGCCCCAGCCCAGCCCCATCGTTCATTGTAAACAATGATGCATGTAGCTACCACCGGAGCACCGCCACCGGAGCACCGCGCGCCCCAGCCCAGCCCCATCATTCATTGTAAACAATGATGCATGTAGCTACCACCGGAGCACCGCCACCGGAGCACCACGCGCCCCAGCCCAGCCCCATCGTTCATTGTAAACAATGATGCATGCATGTTTACAATGAACGATGGGGCTGGGCTGGGGCGCGCGGTGCTCTGGTGGCGGCGGCGGCGGCCGGTGAGAGAGCGCGGCGCTTAGTTTAACGCGTCCGTGTCGATTAGCCCCACCATTCATTGTAAACAATGATGTCTGTTGTTGTAGCCACCGGGTAAATTGCGATTTTTTATTGGATTGTCATGACAAACCAATTCTCTAATCCAACATATATGTAAAGAAACAACATACTCCAGTTAACGGTATATTTTTTTAATGATTTGTTACGGCGTAATCAATACTTAATTGCGTTCGGGACCTCCATATTTTGGGGGTATTCATCAGAAAACTCGGATCCGGGATTCGGCTCCATCAGTGGGGCAAGAACTGTGGATTTTCAGCCTCGCTCTCTGGAGCTTAAACGGAGTTTAGATTCCTGGCTAAGGAGCGCGTCGCGGCTCATGCGCATGCGCGCGCTCGGCCAATCAGAGCGCAAAACGCCAATGCGGAAGGACTCTTGGGCTGCCTTTAATATAGACGCGTCCGGACTCCGTCGATGCAGTTTCAACAAACTTTATTGAATATGTTACAAGTACCAGGATATGGCACCTGATAGCAGATATATGTTCAACCTATAAAACAGGTTGTAGTTAGTCATGGACAAAAGGAGGCGCGGACATGGTGTTACTGGTTATGAATCCTCTCAGTTGTGAGAATCAGCTCCCCTCGTGCGCCTGTAGGTAGCAAAGTACGGTTCCCTAGGAGGCGAAGTTACTGAACACAAGTCCTATACTGCCACCTATTGACCAAATTATATTAATGTTGTCCATTAAGTATGACATGACTGTTCTACCTCATTTCTGATGGAGGTAATCCTGTACAAATATGTTCACAACGTTTTGACACATAATCTAATGATATTAATGTGATACCAGTTCTAGTGGGTATCACACACTCCCTGACCTTAAAAAATGGCTCCTGACATTTCTGAAAATCATCAAACACAAGACACTATCGTTCAATTTCACCCTCAGGCTTGAACCTCTAACAAACTCCCAATGTGGGTGGACCGTGGGTGTTGGTTTGATGGTAGACATACTGGGCATGTTGTGGAAGGCAGTAAAAAATTGGATGCAAATATGGCATAATGAAGGGTAAGAGGCATTGCATCAATGGATGTGGTGCGGTGCGGGCACTATCGGTGGGCACTGCACTGTGTGTCCTACTACTGAACTCACGGTCACCTTGTTCTACACTGACGGTTCACCTAGTATATCATATGTGAGACATTGTCTAGGCCGTCTGTCACGGGCAGACCTCCTAACCTCTGACTGGACCTGCTCCACCGGTGAGAGTGGAGATTGGGTTTGGGGATTGAGCTGGGCTACGGGGGAGTGAGCTTGGGAACGGGTTTGGGTTATTGGAGAGTGAGCTTGGGGACGGAGTTGGGCTATTGGAGAGTGAGCTTGGGGGGCCTCACTTTCCTCTTCTTCCTCAGATTAGCTAACATCTTCATCAGGTCTGGCCAAGACAGGAAAGTTTCCATCTGTGTTTCCTCCCCTGTCGTCTTCACTCTCAGGGCACAGGCCTGGCACGACTTCAGGTTGTTGTTCACGGTGTCCAAGTGGTCTTTCCTCTGTCCTTTCAACAGGTATCCTTAGCCAGTATCCTCTGTTACTGTCATCATCCGAATCACTGTCAGTGCTTTTGACCACGTAGATCGCCTTCTCCCAGTACAACCTCAACTTGCCTGGTCCTCCACGCTGACTGAGGTTTCTTACCAGAACTCTGTCTCCTGACTGCAGTACTACTCCTTTTGTTTTCTTGTCATAAGCCACTTTTCCTCTTGCACTGGACTTTTTGCTCACAAGCAATCCGGTAGGCTTCAGACATCTTCTCAGCCCATTTCTCCGCGTATCCTCTGGGTGAGTACGGTTCCTCTTTCTTCGTTAACCCAAACAACAGGTCAACTGGGAGGTGTGGATGACGACAGTTGTACGTGTGTAACACATGCGGGAGGTGGTCCTTCCACCGCAATTTCTCTTTTTCAGTCAATGTCCTCAACATCTGGAGTATGGTTCGATTGAGCCGCTCAGCTGGGTTGCTCTGTGGATGGTAGGGTGATGTCCTAGAGTGGCCGACCCCAGACAGCCGTTACAGTGCTTGGAACAGTTTATTCTCAAATTCTTGACCCTGGTCATGATGTAGTTTCGAGGGATAACCGAATTTGGGTATAAAGTCATTAAAGATACGCTCTGCAGCTGTTTTTCCACTCTTGTTCTTGGTGGGGTACGCCTGGGCGAACCTAGTGAAATGGTCGATCACCACTAGGATATATTCATACCCTCCACGACTTCCAGATGTAGATAGTCGATACACACAAGTTCTAATGGGAAGTTGGAGGTAATGCTGCCCATGGGAGCTCGGACATGTGTGACAGGCTTCTTAGACTTGATACAAGGACATCTTCGGGTCACATATTCTTCAATCTCTCGGGACATAAAAGGCCAGTAGAATCTTTCTCTTGCAAGGTGAATCATTCTTTCTGTTCCAACATGACCCATCTCATTATGTAGATGTTTCAGGGCAAGTGGTCTGTATTTTACAGGGAGGACCAACTGGTATTGATTGGTCTTTCTGTAAAGGAGATCATTGTCAATATGTAATCTGCTCCATTCATGAAGTATCTTTCGGGTCGCTGCGCTTACAGTTCTTCGTACGTCATCTGACAACTTTGTGTTCGACTATTTCAATTCCCTGATCGTGTTGATGGCTTGGTCCTCTTTTTGGGCCTTCACCAGTTCATCGTGACTGATTGTTTGTAGGTGTGGGTGAGTCTGGGGACGCGATGTTAAGCGCCGCAACCCATGCCACGTCTTTCCTTTCAGCTGCTTGGCTTCCTTCCCATGTCACTCGCACTGTTTCATTGGAGAGCTCTTCTGTGCAGGTTCTTTCATATCTCTCCATATCCAGGGGAGGGCGGGAAAGAGTGTCTGCATCTATGTTGGACTTTCCGGGTCTGTATTTGACGTCAAACCGGAAGTCTGCAAGTTCCCCAACCCACCGATGACCGACCGCATTGAGCTTGGCAGTACTCATTACATAGGTCAACGGGTTGTTGTCGGTGTAGATATTGAAGTGTGGGGCATAATACAGGTAGTCGCGGAATTTCACACACACAGCCCATTTCAATGCAAGGAACTCCAGTTTTCCACTGTGAATATGGTAATTACGTTCGGCTGGTGACAATGTTCTTGACCCGTACCCGATGAATCTCAGTTTTCCATCTTGATGTTGATACAGAACAGCTCCCAGGCCTTGGTCGGAGGCATCAGTGTGCAGCCTGAAGGGTAGGTTGAAATCGGGATATGCCAAGACAGGGGGGTTTGTGAGAAGGTCAATCAGTTGTTCAAGTGCTCTCTGCTGTTCCGTGGTCCACTCTATGGGCTCTCTGGAGGGCAACTGGGGGCGTCTGGTGTTCTTACTCCGCGTTGGGGCTGGGGTCTTTCCTGGCTTGATTTGGAGTAGCTTGTAGATGGGTCTGGCAGGGCTTTCTTGGCTTCAATGTCTCGTGGGTCTATCTTGACCCCTTCTGCTGACACAAGGCGACCCACGTACCTGATTTCTTCCTTGAAGAGGTCACACTTCTCAGGTCTCAATTTCACTCTGTGACGTTGAAGGGCTTGGAGAACCTTGCGGAGGGCCTCTACATGTTCTTCAAATGTCTTTGCATAACAGAGTATGTCGTCAAGATACGGGATACAGCATTCGTCCCTGAGGGGACCTAGCATCTCCTCCATGCTCAGTTGGAACGTTGCAAGGGCATTTGAGAGTCCAAATGGGATGCGAACCCACTCGTAAAGACCCCCACGGAGTGATGAAGGCGGTTAAAGGTTGTGAACCCTCTGCGACGAAGCCCTGGTGGTAAGCTTTCCCTTGATCTAGGACACTAAACCAGGTATAGCCTCGAAGAGTGTGAATGAATGAATGAATGAAAACTTTATTTAACAGATTGCAGAAAGGGTACAATACAGTACGGCTCAATACACACAATTGTTAAGGGGATGCAGACCTGAGAAAGACGTTTGTCTTGTTTCCATCAGGGTCCCCCATTTTCAATTCATATAGACATTTATGACATACACAACATACATGACATTTATGGCATAGGGACATATAGGTATTTAGTACTGATACATTTGTGACATAAACGGTATTCAAATATACAGTACTGTTACCCCTTGATCCTGACAGAGTATATACATATGATGGCGAGGGGACTGTACATTAGGAGGGGGTGGGTGGGTGGGAGAGAAATATACATACGGCGGGGAGGGAATATATACATGTGGTGGGGAGGAGACTGTCTATTAGGAGGTGGTGGGGGTTTTGGGCATTTACGGTGGCCAGTTTTTCGAATTGCAGCCTCCCGTAGGTGCTCTTTAAGAGCGGTTTTGAATGTGGGTAGGGATTCACATTCCTTTACAGCTTTGGGTAGGGCATTCCACATTGATGTGGCATAATTGCGAAACGTGTCTAGTCCCTTGTTTGAGCCGAATCTGGGTTTAACATGATTTGTTGAGCTTCCTCTGGTGTAGTGGTTGTGGTATTCACTGACCTTTGGGAAGTATTTTGACATGTACATGGGTACCTTAGTCGTATAGTGTATCTTGTAGACCAGGCCCATTGCAAGTTGCTGTACTCTGTCGTCTACTCTAAGCCATCCTAGGTTGTCAAAGTGGGCAGGGGTGAGGTGGGTTCTGGGGGTAAGGTCAAGTAGTAGTCTGACCAGTTTGTTTTGTAATGTTTGTAATTTTGTTTTAAGCGCCTTTGAGGTGCTTTGGTACCATGAGGTGCACGCATAGTCGTAGTACCCTTTGTGGTATAATATAATGGCCGCCATCCAACCCAGCCACACAACACAGACGTCGCCAAAGGGGAGCAGAGACAGAAAGGACGACATGCAGCCACACCCCGGCGGCCCGCGGCAGACCCGATGACAAGATTGCCATCCGTGTGAGAGAGAGCGCCCTCTGACTAGCCACTACACCGGCGGGCCCTCGCCCTCCATCAAGTGGTACCGCAATGACGAGGAGAGGACAGTGAAACCAGCACAACACATTCAAAAAACGCCCGCCCCCTCGCCCCTCTAGTACCGCGATGACGAGGAACGGGGGGACCCACCACCACACAGCACGTTCAAGAACGCCCTGACCACCATGTCTCTAGGCCTGATAGGGGCCAAGCATGAGCACAGTGGCGGATGTGTGGTGGTGATGGAGAGCAGCGCAGACTCCAGGAAAAGAGTCTGCAAGGCCACTATAGTTGACCGCCCCACTGCTACAGGTGACCCTTGACAGGGAATGGACGGCGACCAGTGAATGTTCCCGAATGCATCGTCAACCTGTGGACCAAGAGACTTCTGAACACACATTGTCCAAATTGTTATGTATTTATTTACCTTTTACTGTCTTACTGCCACACGACACATCAACTGAATGTACGATACGTTCAACACATAGCAGGTCACCACAGAAGGACACATCCCTGGCAGAGAACAGATGATCAACAGTGACGCAGCAACTGTCAGATTCACAAACAAGAGCTGTTTCACAAAGTTCATATGTATCTAGAAAATTATGAACTAAGAATATGATGAAATACAACCAACAAGATTGCAATAACCAATTTATAATAACAATAAGGAATGATCACAGAGTCACATTGCAAAATTGTATTGTTAACAAGACAGAACCAGTTGGTTTATTCCAAGACACCAAGTTTGTTTTGACCATTGATAGTATACACCACAGCAAAATACTAGAACAATGCATAACGATTATCATAATCACCTTTTATATCAGTTTTTATACAAACCACTAGATTAACGGTTTTAAATGTTTTTGTACACATTAGCCACTAAGTTAATGCTTATGTGTAAATCCTATTCCTAATAATTATGCACACGATTTTGTGTTTTCACCCTGTGCACTCTGACCACACAGAGACAGTGCATGTATTTAATTGGTTTATTACGATGCCTGTATGTACAACCATGACATTAGCTCCCTTGAGTCACGACATGAACGACTGAAGGTATGCCAAGATATGTGCACAGCTATAGCATCTAATGATTATGTTAATTATTGTTTGATATCAGAGTTGAGGACCACTCATTGATATAGGTATTTTGAGCGATAAATAAAAGAAAAGGGTGATATCTATTCCCACATCTCTGATATCAAAATAACACAGACCGCAGTCCAGTCGATCATGTCATGAATCATATATGTAAATAATTCTATTTTAAACTGTTATGCCTACCAACATCACATCGGCCAAAATCTTCATTATTTTAATTGTTTTCTATTTTATTCATTATCTGATAACCGATGGATTACATCGGTCCCATTCTTTTACCATACTTATTCACTTTTACCTGTTCCAAACAATCCTGGTATATTATACATTAATCTCACCCACATTATAAAAGAGAAAAGTGAGTATTGTGGTATAATATAATGTTCTCATGTAAATATATTCCCCTCCCCTGTGTTCCCCTTACCTGTGCCCCCCCGCGTCTCTACAATTCGTAGCCGCATTTCTGCAGACCCCTCTCTGATTGGTTGAACTCCATTTTTGCAGACCCCTCCCATTTCTGCAGACCCCTCTCTGATTGGTTGAGCGAAGCCCCTCTCTGATTGGCCCCCCGCATGAGCCGAGACAAGCTCCTCTAGCCAGGAGTCGAAACTCCGTTAACTCCAGAGAGAGAGGCTGAACGCAATTTATACGCATGGAAGTATTGATTACGCCATAACGAATCATTAAAAGATATATACCGTTAACTGGAATATGTTGTGTGTGCCTTTACACATGTTGGATAGGATTATGTAATTGGTTTGTATAGCGTCGCGTATAACGTTATTTCGCGTGACTTCACGGTTTATTCACATTTCACAATTCATCGTCTTGTTTACATCAGGGTCCCCCATGTTCAATTCATGATAACATATATGACATACAGGTAGACAGATGGACAGTACTGCTACATCTAGACATTTATGACATACCAGATTTTGAACTTGTGGTAGGCCTAGACATTTTCAATTCATCGTCTTGTTTACATCAGGGTCCCCCATGTTCAATTCATGATAACATATATGACATACAGGTAGACAGATAGACAGTACTGCTACATCTAGACATTTATGACATACCAGATTTACAAATACAGTACTGTTTGTGATACAAAAAGAGTCCAGAAAAGAAAGGCTATACATTTGACGTAGAAACTGTACATTGGAGGAGGTTGGGTGGGTGGGGGGGACTATACATTGCTTCTTCTAAGTGTCTATGCTTTTTTTTGTCAGTATTTACTGGCTTTCAAAAAAATAACATCTTGTTGCTTGTGTGTTGAAGGACTTTTACCGAAGGGTTACACATATCATGTCTGCACGTACAGACGTGCGGTGAACCCATCCTGGACCTGCGTTGACCATACCTCTTTTGAGGCCACTGTGCGAATGACTCACCAGTCTGAGGAGGAGATCCTGGTGTGGGCAAGGTCGATGCAGGTCACCTGGAGAGTGGCCCATACATATATGTCATATATGTTATCATGAATTGAACATGGGGGACCCTGATGTAAACAAGACGATGAATTGAAAATGTCTAGGCCTACCACAAGTTCAAAATCTGGTATGTCATAAATGTCTAGATGTAGCAGTACTGTCCATCTGTCTACCTGTATGTCATATATGTTATCATGAATTGAACATGGGGGACCCTGATGTAAACAAGACGATGAATTGAAAATGTCTAGGCCTACCACAAGTTCAAAATCTGGTATGTCATAAATGTCTAGATGTAGCAGTACTGTCCATCTGTCTACCTGTATGTCATATATGTTATCATGAATTGAACATGGGGGACCCTGATGTAAACAAGACGATGAATTGAAAATGTCTAGGCCTACCACAAGTTCAAAATCTGGTATGTCATAAATGTCTAGATGTAGCAGTACTGTCCATCTGTCTACCTGTATGTCATATATGTTATCATGAATTGAACATGGGGGACCCTGATGTAAACAAGACGATGAATTGAAAATGTCTAGGCCTACCACAAGTTCAAAATCTGGTAAGTCATAAATGTCTAAATGTAGCAGTACTGTCCATCTGTCTACCTGTATGTCATATATGTTATCATGAATTGAACATGGGGGACCCTGATGTAAACAAGATGATGAATTGAAAATGTCTAGGCTAATAAACAACTTGTGACAAATAACTCTTGACTTGACCACCAGCCTCTCTCTCTTAAGGCATTAACTGGGTTAATTAATCTAAATGTTATATTGTAACTGTCTAGTTATTGATTGATTGAATTGATTGAAAACTTTATTAACAGATTGCAGAATGGGTATACAGTACACAGTACAGCTCAATACATACAATTGTTAAGGGAATGCAGACCCCAGAGAAAGACTTTCGTCTTGTTTACATCAGGGTCCCCCATTTTCAATTCATCGTAACATATGACATACAGATAGACAACTGGGTTAATCTAAATGTTACATTGTACAGTAAGTGGGGAGTGTAAACAAGTTGACCGCTGGCTGTGTTGTGAAATGTGAATAAACCGTGAAGTCACGCGAAATAACGTTATACGCGACGCTATACAAACCAATTACATAATCCTATCCAACATGTGTAAAGGCACACACAACATATTCCAGTTAACGGTATATTTTTTTAATGATTCGTTATGGCGTAATCAATACTTCCATGCGTATAAATTGCGTTCAGCCTCTCTCTCTGGAGTTAACGGAGTTTCGACTCCTGGCTAGAGGAGCTTGTCTCGGCTCATGCGGGGGGCCAATCAGAGAGGGGCTTCGCTCAACCAATCAGAGAGGGGTCTGCAGAAATGGGAGGGGTCTGCAGAAATGGGAGGGGTCTGCAAAAATAGAGTTCAACCAATCAGAGAGGGGTCTGCAGAAATGCGGCTACGAATTGTAGAGACGCTGCCCCCCCCCCCTATCTGTAGAATAAGACATCCCCCTCCCCTCTCCCCAAACCTGTACCCCCCCCCCCCCCCATCTGACCTATCAAATGGGACCACACCCCCCCCCCCTTGTTAACTATATAGGTATCCTCCCGAGATCTATCGAGGTCTTTTACCTGGGTCATTTCAGCTGATTACCTGGGGGAAGCCCTCAGCCATTCTCTCTATGTAATCTATCTGTTTGGTTAATAAACCTTGTTATTATCCAAACCTCGGTTGACTGAGAACATTCTTCATCAGGATATCTACAAATATCCCACACCTTGAATGAGTGCTCCTGCCAGAGTCTTCAGGGTATTCTTGTTTACCAGAGAGGAGATCCGGTACAAGAATCTAGTTCGTTGGTTGACTTTTTTTATTACATTGGATGCCATTTTGTCACAGGAAAGATTTGCCTCTAGGATGGAACCCAGGTAGGTAATTTCGTCTTTCCTTGTGACAATATTGCCACCCACTCCAACTGAGAAGCCGTCGGTCTTGCTGAGTTTGTTATTTGAACCGAAGAGAATGGACTCTGTTTTGCCCATGTGTAATGATAGTTTGTTATCAGCGAGCCATATGCAGATTTTGCCTAGTTCCGAGCTGAGGGTTTTTTCAACCTGCAACTTGTTCTTGTCAGAGACCAGCAGGGCTGAGTCGTCCGCAAACAGGAACAAGTTGCAGTCACAGGCTGACGACATGTCATTTGCATAAATTAGGAAGAGTAGCGGTCCTAGTATGCTTCCTTGTGGAACACCACAGCTCACTGTGAGGGGGGGGGGGGGGGATAGAGTACCGTTTACCTCTACCATCTGTTCTCTCCCCTCCAGGTAGGATTACATCCAGCTCACTGATAAACTATCAAAACCAATTGCTTTTAGCTTGTCAATCAGAATGGAGTGATTGACAGTGTCGAAGGCCTTTTGTATGTCCAGCATGACCATGCCGCAGTATTTGCCCGCGTCCACCTCTTGTTTGATGTGGTCGTTCAAATAGAGGAGGCATGTGTCAGTGGAGTGGGACGTTCTGAAGCCAGATTGGAATTCGTAGATTAGATTTTTTTTGCCAGGTACTTTTCGACCTGTTCGTAGACTATTTTCTCCATGACTTTCGAGATGGAGGTAAGAATAGAAACAGGGCGGTAGTTGCCTGGGTCTAATTTGCTGCCCTTTTTGTGCAGAGGGGTCACTCTCGCAATTTTGAAGTCCTTGGGGACGTGTCCCTGTTTTATAGAGAGGTTTATTATGTGTGTGATGACTGGGGTGATGGCGGCTGCTGCGTCTCTGAGGAATTTGGAGGGGATGTTGTCATGGCCAGTGGCCTTGTTAGGTTCGAGGGAGCAACATTTTTGAGTACCTCATCGGTTGTTACCATTTCAAGTTTGAAGTCGTCTTTGTGGACCCCTAGGTTTTTGTAGTATGCTACTATGTGTTCTACCCCATAATGCCCTGAGTGGGAGGGTAGTTTGTTTACCAGTGTTGTGGCTATGTTTGTGAAGAAGATGTTTAAGTAATTGGCTACATCCAGCTTGTCTGTGATGAGCGTGTTGTCCGTCTTTATGTTTATGTTTGAGAATCTGGTTTTAAGTTTTTTACTGCAGCCTAGTTGATTATTGAGTAATTTCCAAAGTTCGCAGGGTTTGTTTTTGTTTTCCCCAGTTTTGTCGTTGATGAAATTTCTTTTTGCGGTTTTGATCATGGTGTTTATGTCATTTCTTAGTCTGTTTCTTTGAATTTTTTGTTCAACCACGTGGGCTTGGAGTTCACTGTTTGAGCTTTTGGAAAGCTTTGTCTGACTTTTATGAAGTTCAGAGCATTTTTTGTCTCTGGTTTTCATAGCGGCCAGTATTTCAGTGTGCATCCATGGCTCAGCGCGATTTTTAACCCTGGTGGTTCTTAGGGGTGCCATGTTGTTGAGTATTGTTGTGAATTTGGTTTTGAATCCAAGCCATGTTTCTTCAACCTGTGTACCACTGAGTTCATCTGACCAGTCCAAGCTCCCCAGTCCTAGGTTAAAGGCCTCGCTAGAGTACGTTTTAAGGTCTCTAGATGTGACTGTTTTGTGACAGCCGGCCTTCTGTTTTAGCTTTTTGCGGGTACAGAAAATCATATAATGATCACTTAACCCGCATGCTATCACCCCTTTATTGGAGATCATGGACTTGTCAGAGGTCAAAATGAGGTCAATGGTGGTTTGTGTCGAATCACATACCCTTGTGGGTTGGGTGATTAGCTGGCTGAAACCGTGCAAATCAGAAAATCTACTGAAGGCCTTGAAGACGGGTGCTGCTTTACGCAGCATATCCGTGTTCCAGTCCCCAATAAAAATTTTGTCTACCCCCTCCACCCCAGCTAAACACCCATCAAGTGTGTCATAGAAACCACTCTGTTCTGGCGGTCTATAGATTGTGCCTACTAGTACTGGTTTTGCCCTGTCTAATAAGATTTCAATCCAAACAGTTTCAATTTCATCATGGTTAAGGTCAGTACGGTCAGTCAGGTCTTGTATTCTAGGTAATGGGTGACGATCAGGGACAGTCTTTTTGTTCAGGAGGCGGTAGTCGATGCATAGCCGTAGGCTGCCGTCCTTCTTTCTGACGCAGACTACTGGGGCAGAATATGGAGACTTGGACTTGACTATCCAACCTTTCATTAACAGTTCCTGTATGTACTCTTTTACTTCTTTAAACAGTGGCTTTGGTACTGATGAGTACGTCTTCTGGACCGGGACAGTATCATGGAGAGCGATTGTCATCTGCAGGCTCGGAATGCACCCAATGTCACTACTGTCTTGTGCAAAGGATCCAGCCTCTTCACAAAGCATCCTGTTGACTATTGTCTGTTGTTCGTCATCGAGGTGACTGAGATTGACGGGGTTGGAATGGGATGGAGCTGGGAACAGCTGACGTTGTAGCAGCACGGTTTGGAGGCACCGTGGGCTGGGAGATTTCAGGTGAGTAGGTTGGGATGGGGGTTTGCCATGGAGACGGGCCAGTAACGACGGGGGTGGTGACGGCGCTGCTGACGGCGCTGCTGACGGTCGCTAGTGGTCGGGGGTTCTCCGGGGAATCTGTTGTGATGACTTTCCGAACACAACGGTGACATACGGCTTTCTGGGGTTTTGCACCTGCAGCAGGCCTTCTCCAAAATCCAGTTCTGCCAGCGGTAAACTGTTGTCATCTGGTTCGAACAGGAAGATGGGGTCAGACAGTTCCACGTGGGGTGGGACTTGGCACCTGACTCAGGCCACTTGACCTGCGGGGATGACAGTGTCTTGTTTACCTGTTCGTAAGCGACCAACTTGCACAGGGGGTCTGTCAGTCTGGATATAATTGAATGAATAAATGAATGAATGAATGAATGAATGAATTATTTTATTTCGAATGTTTACAAATAAATAAACAAACAAATAAATAATTTTTCGAACATTTTCACAAATAAACAAACAAAAAGGATAGGTTTGAAGCTGAAGGCTTATAGAGCAACCTACCCCTAATTCAAAAAACAAATTCAAAAAAGTTAAAGTTTTCAAAATATAACAAAAAAAAAAATATCAACAATCAAAAATCAACAAAAAACTATCCAGAAAAGAACAAAAAAAGTTAAAGTGTGCAAGATAAAACAAACAAACAAACAAAAAATCAACAATCAACAATCAACTAAAAACATTCCTGAAGAGAATATAAGCCAACATAGGAAAATAAAAAATGCATCTGCAATACCAGAGTTTCATGGTAGAAAAAAAAGAAAAGAAAAAAAGATTGTAGGTAAAATTTTACTATAAGATTCTAGAACCCTGTTTTTAAACATATTTTTAAACTTAAAAATACTCCTGCTTATTTCGACCTGTTCGTAGACTATTATTTTCTCCATGACTTTCGAGATGGAGGTAAGAATAGAAACAGGGCGGTAGTTGCCTGGGTCTAATTTGCTGCCCTTTTTGTGCAGAGGGGTCACTCTCGCAATTTTGAAGTCCTTGGGGACGTGTCTCTGTTTTATAGAGAGTGTTCTGAAGGATCAGATTAAACCGAATATATATATTTATTTATATATATATATTTAATTGTATTTGTATATCCCCTGATATCCCTTGTATATTCCTTGTACAATATGCATTGAATATCCCTTCTAGTCTACTGAACATCCCATAATAGTCTCCATTCTACCATTGGACGAGACCTTGGTGCCAGGTCGCCATACCCCTCAGACCAGGTTCAATCGTACCGCTCAACATGTATGGACAAGTCCTAGTTCCGCGTAGGAATATGTCTACCGCACCACTAATGGTACTATTTGTTCATAGTGCGTATATATACTGCGCTATTAAAGTAGAGCTTTCTTTTAGTCCAGTTCCTTACCCTCCAACAGAGTGACAGACGCAAAAGCCTCCCCGCGAACCACGTGTGGGCAGTAAGGCCAATTCGGCCCAGTATCGGCATTGAGACATCGTGTATATTAATATTTGAATAGTCATATTTGGCACTATATCGTCGAGTTGGACGTATTCTATTAAGCTAATAATAGTCTATTCATATGTAGTGCCTCGTGCGGTAAGAGTTCTATAGTAATCAGCACCCCCATCGTTTCGGGCATCAGCTGGACGCTTATCCAGGGTGGTTGACCCCACGTGAAGCTGCACCCGAGGAGCTCCAGGCCAAAGAGCGAGTGGACCTGTATATTGGATTATTCTACCGACGATGGCTAGCCTTCCCCGGCTTGGATTATGCTTTGAGTACTTTGATTATTCTATGGATAAAGGCCAACACTGCGGTGTGTTGGAAATACCCCCCCCCCGGAGAGGACGACAGGTGAGAAGACGCTCTACACGACGAGGTCGCCTCACGTCTCTCCATCGTGGACCGGAGGACGCCGGCCACAGAGAGTCCAACTGCTTTCATCTGTGGATCGAGGATCGCTGGGCACCGGGTCGCACGACTGTGGGCTCTCCCAGGATACCCTCGGCCAGACGGGATACAGCCAGACTCTACCCCCCCCCTCCAGCTGTCCTACAAGCAGTCGGAACCTTCCCCTAGTGTATCCAGCTATATAATCATTCAAGTATCATTGCTATTGTTCCCTAAATATTCCAGGTTGTATATTTGCTTCCTGCGCAATCAGAGATTGGACATTCGATATTGATCTACCTACGAATACTCATTTGCCATAAAAGTGCATACTATTTCAAATCATAAATGTAATTAAGTGATCGTTGTACATACCTTTTGCTATGTATTATTATTAAACGCAGACTTTCGACTTGGTACATTTGTGTTGGATCCGTTTCATCAGGTGGGAGTGTTTATCATAATTATTTATACCTAGTACTGGGTGGCCAGAGTCTAAAGTACAAGAGGTAGTGGTAGTAAGTATCATATCTAACAATACAGTCAGGGAATTGTACCCCTCAGTTACAATTGGTCCTTCGAGCCGGAGGGTAATCAGTGTAATATTAATATAGTGTTATTAATATTAAAATGGCCCATGATGAACACTCCACGAAACGATCCTCCTAACCAACAACGCCCGCGGCGCAAACGACAGCTCCCTCAGTACCTAGAGGCTTACGCTGTCAGTCAACAACCTAGTCTTCTACCAACAGTAAACGCGGTAAAACTAGAAAGTAAAATTATGTCTAACCCTAACGACCAGGCTACCCCGACCATAGAGGCCCCTATGGGTTCTAACGTAACTGACCCAGCTCACGGTGGGGACCAGGGGGAACCAGACATGACTTTACACCCCGCCAATACCGAAGAAGTAGTCCCCGACGAGTCCCGGGAGGAAGACAACACTACCGAGAGAGAACTTGGCACGGAAGAAGATGAGGAGAGCACCGTGGAGATAGAGCTCCAAGACTCCGCACGGAGTACCCCAAGGGACGGCTCCCCTATACAACCGTCTTCTCCCAGCGAGGCAGAGAGGACACTACAGCAGGCATTCCTCGTCAGCCTGAAAGCCTCTACTGAACGCGATAGACTCCAGGGTGAACGCGATCGATTGCAGATACAGCAACGGAGCGAAGAAGAGCACATACGCCTGGAAATAAGACGCATTCAGATGGAAGAGAATATGGCAAGAGACCGGGCCGACGCCCAGCGCGCCGCCACCGGTGCCCAGAGGGAATCGGATCTCACCAAGCGCGAAGCCGAGCGCGACAGAGCACAAGCGCAACTAATAGAACAGCTGATCAGAAGGACAACACCCCCTCCCTCCACCAGAGGCTCCAGGAACTCGTCTAGACATCACTCCAGGGCGGCATCCCCTAGCCGAGTAAGCGACCCTGAACTTGACCAACAGACGAGGTTTATACCCCCCGCAGACCCCCTTCCCCAACCGGTCCAAGCGAGACCCAGCCACCGGGAAGGAGCAGCATATACTGCGGAGAGGCTAAATCAGAGACTACAAGCCCTGGATGACCTAACGGAAGACGAAGAGGAAGAGGAGGAGAACCACGCCCGACGACAGCACAGTACTCTACCGGACCAGGAGGTCCAGTACAGCCCAGGCTATACCCCCGCGGAGCTGCGCTACAGACCCCCGACGCTATTCACGGGTGAGCACGTGACTCTGACTCCCACGAAGACTTTGTATTTGCATGAATCCGATTTGATCCAGGCGAGTACTGTCGTGGAATCTGACCACAGGATTGTTCTATGCACCGGAATGGTGAGCTCACGTTGGATGAGCGTGGCTAGATGCGCTCCTGCGAGGGCTGCGCAGAGCTCTAGACGTGGGATAGACTGTTGCTTGCGTGGGGCTATTCTCGAGCGGGCGAGGATGAATGCTGTGTAGATCTCTCCCCCCTCTTCTTGGGCCCGCAAGTAGGCTACTGATCCGTAGGCGACCTCGGAGGCGTCACTGAAGACGTGTAGATCCATTTTACATGTCTCTGGCCTCACCGTGGGTGGGAAGTAGCTTCGGCGTATATTAACGCCTGGGAGTGAGTGGAGTTCCATCTCCCACTCTCTCCAGGTGGATGCAAGGTGTGCGGGAATGGGGTCGTCCCAGCCCTGGTCCTTGTCCCACAATGCTCGTACAATCATCTTTGCCCTGGTGGTGTACGGTAGTATACATCCTAACGGGTCATATTGTCGGGCGAGTGTTCTGTACACACTCCGTCTGGTGGTCGGTATTGCCGTCGACCTTCCCTGCTCCGTGGTCAGGGGTTTGTGTCTATAGTGGAGCGAATCTGTTTTGAAGCGCCACACTAGTCCTAGTGTCATCTCTTGGGCTTCTCCTGGGATTGTGGCCATCCAGGTCTCGCTGCTCGCTGCCTTGTCCGCGGAGGAGAGGCTGCGCAGTACGTGCGGATCGCTGCTGGCCCACTGCCTGAGATCAAAGCCGCCTTTGATCAGAGAGGCGCGGAGTTTAAGTAGGAGAGCCTCGGCTTCTTCCTGGGTCGAAACGCTTTGTAGACAGTTATCTACGTAGAAGCTGTTCTTCACACTGTGTCGGACCTCTTCGTCCGCTGCTGGGTCCTCTGCGACATGTCTCTGTAGTGCAAATGTAGCACAGCATGGGCTGCATGTAGTTCCGAAAGGGAGGACTTCCCATTGGTAGATGGCTGGGTGCTCATCTCCTGGCCTCTCTCTCCATAGGAACCGCAACAGGGGCTTGTCCTCCTCTACTAATCTCACCTGCAGGAGCATCCCTTTGATATCCCCGCTGATAGCCACCTTGTCCTGGCGGAAGCGGAGTAGTACGCCTAGTAGGGAGGGGCCGAGTGTAGGACCGGGCAATAGCTCTTTATTCAGATTGTGGGATCCGATCTGGTAGCTGCAGTTAAACACGATGCGGTCTTTGCCGTTGTGATGAACCTTGTGGTGGGGCACGTACCACGATTCAGTCGTCTGGTCGGCCTCTTTAATGTCAATCTTTGTGACGTGTCCCGCTGTGATGAGCTTCTCAATCTCAGCGCGGTATACACTTTCTTGGGCGGGGTCCTTGGCTAAGCGCCGCTCTGTGTTTAGTAGGTACCGCTCTGTGGCGTCTTTCTTTGCGTGAAAGGTAGGCATCCCTTCCCGCCGCAGGAGTGGCGTGGCGTATCTCAACACGCCGCTGACTGGGACTCTCTTTGTTCCCGTCTCGAGGAGGTTAATGGCGTAGATGTCGTCTTTAGAGCGAATGTCTTTCTTTTCGTTCTTAAAGGGCATTTGTTCTAAGGTCCATAGCCTCTCTACAGTCACAGGAGGTCCGGTACAGCCCAGGCTATACTCCCGCGGAGCTGCGCTACAGACCCCCGACTCTATACACGGGTGAGCACGACGCACGACCCGCACCGAGGAACAGCACCTGGACAAGCGGGCCATGGTACACTGCCGGTACCAGCCCATACCAAGGAGCGGGAGGAGACTCGCCTAGGAGGCCTCTCCCCCAACGCTCGCCGATGTATCCACAGTCAGCGTCATACATTGGCACGCCTATGGTACCCGACTTCACCCAAGAGAACCGGGCCCAGTATACAGAACTCCGCATGTGTCTGGAGACCATGTTGGTGGATGTATTGGATGAACGCCACAAATACGCCATCCTACTGAAGCACTTAAAGGTACCCCGCGCACATAATATAGCGCTCGCCTACGCGACTTCCACCACCCCATACACAGCAGCGCTGGTAGCATTGGACCAGAGGTATGGGCGCATATGGGATTACGTGATCCAGGAGATCCGACACATCGACCGCTTACCCCCAGCAATAGACAATCGAGCACTGGACGACCTGTCCATCAGAGTGCAGTCCCTGATAGGGATGTTGGGAGCGCAAAGAGAGAAGGGGAGGCATGAACTTTACGCCAACTCAAATGTGGAAAGGATCCTGGAGAAGCTGCCGCCCGCTCGTCAGGAGCGCTTTAGGCGGCAGAGGGACCACAGAGACCCGAATGGCCCCGAACCGAACCTCCTCGATCTAGCAGACTTCCTGGCGAGAGAAGTCAGCAGCCTACGGCTAGATACATTCGGACGGAGCACCCCTGGCTCCAGAGAAGGAACCAGACGACTAAATGATGGAAGAAGATCGGTGACTGTGATGCACCAATCGGAGTCAGTACCGAGCAGCAGGAGCCACAGTACCCCCTCCAGAACGGAGAAGTGGAAGATAGTGTGCCCCTACTGTGAGAAAGAACACTGGCTAGCGCAATGTGACTCCTTCCCCAAGCTGAACGCGGAGGAAGCAGGTCAATGGATAAAGTCCAACAAGCGCTGTTTTCGCTGTGCGCGCTCACACATGGCAGCCGAATGCCGCTTAAAGAAAAGGTGCACCAAGTGCGATGGAGCCCATCTGGACATACTTCACGACAGTAACAGACGGCGCCCTTCACCTGCACCATCCAGCCGCAAAGCGAGCGTCATGTACATCGATCCCGCCAGCAGCAGTGGAGCCCGAGTACTCCTAAAAGTAGTGCGTGTGACACTAAGCCACCAGAATAAAGTCCTGGACACTTACGCCGTCCTCGATGACGGGTCAGAGAAGACCCTGCTGCTCGCCTCCGCTGCGGCCCAGCTAGGGCTGCGGGGAAGCGAAACCCAAATGACAATTCGGACAATAAGACGAGATTTGAAGACGATAAAGGGCGAGAATGTCTCATTCTCTATCGCAGCAAGCGGCCAGCCTGAGCGACGGTACCAGATTGCAGACGCTTTCACCAGCCAAGAAATAGGACTGTCGCGGTACACATACCCCGTCGCCAAGCTGATGGAGAAATATGCACATCTGCGCAAGTTACCGATCCCGCTCATAGACAATGCTATGCCGACCCTGTTGATAGGCTCCGACCATGCAGACCTCATTGTCCCGATAGACCGGGTTCATACCGGACCCCGAGGCTGCCCTGCAGCAGTCGAGACCCGTTTGGGATGGACTCTCCAAGGCCCGCTCGCCAAATCTCTCAACCGAAGTACAGCCACTAGATGTCTCCACTCCCGAGTCATAGAGGGAGAAACCGCACTCCTGCAACACGTAGAGCGGCTATGGACCTTGGAACAGATGCCCTTTAAGAACGGAAAGAAAGACATTCGCTCTAAAGATGACATTTACGCCATTCACCTCCTCGAGACAGGGACCAAGAGAGTCCCGGTCAACGGCGTGTTGAGATACGCCACGCCACTCCTGCGGCGAGAAGGAATGCCTACTTTCCACGCCAAGACAGACGCCACAGAACGGTACCTGCTGAACACGGAGCGGCGCTTAGCCAAGAACCCCGCCCAAGAGAGTGTATACCGCGCTGAGATTGAGAAGCTCATCACAGCGGGACACGTCACAAAGATGGACATTAAAGAGGCTGACCAGACCACTGAATCGTGGTACGTGCCCCACCACAAGGTCCATCACAACGGTAAAGACCGCATAGTATTTAACTGCAGCTACCAGATCCCAAAATCTGAATAAAGAGTTACTGCCCGGTCCCACACTCGGCCCCTCCCTACTCGGCGTTCTACTCCGCTTCCGCCAGGAAAAGGTGGCCATCAGCGGGGACATTAAAGGAGAAGCCAGGAGATGAGCACCCAGCCATCTACCAATGGGAAGTCCTCCCCTTCGGAACGACGTGCAGCCCCTGCTGTGCGACATTTGCACTACAGAAACATGTAGCAGAGGACCCAGCAGCGGACGAAGAGGTCCGACACAGCGTAAAGAACAGCTTCTACGTAGACAACTGTCTACAAAGCCTTTCAACCCAGGAAGAAGCCGAGGCTCTCCTGATTAAACTCTGCGCCTCATTGATCAAAGGCGGCTTTGATCTCAGGCAGTGGGCCAGCAGCGATCCGCAAGTACTGCGCAGCCTCTCCTCCGAGGACAAGGCAGCCAGCAGCGAGACCTGGATGGCTACAATCCCGGGAGAAGCCCAGGAGATGACCCTGGGATTGGTGTGGCGATTCAAAACAGATTCGCTTCACTACAGACACAAGCCCCTGACTACGGAGCAGGGAAGGCCGGCGGCGGCGCCGACCACCAGACGGAGTGTGTACACAACACTCGCCCGACAATATGACCCGCTAGGATGTATTCTACCGTACACCACCAGGGCAAAAATGATTGTACGAGCATTGTGGGACAAGGACCAGGGCTGGGACGACCCCATTCCCGCACACCTTGCATCCACCTGGAGAGAGTGGGAGATGGAGCTCCACTCACTCCCAGGCATTAATATGCGCCGAAGCTACTTCCCACCCACGGTGAGGCCAGAGACATGTAAAATGGACTTACACGTCTTCAGTGACACCTCAGAGGTCGCATACGGATCAGTAGCCTACTTGCGGGCCCAAGACCAGGGGGGAGAGATCTACACAGCATTTGTCCTCGCCCGCTCGAGAATAGCCCCACGCAAGCAACAATCTATCCCACGTCTAGAGCTCTGCGCAGCCCTAGCCGGAGCGCACCTAGCCACGCTCATCCAACGTGAGCTCACCATACCGGTGTCTAGAACAATCCTGTGGTCAGATTCCACGACGGTACTCGCCTGGATCAAATCGGACTCATGCAAGTACAAAGTCTTCGTGGGAGTCAGAGTCACCGAGATTCAAGACTTAACCGAAGAGTTAACCGGAGAAACAGAGTGGCGCTACGTTGATACAAAACAGAACCCAGCTGACGTCATCACCCGGGGGATGCCCCTGGATGACCTCACCCGTCGCAATGTCTACAGTGACGGCCCCGCATTCCTAAGACTCCCGGAAGGACAGTGGCCCATGCCTATCCCGAGGGAAGCAAGTCCAGAGGAGGTGGAAATTAAGAAGTCTGTGTTCTGTGGATTGAGCACCGTAGCTTCCACCGACCCTAACATAAACGATTGCACGTCCATAGAGAGTGCACAACAAAGAACATTCCTGCGGTACCACCCGGAGTGCAAGTCCCCCGCTGATATGTCAGCAGCTAACTACGAGGAAGCAGAATTGCTTCTACTGCAGCGAGCCCAGAGAGACTCGTTCCCCGATGAATTGGCCTGTCTACAGGGAGGAAAGCCCGTCCCATCCGACAGCAGATTAATTCACCTGGCCCCCGAGAGCGACGCTCACACCCTCATCAGAGTGGGTGGTCGCCTACGCAGAGCCCCCAATCTACCGGATGACATTAAATACCCGATCGTATTGAACAGCCGACACAAGGTCACAGAGCTGATTATAAAGAAATACGATGAGGATGTACATCACGCAAGAGCAGAGACAGTCCTCACGGAGATTGAGGGAGTACTTAACTCGAAGCCCCTCGGATATGTCTCCAGTGATGTGGCGGATATCGACCCAGTTACCCCCAACACACTCCTGATGGGGCGGCTAGATCCCACATTACCCCAGACAATGTACCGGCCTGAAGAAGCGAACGGCCGACGAATGTGGAGGTACAGCCAAGTATTAGCCGACAAGTTTTGGAACAGTTTCCTACTGCACTACCTACCATCTCTACAGACCCGCCAGAAGTGGGTAAAGGAGAGAGACAATTTGACAGAAGGAACAGTCGTCATGATTATTGATCAATCACTGCCCAGAGCTATGTGGCCGGCCGGCCGCGTAAGCAAAGTGATCACCGGTGCCGACGGCAAGGTCCGAGCAGCTGAAGTGCTCGTCCAGGGTCGCACTTACACCCGTCCCGTGGCAAGGCTCATAGAACTGCCTCGACTCCCAGACACAATCGATGATGACCATGACCCTACAACCCTATGACTTTGTGAAGTTGACTGACCCCTACAGCAAACCCTTATGTGTAAATAGACAACGCGATTAATCTGTCTCCGTTTAACTGATTAGGTCTGGGACCTATTCAGGGGGTGGCTGTTGTGAAGGGCCAGATTAAACCGAATATATATATTTATTTATATATATATATTTAATTGTATTTGTATATTCTCTAATATTCCCTGATATCCCTTGTATATTCCTTGTACAATATGCATTGAATATCCATTCTAGCCTACTGAACATCCCATAATAGTCTCCATTCTACTATTGGTCGAGACCTTGGTGCCAGGCTGCCATACCCCTCAGACCCAGTTCAAACGTACCGCTCGACATGTACGAACAAGTCCTAGTTCCGCGTAGGAATTTGGCTACCGCACCACTAATGGGACTATTTGTTCATAGTGCGTATATATACTGCGCTACTAAAGTAGGACTTTCTTTTCAGTCCAGTTTCTTACCCTCCAATAGAGTCACAGACGTAAAGCCTCCCCGCGATGCCACGTGTGGGAGTAAGGCCAAGTTCGGCCTACCATCGGTATTGAGACATCGTGTATATTAATATTTAAATAGTCATATTTGGCACTATATCGTCGAGTTGGACGTAGTCTATTAAGCTAATAATAGTCTGTTAATATATAGTGCTTCGTGCGGTGAGAATACTACCGTAGTCAGTACCCCATCGTTTCGGGCAGAGAACTGGCTGCTTACCCAGGGTGGTTGACCCTATGTGAAGCTGCACCCGAGGAGCCCCAGAGCCGACGAGCGAGTGGACCTGTATACCGGATTATTCTACCGACGACAGCCCGCCTTCCCAGGCACGGATTATGCTTTGGATACTTTGATTATTCTATGGATAAAGACCCCCGACACTACCGTGTGTTGGAACCCCCCCCCCCCTGGAGAGGACGCAAGGTGAGGAGACGCTCTGCAAGACGAGGTCTCTCCACACATCTCCCCCGTGGACCGGAGAGAGCCGGCCCACAAAGAGTCCACCTGCTTTCATCTGTGGTCCAAGGATCGCCGGCGCATTGAACGGCACTACAGTGGGTTCTCCTGGGATACCCTTGGCCGGACGAGGCAGCTGGATTCTACCCCCCCCCCCCCTCCTACTCCTGTCGGCTTACAAGCGACCGGATTAACCCCCTCTAGTGTATCCAGCCTATAATCATTAAAGTATCATTGCTGTTATTCCTTAACTATTCCAGGTCGTATATTTACCACCTGCGCCTTCAGAGATTGGACATTATCTATTGATATACCGACGAATACTCCTTGCCATAAAAGTGCATACTATTTCAATTCATAAATGTAATTAAGTGATTAAGTGCTTATTCTACACACCATCGCTGTGTAGGAAATAAAGACCTGTTTCTAATTCGTACATTTGTGTTGGATCCGTTTCATCTACGTGAGAGTGTTCATGATAATATATTTATGCCGTGTACTGGGTGGCCGAATATTAAGTACAAAGGTAGTGGTAGTAAGTATCATATCTAGTAATACAGTCAGGGAATTGTACCCCTCAGTTACAGTACTATTTGTTCATAGTGCGTATATATACTGCGCTATTAAAGTAGAGCTTTCTTTTAGTCCAGTTCCTTACCCTCCAACAGAGTGACAGACGCAAAAGCCTCCCCGCGAACCACGTGTGGGCAGTAAGGCCAATTCGGCCCAGTATCGGCATTGAGACATCGTGTATATTAATATTTGAATAGTCATATTTGGCACTATATCGTCGAGTTGGACGTATTCTATTAAGCTAATAATAGTCTATTCATATGTAGTGCCTCGTGCGGTAAGAGTTCTATAGTAATCAGCACCCCCATCGTTTCGGGCATCAGCTGGACGCTTATCCAGGGTGGTTGACCCCACGTGAAGCTGCACCCGAGGAGCTCCAGGCCAAAGAGCGAGTGGACCTGTATATTGGATTATTCTACCGACGACGGCTAGCCTTCCCCGGCTTGGATTATGCTTTGAGTACTTTGATTATTCTATGGATAAAGGCCAACACTGCGGTGTGTTGGAAATACCCCCCCCCCGGAGAGGACGACAGGTGAGAAGACGCTCTACACGACGAGGTCGCCTCACGTCTCTCCATCGTGGACCGGAGGACGCCGGCCACAGAGAGTCCAACTGCTTTCATCTGTGGATCGAGGATCGCTGGGCACCGGGTCGCACGACTGTGGGCTCTCCCAGGATACCCTCGGCCAGACGGGATACAGCCAGACTCTACCCCCCCCCTCCAGCTGTCCTACAAGCAGTCGGAACCTTCCCCTAGTGTATCCAGCTATATAATCATTCAAGTATCATTGCTATTGTTCCCTAAATATTCCAGGTTGTATATTTGCTTCCTGCGCAATCAGAGATTGGACATTCGATATTGATCTACCTACGAATACTCATTTGCCATAAAAGTGCATACTATTTCAAATCATAAATGTAATTAAGTGATCGTTGTACATACCTTTTGCTATGTATTATTATTAAACGCAGACTTTCGACTTGGTACATTTGTGTTGGATCCGTTTCATCAGGTGGGAGTGTTTATCATAATTATTTATACCTAGTACTGGGTGGCCAGAGTCTAAAGTACAAGAGGTAGTGGTAGTAAGTATCATATCTAACAATACAGTCAGGGAATTGTACCCCTCAGTTACAGAGAGGTTTATTATGTGTGTGATGACTGGGGTGATGGCGGCTGCTGCGTCTCTGAGGAATTTGGAGGGGATGTTGTCATGGCCAGTGGCCTTGTTAGGTTGGAGGGAGCTCAATTTTTTGAGTACCTCATCGGTTGTTACCATTTCAAGTTTGAAGTCGTCTTTGTGGACCCCTAGGTTTTTGTAGTATGCTACTATGTGTTCTACCCCATAATGCCCTGAGTGGGAGGGTAGTTTGTTTACCAGTGTTGTGGCTATGTTTGTGAAGAAGATGTTTAAGTAATTGGCTACATCCAGCTTGTCTGTGATGAGTGTGTTGTCCGTCTTTATGTTTATGTTTGAGAATCTGGTTTTAAGTTTTTTACTGCAGCCTAGTTGATTATTGAATAATTTCCAAAGTTCGCAGGGTTTGTTTTTGTTTTCCCCAGTTTTGTCGTTGATGAAATTTCTTTTTGCGGTTTTGATCATGGTGTTTACGTCATTTCTTAGTCTGTTTCTTTGAATTTTTAGTTCAACCACGTGGGCTTGGAGTTCACTGTTTGAGCTTTTGGAAAGCTTTGTCTGACTTTTATGAAGTTCAGAGCATTTTTTGTCTCTGGTTTTCATAGCGGCCAGTATTTCAGTGTGCATCCATGGCTCATTTAACCCTGGTGGTTCTTAGGGGTGCCATGTTGTTGAGTATTGTTGTGAATTTGGTTTTGAATCCAAGCCATATTTCTTCAACCTGTGTACCACTGAGTTCATCTGACCAGTCCAAGCTCCCAAGTTCTAGGTTAAAGGCCTCGCTAGAGTATGTTTTAAGGTCTCTAGATGTGACTGTTTTGTGACAGCCGGCCTTCTGTTTTAGCTTTTTGCGGGTACGTGGGGTGGGACTTGGCACCTGACTCAGGCCACTTGACCTGCGGGGATGACAGTGTCTTGTTTACCTGTTCGTAAGCAACCAACTGGCACAGGGGGTCTGTCAGTCTGGATATAATTGAATGAATAAATGAATTAATGAATGAATGAATTATTTTATTTCGAATGTTTACAAATAAATAAACAAACAAATAAATAATCTTTCGAACATTTTCACAAATAAACAAACAAAAGGGATAGGTTTGAAGCTGAAGGCTTATAGAGCAACCTACCCCTAATTCAAAAAACAAATTCAAAAAAGTTAAGTTTTCAAAATATAACAAAAAAATATATATCAACAATCAAAAATCAACAAAAAACTATCCAGAAAAGAACAAAAAAAGTTAAAGTGTGCAAGATAAAACAAACAAACAAAAAATCAACAATCAACAAAAAAAATTCCTGAAGAGAATATAAGCCAACATAGGAAAATCAAAAATTCATCTGCAATACCAGAGTTTCATGGTAGAAAAAAAAGAAAAGAAAAAAAGATTGTAGGTAAAATTTTACTATAAGATTCTAGAACCCTGTTTTTAAACATATTTTTAAACATAAAAATACTCCTGCTGTTTTTTTTATTTCATCTGGTATATTGTTCCAAAGCTTCACTCATTTAACTGACACAGACATACTTTTAAGTGTGGTTCAAGCTCTAGGCTGTTTCAAATTGAGTGTTCTTCTTAAATTATACGTCACCTCTCGTTCTTTTTTTTTTGTATTTAATTTTTTTATAATTTTTTAAACAAACACATAAACAAACATGACAACACACGATAAGATATACAAGCATTAGTTGACAGTGCACATCCAATGAAATCACCATTTAGTTAATTGTCTTATACAGGATATACCCCTAATACCTGTTATCTAAAAACCTATACACATATGCTCTAGCTCGTACCCCCCCCCTCCCGGACCCCCCATTGGATAATCCAACCATTATAACTTGTTCATAACCATACACTACCATTATATGCTAGCTTTTATTCTCTCCACCACATCTAACCACATTGTCATTTTGGATTCATTGAGACCCAAAATTCTTGCTGTAGATATTTCTTGATAAATCACATCGAGATATGTAAGAATCCAGACCTTCCGGCACATTTTTTCTGGTTGAAACCATCGTGATGCTATCAGCTTTTTAGCCACTGTGATACCAGATAAAACCAATCTCTTTCGCTGTGGATGTTCTGCATATTCAAAAACATCATTCAGCAGTAATAGAGGGGTGTACAGGTATTCAGAATTAAGAGATTTGATAATTGCTGGGTCACTTCTTTCCAGAATATCTTAACTGGTGGGCAGTCCCAGTACATGTGCATAAATGTCCCCTCGTCCCCATTTGTACATAAGGAGCATTTGGAGTCTTGTTTAAGACCCATTCTGTTCAGTCTTATAGGAGTCAAGTATGTCCTATGGATATAGTTAAGATTGATTTGTTGATGGTCCGGGTTCCTTGATGCAAGTCGAACATTTGCCCAGGCTTCTTGCCACTCAAAGTCTATTTCCAGGTCTGGTATATCCCTCCTCCAAATAGAGTCTAGGTGGATGGTTTCATATGAGGCCGTTAGTAATTGATGATAAAAATCTGATACAAAACCTCTCGATGTCTCTCTTTCATAGAAAAATGTGTGGTATCTGTGGTGTGCAATTGGTATCGTTAATGGAACACTGTGAGCCTTCAAACATGACAATAACTGCGCGTAAAAATAATATGTGGACTTGGTGAGATAATTTTTTTTGCGTATTTCATCGAAACTACAAAAACCCTGTTTGTTGAAAACGTCTCCTAATGAGTGTATGCCTTGCTTTTCCCATCTAGGGAATCTTATAGGTTGTTTTCCAATCAAGAGTGCATTGTTATTGAATAAGGGAGTATGATTATGCCATTTATGTGGGATAGAATCTTTTTTTTGTGTTTCACGCCATATCCGGATCGCATGAGTGATTATGGGGCCAAATTTCTATTCGCATTGCTTAATTGATAATTTGGTGTATACTATGTCCTTCAGCCTATATGGAGCTACTATATTTTCTTCTAAATTTCTCCAGGATACTGATGCTTGGGGATCAAACCATGTTGTTAGTGGTCTTAAAGTGTATGCCTTAAAATAGTGGTAGAAATCTGGAAATGCCATACCACCGTCTGCTTTGTTTCTCTGTGCGGTGGATCTTTTTATACGTGGTGGTTTGTTATTCCAAATAAATTTGTATGTGGAGGAGTGTAATTCTTTCCAGTAACCCTTTGGAGGGGGTAACGGTAGCATTGAGCTGAAGAAGTTGATTCTAGGTAGGACGTCCATCTTAATTATTGATATCCGTGCCTGTACTGAGTTTTTATGTTTTGACCACCTGACAAGGTCGTATTTGATTTTGTTTTGGATTTTTATGTAATTGTGCTTCACAGTTTGGCTTATGGTAGGAAATATTTCAACTCCCAAACATCTAAAGTGTTTTACCATCGGTATCTTTTCTGGGAGGGTTATATTTCTTTTTGCAGGGGCGTTAAGTGGGAGGAAGGCCGACTTCGGCCAATTTATCCTAAATCCCGATAAATCTCCAAAGTCCTCAATCAACTTGAGAAGATGAGGCATTGCGGTGTTGGGGTTTTGCATGAACAGTATTACGTCGTCCGCATATAAACTAATTTTGTGTTGTGTGCCCTTGATTACGATTGGTTCTATGGATTGGGATTGTCTTATATATTGTGCTAAAGGCTCTAATGATAGATCGAATAGTCCGGGACTAAGAGGGCAACCCTGTCTGGAAGAACGTGATACCGGAAAGATTTCGGAGGTGATTGTGCCTGTTGTAATCATGGCCGATGGGTCTTTGTATAATACTTTAATCATATCAATTAATCCTTTTCCTAACCCCATCCTTTCTAATACTGCCCATAGATACGACCATTCCAACCTGTCAAAAGCTTTCATTGCATCCAGGGACAGCATCGCCTTAGGACTGTTGTCTTCCTTGTTAGCATCTAGTACGTGTAGTAATCGTCTTATGTTATCAGTGATCAAGCGGCCTCTTATGAAGCCAGTTTGGTCCAGATGAATTAAAGACGTCATATGCTTTTGTAGTCTGATGGCTAATACCTTAGAGTACAGTTTGATATCAGTTCCGTGGAGGCTTAATGGTCTGTAACTTCCGCACTCGGTGGGGTCTTTGTCTTTTTTAAGGAGGACTGTTATGAGTGCAATATTGTCATTCTTATGGAAGTTCCCCTCCTTGACTGAGTATAAAATCATATTTAGTAATAAGGGACCAATTATGTCCCAACAGGAGAGGTACATTTCTGGTGGGATACCGTCTCTTCCAGGAGCCCTACCACTTTGCATTTCAGATATGGCCTCCCTAAGTTCATCTAGTGTGATCTGTGTTTCTAACTGTTTAGCGTCATCCTCTGAAAGTTTAGGAAGGTTAATTTGATTAAGATATGTGTCCATTTTGTTTTGATCGAAGGTCGTTTCTGATTTGTATAAGTTGGAGTAGAATTCTTTGAATGTCGTGTTTATTTCTTTGGGTTCTGTAACAAGTCCTTGTTGTGCTCTAATGGTAGTTATATCTGCAAATTTTGCGTTGACTCTTAATCGCATAGCTAATAGGTGACTTGGTTTGGAACCTTGGGAGTACTGCTGTTGTCTTGTGCTACGTATTTGCATTTCAGATTGTTGTCTGTATATGGCGTTAATCTCTTTTTTTAGTATATTGACTTGATTTTCCAGTCGAACCGAGTTGTTGTATTGTAAAGAATTAAATAACGTTGAGTAAAGCGTTTCCAGTTCAGCCAGTTTTGAGCATCGATTCTTGCGTATTTGGGAGGAAAAGCTATCAGTGAAATCCTTGATCATTCCCTTTGCCGACATCCATAATATTCTGGGATCCTGCACCGAGTTCGCATTCATCCGTAGGAATACCGTAAGAGCTTCTTTGATTTGTGTTGTTATTGTTATTAAGCAGCATCGCGTTAAATCGCCATCTTGGGGCTCGGGATGATAGTATACCAAATGTTCCTTTTAGGAGTAAATAACAGTGATCTGATAATGCATTGGGTATCATTTCCACATCGTAGTTATCAAATAGTCTCGGGGATGTAAAAACGTAATCTATTCTGGATAATGTGTTATGTCTCGCAGATCGACAAGAGTACTTCCGGGTCGTGGGGTTGAGTGATCGCCATAAGTCATTTACACCTGTAATCTTCGACCAATCCTTTAATGCATTAGATGAATTTTTTTGTTCGCTGGAAAAGGAGGGGTTTGATTTGTCCATCCTTGGATTCCAAATGGCATTAAAATCTGCACCAATTATAAATGAGTATTCGGGAAGGTCTAACATTACTCTGGTAAGTGTAGTGAAGAAACTAACTTCGTATAAATTTGGGGCGTATACCGCTACCAACGCTATTTTCCTGTTCTTGTGTAAAATCTTAGCTATAGTTATCCGACCATCTGCATCAGACCATACTCCCTTCAATTCAATATTCAACTTCCGTCTAACGACTATGGCTACTCCCCGAGTTCTCGTTCCAAAGGAAGAGTGACTAATGTTATGATATGTGTTGTCCGCTAACGTATCTATGTCTTTCTCTAAAATGTGCGTTTCGCTTAGCAGGGCCACGTCCACCTGTTCTTTTTTCATCAGTGTGAGCACGCTTTTGCGTTTGTGTTGATTATTTATTCCACCAGTGTTCCAGATCATTATATTCAAACTAGCCATAATCTATACATGTTGTTGTGTAGTTGTTGGTAATGCTTCTGGAGTGCGAAGCTACAATAGATGTACATCCAATTATTGAGGTCCCGTTGAGAGCCGAGCTTAAAAACATACATATATACAAATAAAAATCCCCTATTCCCCCCTCCCACCGAGAATCGTACAGGACTGTGTTCCATGAACACAACCTTTGCGTATAACTCCCTCCCTTAAACCACCGGATATCCCAGAATGATCCAATTATCCTTAACATTCCTATGTATACCATAGGATCTAACATTCTAAATTCTACCATAAGTAGAATGTCAACTGTGGCTTGGCCACTCTCCCGTTAAATAAAAATTAAAACAAGATAAAAACTAAAAATAAAGACCAAAAATAAGCTTCAATTATCATACCATAATCACTTAAATTTTATAAGAACTTGTGTAATTTATAATAACCCAAGAATAATATAGAGGTATTGAACTGAAAAGAGAACCTCAATAAATCAGAGAAAAGAGAAGAAAAAAAAAAGATAACATTAACTTTGATCTTGAAAGAGCTTTGCTATGCTTAAACACCTAAAGTGTAAATTGGAGAAGTAGTGGAAATATTTCCAATTAGTAAAAAGCAGTTTTTAAATACGTATACTGTATGCAGCATTTCCCCTGGCCAGGGGGCGTGAATATTAAAGGCAACCAACTTGTGTTCAGCTTTTCGTTCAGCGTTTCTCTGATTGGCCACACGGCCACGTGACCGCCCTAGCACACGCCCTTTTCCGCTGAGAGACATGGCAGAAGCGCTGGTCGAACCAACGCGCTGGTCGACGCAGTTCAGACAGAGGTGTTTATTTATATTAATAAACATATCTACTAGAAACACTGGTGTTCTGTTGTGTGACTGTACTAAACTCTTCCACCACATGACCGACATTTGACATACAGTACACCATCTATGTTGGGATTATGTTTGGTCATGACAAAACAATAAAAATCGCTACTGTTAGTAATGCTGCCACCACCCACTTCAATGACAGAGCTCTCATATTTGCGAATGCATAAACTATATCTTAAATTATGGCGATGTGTCTAATATGGCTGTCGCGAAGTCATTGATAAGCGACAGCCATATTAGACACATAGCCATAATTTAAGATATAGTTTATGCATTCGCAAAATATGAGAGCGCTGTCATTGAAGGGCTTCCTACAACAGAGCACCGCCGCTGCTGCTGCTGAAGCTGGATCAAGCCGCGGGCGGCGCACGGAAGCCGGGGAAAAACCACTGCGTCGCCCCGCTGGCGCTTCAGCAGCCTCCACGGGCGAAATAACATATAACGTTACAGCGTACAGTTCCACACTGATGTACAGTGAGTGTTTAATATGGCTGTCGCGAAGTCATTGATAAGCGACAGCCATATTAGACACATAGCCATAATTTAAGATATAGTTTATGCATTCGCAAAATATGAGAGCGCTGTCATTGAAGGGCTTCAACGGAGCACCACCGCTGCTGCTGCTGGAGCTGAAGTGATGTACAGTGACGAGTGAATCTGGTAGTTGGTTGTTAAAAACGCGAAACATAATAACGTTACGCTTTCTAGTTCAGCGCATTTCATAACTGTATGGGCTTTGTTTATACTTCAGAGGTGATGTACGAGTGAATCTGGTAGTTGGTTGTTAAAAACGCGAAACATAATAACGTTACGCTTTCTAGTTCAGCGCATTTCATAACTGTATGGGCTTTGTTTATACTTCAGAGGTGATGTACAGTGACGAGTGAATCTGGTAGTTGGTTGTTAAAAACGCGAAACATAATAATCAGTCAGCAGCGCTCCACTGCTACCGCAGCTGAACACAAGTTGGTTGGTACAGCAGCTTAAGTTGGTTGGTAGTGGTACACAAGTTGGTTGCCCGCGCTGCCGCTTGCTCCTTGGATTTCATTTGGGACGTGGGAGGGGCTGCCGCTTGCCTGCGTGTGGGGGCGGGGGGTCGCGGCCAATCAGAGAAAAGCCGAACACAAGTTGGTTGCCTTTAATATTCACGCGGCCAGGGGTGGGCGATGATCCGTTATGAAGAATATTATTCCGAGATGGGCCCACCGGTCCTCAGCCAGCCGCTGCTGTGATGGTTCTGTGGTTCTGCAGCTAGATGCTATTGGTTATTCCCCCGAAGGTCTACTGGCTGTATGTCTGGCCACATATTGCTGTTATTCCAGAATGTTCCATATATCAAAGAATGTTTTAAATGTTCTAGATTATTCCAATATGTCGTTTTTACAGTGTTAGAATGTTCCAGTATGTTCCGGAATGTTGTTAGAATTCCATACTCTTAAAATAAGGACCGCTTCCACGTCATGTTCATCTTCTCTGTATCGTTCCAATTTTAAATCCAATATGTCCTCAATAATAAAAGTCCAACGGGGAAAACATTCAATAACTCAGAGCTCGTAGGTCTCTCTGTCCCAAATCAGTGGTTCATTAAAGTTTATACAATATGGTGTCCATGCCTAACAGAGATTAAAAGGCCGTTTATACACTATCCTGCATTTTGTGCTGCCATATTATTTGACCGCATCTTCAGGCGAGTTGAGGAAAACCCTTTCTCCTTGTTTATCGACGATGCGAAGTCTTGCAGGGTATATTAATATGGGTTTGTATTTCTCCAGATAGAGTTGGGACATCACCGTCTTGTACTTGGCCCGCAAGATCACCACATCCCGACAATAATCTTCAAAGAAGTGTATTGACTTATCCTTGTGTTTCAGATTGCCTTTCATCCTGCGAGTCTCCCGAATGATAATTTCTTTTATTCTGACTTGACGCAGGACAACCAATATCACTCTGGGTCTGACGTTATTGTCGTTGGATCGGGTCCCCAATCTGTAACACTGCTCCACCTCAGGTACCGTAGGAAGGATTGTTGGTCCCAGGATTTTCTGTAATTCTGTCGCAAACACTTCAGGATGTGTGCAGCTCACCGACTCGTCCAGTCCGACTATACGAATATTCAACTTGCGACTTTGATATTCCATCTCAAATATTTTAGCTTTTTGTCCTTCATTGATTTGCTTAAGCTCAGCCGTTATATCGTTGAGCTCCGTATTGAGTTCTTTGTAGTTTCCCTTCATCTCAGCCGTTAGTTTATCGTTGATATCAGCTACGTCTTTGTAGATCCGACTGAAATTCTGTTGGTGTTCCTCCAAACCAGTTTCCAGTGCTATGCATTGGTGGTATATAAATATGTTTTTAAAACGGAAAAAAAAACGGGTGAGCCGCTGTGTCACATGCGACTTACTCCATTCTATAGCTAAACCGGAAGCCCTCTCGTTCTTTAAACAAAATGTGTAAGTTACATGGCAGTTGATAACTTCTAGCTTTAAAAACTATCTCTGCTGTTTTAAGGTCAACTAAGTCGAGGAACTTTAATGCCCTTAGTTCAAAGAACAGTGTGTTTGTAGGATGGAGATAACTAACATTGTTCACAACCCTTATTGCCCTTTTGTGTAAGATGATAATAGGATTCAGATTAGTTTCGTATGTGTTTCCACAAGTTTCTATACAGTAGGTTAGATATGGTAATAAAAGAGTACAATAAATTGTGTATAATGATCTCAAATTTAATATGTGTCTGGTTTTTCTTAAGATACCTAAGCTACGCGCTGTTTTTTTTTTTACATAGTTAATATGAGTTTTCCAGCTGAGGTTTTGGTCTATCACGACCCCCAAAAAAGTATATTCATTTACTCTTTCAAGATGAACATTATCTATGCATATCTCTACTTGAGTATCCGGATGTATTTTTTTATTACCAAACAAAATAAATTTAGACTTACTTATATTTAAGGAGAGTTTGTTAGTATCAAGCCAACCATTTCAGCTTCCCCAGTTCACCTGTAATATTTGTTAGCAACTGTTGTAGGTCTGCACCTGAACAAAAAAAATTGGTATCATCTGCAAAAATGACAAATTTAAGTTGATCAGAAACATCAATGATATCATTAATATACAATATAAATAATTCCGGTCCTAAAATGGATCCTTGCGGTACCCCACATGTTATCACTTTGCAGGATGATCTGGTCTCCCCCATCTGCACACATTGTTTCCTATTTTCTATATAACTTTTTATCCAACTGAGCCCTATCCCTCTAATTCCATACTTTTCAAGTTTTCTGAGTAAAATATCATGGTCACCAGGAGTTCTGCCTTCTCGGCTGGTATCACCATGGCGTTACAGAGCAGGCTGGTGAGAGTTGGGATCAGTCTTCCAGGTTGTTTCTGTATCATCACTTCCAGCACATTAAAACCCAGTAGGGGTCTCTCAAGAACAAGGCTGCTTACAAGGAAAGGTACAGTGATTGACAGGTTAGGATCTTCATTCCCCTTTAAGTTATTGTTCTAGGTACAGTCTTCTCCTCTCTTACTCTTTCCTTCTCAGGCTCACTAGTACGACGGGTGTCAGTTTGGGACAGTAAAGGGGAACCGGTCAATGTTTGTCCCTTCAGGCAGCCCACCTCCCGATGGCCTTCCTTACCACAGTGGAAACAGTGAGGACAGTTGGGCAGCTTCTGTTCGACACATCTGCTACAGCCATATAGTCTTTCTCTCTGCCTGTCTGTCTTCCCTGTCCTGACCGGTGTCTGCTGTTCTAACCCTTGGGGATAGTTAGACTGTTGCATGAACTCAATAAGTTTAGCAAGCTTTTCAACCTTTTCTGTTAACTGTTGGAGTTGGATTAGGTCTGGCTTAGGTTTCTTTCCTGTATTTTCTTCCCTAATGCGGGCGGACACTGTGCTCCCTTCACCTCAGCATCTGCGCTATGTACATGGGGGGGTCTATTGCGATTGGTAGGCCCTAACCGTCGCTGTCTTTCACTCTCATCGCTCATTACCTTTTTCATCTGTCTGAGAATGGCCTCATCAGGTACTCTGTCTTCAAGTAAGGGTTTGAGTTCCCTACGAATGTCATCATGTTTGTGTCCTAAACCTTGGTACACAGTGTGGAGAAAGACAATCTGAACTGTGCGTTCGTTGTACTTAACGTCAGTATCAGCATATTTTGATGCTAGTAAAATCTTCTGTTTGAGTCCTATGACTCTATATAAAAACTGTTGCAGTGTTTCACTATCCTTTTGCTTAGTCCACATAAGTTCTTGAAACAACTCTGTATTACTTTGTTCACAGAGGTGAGAATGGAGAAAACCCTTCAGCTCAACAATAGTTAAGTCGTCTTTTACCATTAACATATCCTTAAAGTTGCCAGCTTTGATCACTCTCAAGACTGCTCTAACAACCTCTGCATCGCTGAATTGTTCCTTCAGACCTTCGTCTATCTGTCTGCAGACACTGTTGTAACTCATGTCTGATCCCTGGTCTCCAATCTGACCTCCCTGGAGCTTAAACTCCCTGCAGTGAAGGTAAGACAGTTCTCTTAAAGAGACTAGTTTATCTGGCGACACACCAGGGGGTTCCTGTCTACTTTTGGTGTCTGGTACACTCTCATTCAATGGTACAGCCTGAACTGTGGGTGGTGGCATACTTGGTGAGACACGTGTGGGCAGGTACTGTAAAACCTGGTGGCTTAATTTTTCATAGCTAGTCAGCATTTGCTGTAATTTCACATTGGGAGTGGGCACACTCTCAATTGTTTCACTTACATCATAAAAGTCACTATTTGGGTCGACTGGTACTGCATCACTTTGACTGGTGGACCGTAGGCCCTCGGTTATACCCTCTTCTGGACCCACCACCTTACTCTGCATAAGCCCATCAGTTACATCTTTTATCTGCAATAAATAAGCCAACCCTGTATCCTCTAACTCCAGTAAAACCTTACTGTACAGGTAGTCGTTGATAAAGTTGAAGCACCCCTCCGCGTCATCTACGGTAAGGTGGGATCGGTCAGACACCTCCAGTCCTGTTACTAGCACCAATGCCTCTGCGATGCGAAACAGTTCATCCGCAGGTAGAGTGAGCAGGCTCTTCTTGATGTCCCACACCAAGCTTTTCCTCTCACTGTCTCCCATGGCTGCTTCCCGATTCCTCACACTTGGTTCTCAGTTCAGGATAACTGTAGCGACTTTCCGTGGTGGGTGGTTCTCCTCTACACGACACCGGCCTTCCTTCTCGTCAGGTGGAGTAGTGGACACAGCTCTCGTTGTCGTCTGGCATCAGATGAGGCACTTCACTGCTGTCGATACTGCGTAGATCAGTTCCTCATTCGGCGGACCTTTACACCGGGTGTTGCTTCCTGGTTCATCGGGTCGTGGTTGGTCCAAGTGTCAATATCTCTGGATCAGCTCCCAGCCAGCAGGTGGCGCTGATCCCGGACGAGCCCCCAATAATCTGGATAACCAGGATATGGCACCTGATAGCAGATATATGTTCAACCTATAAAACAGGTTGTAGTTAGTCATGGACAAAAGGAGGTGCGGACATGGTGTTACTGGTTCTGAATCCTCTCCGTTGTGACTCGTGAGAATCAGCTTGCCTTGTGCTACTGTAGGTAGCAAGGTACGGTTCCCTAGAAGGCGAAGTTACTGAACACAAGTCCTATACTGTCACCTATTGACCAAATTATATTAATGTTGTCCATTAAGTATGACATGACTGTTCTACCTTATTTCTGATGCAGGTAATCCTGTACAATTATGTTCACAACGTTTTGACACATAAATCTAATGATATTAACGTGATACCACTTCTAGTGGGCATCACAAATACAAGCATCTTAATAATCATTTCTGCAGAAAAACCATTGAGTTCACAAGACAGGCAAACTCAGAACCGTCCCAGAGAGTGATCTGAACTGATCAGAACACAGTCCTTTTTCTATACTTTTCGCAGGGGTGTAAAAAGTACCCAGAAATGATACTTAAGTGAAAGTATGGGTACCGTCTCAAAATCGTAGTCAAGTAAATGTTAGGATAGGAGTTTGGCGGAGCCCAATTGCAGAACACAGGAGGAGAGAGAATGGAGCGGTTTAGGTGGGTTTTAATTGTGATTCCCCAAGCAGACAGTTCACAGACAGGAATGTGCGACAGACAGGTACAAGAATGTTTCTTGGAATGAGGATGGTGCGTTCCATGCACCGCACGGGGCGTCCAGGTGAGCGGAGTATCAGGGCGGTGGTCCTTGGGCACAGAGAGAACAGGATTAGCGACAAGGCAATTCAACAAGGTTCTGAGTAGCAAGGCTAGAGCTAGTCGTCGTACCTAGAAAGTAAAGTTAACACTCCGACGAGGGTAGAACAGGATCCGTGGCCTGAAGTACCATCTCGCTGAGAGGGGATTCCTCTCAGCCGTGTCAATTAGTGTGCTGGCAGCGTGGGAACCCGGGGATCGGACGCTGCCCATATATGGGTGTGAGAGGACGAGGGGTGAGGAAGGCTTCCGCCGTGATGGTGATGGTGAGGATGGTGAGCAAGGAGGAGGGGTGAGGAAGGCTCTCGCCGTGATTACAACAGTAAAAGTCAGAGTATCTGGCTAAAAACACACTTGATTAAAAGTCAAAAAGTTTCTACTTTTAAATGTACTTAAGTACTAAAAAGTAAAAGTAAACACTTTCTTTCTGACTGTCTATTCTTCTGATAGCAGGTGTTTAAGCTACAGCTTAACAGGTCTGACCAGGCAAAAAAACAGCATAGCCAAATATGAGTTGTCTACAAAAATACACCACACCGCCACTAGGGGAACAGCGGCTCACCATGAGTGAGTGAGTGAGGTAGTGACATCCCTGGTCATAGAGATGCTGCTTTGCATCTTAAAAAAAAAATAATACATTATACAATGCTCTCTGAACTACATCTTCCGAATGGTTTTGCACACTTTGTCCTCAATACATAATTCACCAGAGCGTTCTGTCTAATCTCAAGAAACTCGAGCAAACCGCGCTTCAATGTATTTCCTTAGAAATCGTGCCATTTGTCGCTTGATTTATGAACCGTTCTGAAAATAACGCTAGATTATCGTTATTATGTCTCCTCATGCACCCCCCCCCCCCCTCCCACCACCAACGGTAAACAGCACACACACAGTCCACACAGACAGCTTCGATCGTGGGAAAAGAATATCAGATCAATGCAAGATTGGATATATAGTGTCCTTACCTTGTCTCTGATGTAATGCAAAAAAAATAATCCAATTATCTGATCGCCATTCCAAGTACTGGTCGCGGAGGTCCGTCCCACGTTATCCGGCATTGCATATGAACGAGGGGGGGGGGGGGGGGGGGGCAGCCTAGTTGATGCATCGTTGTAAGCGCTCGCCTCGCCGGCTCAGCTCGGCCCAGAAAACAAACTACATTGTTTCAAATGGAGTGCAATAGCGGCCGAAGGCGCCAGCTCAGACACATTCAAAACAGTATGCACAGGCTGCCCCGATGAATTATGAATGGCAATAGCGAATAAAAGAAATAACAATTGAAACTAGACTTTTCTTGTGATTGGCGCTCAACCGATGGCGAGTTAACCCGACTTTTCTCTTCAATGGCGCCAAATTGGCAAAATGGCGACCAACCGTTTTTGATTTTTTTGGCAACTTTTCCCTTATGTTAGATATATTTTTGAAATGTCAAAATATTGGTTGCAGATATAGAGGGGGGAGCAAAAACTGTGTAAAAATATATATATATATATTTATTTTATATATATAATAATCATATATTTTTTTGTTTGTTTTTTGCTGGGCGCAGTTTTTGGCACCCCCCTCTGGGTGGCACTCTAGGCAACTGCCCCCTACAGTATGTCACCTATAGGAAGCTTTGCCCCAGCCTGGCGGTCAGGATGCAGACGGGTTGGAGGCTGCGGGTCTGAAAGGCCAGATCACCTGCTGAAGGATTAGATGAACAGTGGGAGAGCCTCCCTTGCTGTTTTGTTTGATCTGCTGATTGGTGTGAGTGTGTGTGAGTCTGTTCGACATGACATTCTGACAGCTACCAGCGCTCTTTGATGAGTCCCTTCAGTATGGCATGGACATTTTTCTCTTTTGCCTTTCTAAAAAGGAAGTTCAGCAAGTTCTGCTCGACCTGGAGGTCCTGCTCGAGGAGGCCCGCCAGCGCCCTTTACCCCCTGCGGTGCCTCAGGAAGTGTGGCATGAGCACGCCACTCAGGATAAGAAAGCCATCCAGAGGGTCGTGAGGACAACAGAAAAGATCATCAGGTGTTTTATTTTCTTTATTTCAGATCCCCATTAGTGTTCACTGTGCCGTCCATTGAGGAGATCCATGAGTCCAGGTGTCGGAAACAAAGCCATCTCCATCATCCAGGACCACAACCACCAGCTGTCCTGCATCATCCAGGACCACAACCACCAGCTGTCCTGCATCATCCAGGACCACAACCACCAGCTGTCCTGCATCATCCAGGACCACAACCACCAGCTGTCCTCCATCATCCAGGACCACAACCACCAGCTGTCCTGCATCATCCAGGACCACAACCACCAGCTGTCCTGCATCATCCAGGACCACAACCACCAGCTGTCCTGCATCATCCAGGACCACAACCACCAGCTGTCCTGCATCATCCAGGACCACAACCACCAGCTGTCCTGCATCATCCAGGACCACAACCACCAGCTGTCCTCCATCATCCAGGACCACAACCACCAGCTGTCCTCCATCATCCAGGACCACAACCACCAGCTGTTCTGCATCATCCAGGACCACGACCACCAGCTGTCCTCCATCATCCAGGACCACCACCACCAGCTGACCTCCATCATCCAGGACCACAACCACCAGCTGTCCTCCATCATCCAGGACCACCACCACCATGAGTTGAACGAACACATCGGTCTTTCTCTGGTCTGCATCCCCTTAACAATTGTGTGTATTGAGCCGTACTGTATTGTACCCATTCTGCAATCTGTTAAATAAAGTTTTCATTCATTCATTCATTCTCCTCCTGATGTGTTCGTTCAACTCGCATCTCTGCGACCAGCCGCTCTATCGGAGATAGGATCACATTGTGTCATGTTTTGTTGAGGGTGGCGATGTTTATTATTCCGAATAGATCTACACGGGCTTATAGCCTATAATACGTGACATTTGAAGCAGGCACCACTGCTGTTGTAATTGTCTGGTAATAGCTGTTTCGAGTGTTTATTATTGGGTTGTTGTCGCAAACTCACTGCATGTTCAATTTGCGGCTCGTATGGTACTGCCTTCCTATACCCAGTTAAATCTGTCTTCATATCTCACGCCCCAAAGGCGATAGCGAGGGGGGCGTACGCGTGTAGGTCAGTGGCCAATCAGAGCGCAAAACGGGAACCCGGAAACACAACTGCGTTGGTAAAAGCATACACACGACCGGGACGTTCTAGCTTTTTGGCCGACAGGATTCGGGAAAGATTTGGTCCGTTCGGAGGCAGCTTCCAGGGGAAGTACATACACCGGAAATTCTACCCCGTACACACTTTCGGCCGTAGTTCTTTACCAGGCTTTATCTCACGAGGAGATAAAACTGAGAACAAGGTTAGCTTTTAATGAACACGTGTGACGTAGGGAGCGATAGGGGCTCAGGTTCACACAATGCAGAGCCACGTGGCCCCAGCCTGGTGAACAGACTCACACTGCACTGTACATCACACCATCCCACCCCTACAATGGTGTGTCTCACATGGTGTGATGGTGAGGCCCTGTGGAAAACACTGACACTGAGCTGAAGGGACCAGCACTCATTAGCTGAATTATAGAGTAGATCAGTGTTGCCTTAAAGGGATATTTCACTTCAGTAAAATTGTCAAGTTTCAGCAGTCCTATACCTCTATGAAAGTGCATCTACATGTGCTGGGGTCGTGGGTACTAGGTGACAGTGGGGTTGCGCATTGGCAAGCAAATATTTTTTATTTGAATGTCCTGGCAACATATTTTGGCTAAATATGCCTCATTTTATAAATGTGTATTGATAACATAGTGCTGTAATTACATTTTCTAATAAATATGCATGATCAAGTTCAACAACGTATGCTTTTATTTTGATATTCCTTAATTCCACGCTGAAATTACGCGATACATTAAGTGTGGGGTCGCCAAAAAAATTTCCTAAATAAAATGGGGTTGTGGTATAAAAAAGTTTGAAAACCCCTGCCGTAGGCTAGCGACCACTGCTGTTCTGTGCCGTTAGAGGCTCTGCTTGGCATCACACTGCACTATCTCGCGTACGTGCACGCGTACTGAATAAATTCCACAAATGTACCTCTAATACCAGTATTAGTCTGACCACACCCCTCATCAGCTTACCTTCATAAGCAGGTGTGTGGTCACCTGCTCTCCTCCTTCTCGCTTTCACCACAAGGAATAAGTGCCTCGGTAGATCCCCACACTTGACACCATGATGGAAGAAATTGGATTAGGAACAGCTTTGGGAAACAAGGATACGTTGACATCATATCTTTATTTTCTCTCTCACTATTTTTCGAGAAAATACGGCGATATTGTCTTCGTACTGGAGTGTCTAGAAGATGATGATCATTCTAAAAACCCTCCACCGGTTTTCGTATTGGGAGCACGCCGCTGCATGCTTCTCAACTGCAGTTCCTTGCTGTGTTTGTTGGGGTGAAACCTGTCAGGCCACAGCTGAACTGTCGGACATGCCGCTGTTGTGAGAAGCGGTGCGTTCCAGGTTGGGTGAGTAGTGTTTGCTGGCAGGCTCCACTTGTCTGTTAGTGCTATGGGGGCTACTTGACAATGTTTATGGAAACCGGCCCCAGGCTAGGGTCCTTTGTTCAGCCACCTAGGCGACAGGAGACCTTGGTCTGAAGACCATTATAGTTTTAACTAGTGGGCCGCGACCATTGACACTGGTGATCCCTGTGTGTTTTGGACGAGTGGATTCTCTCTGTCACCGTGTTAAGGCCCCATCTTTCATATCCAAATGAGAGTATTCCTTCACGAGGGGATATGTGCATGAATGTGCGGTAGCGGCAGATTCATGTTCAAAGTCAGCTACACAGGCCAGTTGGTATTGTGCTGATTCCGTCGGGTGTGGTAAAATCACCGTTGTGAAGCGGTGTTGACATCTTGTTTTCTCTTTTCTCTTAAAAAGTGAGGAGAGGTTCAGAACGGCGGCCTGTCTGGGTGAGTGTTATGTCATTGTTTACATGTTCATAGCTTGCGGTAGCCAATCAGCTGTTAACTGCTGCGTTAGCCTGCTGGATCGCTGCATGGCCTGCTTAGGTTGGGCCTACTATTAGCCAGTCAGCTGTTAGCTGCGGGGCTAGCATGTCGTGGTCGCTAGGTAACGTTAGCTTGCTGCTATAGGCCATGGCCTGGCGCGGGGTAGCTTAGCTTCTCGCGCGCCGCCGTGAGCTCGCTTCTGATCGCGTGCGTCGTTAGCTCGGGAAGCAGTAGCACCCGAACGGTTGGAGCGGCCGTTAGCTTGATGCTATTCTGTTGAACGTGCTTTGATTTTAACATGTTTTACACTCTTGACCACGACGTCATCCTTGACAGGGGATGTTTCGTCGACCCTGCCCTGAGCCAGGACGGCAAGGTTGCATCAACAGGGGACTGTAGTGCGGGTTGGGGCGGTGACGCTGCCCAGTTCGGACAACACAGGAGCGGCTGTGTTCCTACGGTGTCTGTGACTGCACTTCGCTGATCTGCGTTCCGGGTAGGAACGGGGTTGACCAGACCTCATAACACGTCTTCTGGTTTTACTTTGCTAAATGTATTGTGAATAACGGTGTTTTTCCCAAAACGTGAGTTCCTGGTCCCACGGCCTGGTATATTGGGCGTGTGCACCGCAGGAATTCCCCCGCCATAGAGTACGTCACCGTGCGCGTCTCTGTTGGTAGGACTTCCGTGTGCTGTTCAGGTCCATGTGATGGATCTGTTTTCAGGGGGGGTGGTCAGGGCTCCTCCTCACCAAGCGCCTATTCAGGCCTTCTGTGAGTTCGGACTCCTTCTTCCATGTGAGGAAGCCTCCATCAGAGTACAGAGCCTTCCTCCTCAGATTGTCAAAGTGAGTGGACCCTCTAGAAGGGTCCTTTTCTATTGTGTGTGTATTCGATTCAATTCGTTTATTGAGTGTGTATGGGTTCAGTGCCTCTTCCCCGGAGAGCCCTAAAACCAGTTTTTTACATGGCTCAAGGTGCAATATATTCTTTTCAATCTGTACAGCTCGCGTGGGAAGTCTCTCTGGGGATCCCCGTCTCCTTCCTATGGGAGGGTGGTGGGATGTAAAAATGTGAACAATTTTTACCCCGGCTGTGTAGACTGGGATACATACTGTTGATGCTTCCTTCTTTTCTATTCCAGAAGTGTTGGAGTTAGGGAGTGTCACACCCCTTTTGTCGTTCCCCTGGGCGCCTTGGGGATTCAATGACAGGTCTAAATAGCCTGTTCATTGATGGGGGTGTGTCCCGACGCACGTATAGTGCTAGCTCGCTGTAAACAGGCGATTGACTGGCACGCCTTGGTTGCTTGTGGTTGAAACAGCGTTTTTATAAAGCAACTGAGATGGGGGTTTTTCCTCTTCCGACGACCACATCCCATGACCTGGGTGGGTTGTCGACGGATTCTCGTTCATGTCTGGGGGATGATGACGGAATGGATCTGAACATATGTGGAGGGGTCTCACGCCCTTGGGGTGGGCCACCAGGCGCGGTTCGCCCGAACGTCTGGGTGGCGCCTTCTTTTCATGTTAAGATCGACACGCATATCTGCCCTTCTCCTGGAGTAGGCATGTCGGCGTGGTTAGGGCACGGGACTGGTTCTGGTCACGCTGGTCCAGGTCAGTTGAACCCGTTGTCCGCCGGGGATGCAGATCTGCTGTTCTGGTACCCTGAGGGACTTGGGCTTTTTTCAGGGGGAAAAATGCCAGGTCGGTCTGGGTGTCACAGGGTTAAGCGCTATGGAGACCCTGGTTGGGTATGTTTTTACTCAGCACTGTCGTAATGGCTTACAGCCATGCCATTCTGTACACGCTCGATCTCGTCGGATCTCGGCCGCTACACAGGTTGGTCCTGGTTAGTACTTGGTTGGGAGACCGCCTGGGAATACCAAGTACGGTGTGCTTAGGGGCTGGTTCTCTATTATTTTTCGCTCCTCTCTCACGCATGGCGAAGAGGGGCCTGTGGGGGTGGTTTTTTGACCTCCTCTGGTGACCCTGTGCTTCCCGTACCGCCAGGCCCGGTCCGAAGTGATGTTTGCGACCCGTAGGCCTGGGTTAACCCTTTTTTGAAAACTGAAACACTTGTACTGCGGTATAGCCGGTGTATACCCGCAGGTGTGTTTTGGAGTTTTTTCTTGAGGGGTTATAGGAACAACCACCGCATTGGGTAACACAGAGGTGGTTGATTCCCTGGTGTGTTGGAGCAGTGTCAACTCCCGGGTTCACCGGTTGAGGGTGCCCCTGCACGTTCATGACGTCTGCCAATCGTGTCAGCCTTCTCTGCCTCGACCCCTCTGGGTGGGGGTTTTTAAATGGAGGCTTGGTCATGCAACAACGCCAGCATACGCCCCTTCCGCCGGGGCAGCTGTGTTCAGCTGTCCCCTCTGGCGCCTGTCTCGTCCGCAGTCTCCAGGCTAGGGTTAACAGCCTGTTGCCTGGTTTTTCCCCGGTGCGCTGCCTGCTTCCGTTGGTTAACCTTTTTTGTGTGCTTACGGCCATGCTGACTGCCTGTTCTGCAGGGTCAGTGTGCCAGGCGGTGTACTATTGGGGGGACGGGGCCCGCTCGGCTTACGGCCATACCGACCTGAACACGCCCGATCTCGTCCGATCTCGGTAGCTAAGCAGGTTCTGGCCTGGTTAGTACTTGGTTGGGATACCGCCTGGGATTACCAGGTGCAGTAACTGGGGGGCCTTTGTCCGAATACGCTGGCGATGTGGGGGGCGGGGCACTACGTGCCCACCTGGTGGGGTCTTGATGCTGGCATCATGGACTTCTCCGGGCCCCCATTCCAGGGAGTCCAGTCCTTTTGGTGGGTCTGGGTCTTCCTTCGCGCTCCGCTGCTACGGCCTTGCCACGGGGTTGGGTTTGCCCTTGACCCCGTGATTCTGGGGGCGGTAACGAGGTTGTTCCTCCGTTCGTTCCCGGGTGGCATGCGGGTTGTGCGTGTGTGTAGTCGTGGGGTCAAGCCACGGTCTGCTCACCCTGTGCGTTGAGTTGCTTGAGTGCCTCTTCGCACGGTCGGGTCCGTCGCCTTCCCGTGAAGCCCCTAATAGGGGGGATACCCTCCATTAGGGGGGGTCGGGGGGGCTCGGCCCTCCCTGTTCTGATGGTTTTGGGGGGCTGTCAGCGGGGTGTATTTGTCAGCCAGCGGCTCCGCTTGGCCTCCCATTGTGCAGTGTGATGCCAAGCAGAGCCTCTAACGGCACAGAACGCTAGGTTATGACTATAACCAAGTTCTGTTAGTTAGAGGTGACGCTTGGCATCAGACGGCCGCTGCAGCCCTTGACCTCACCTTGTGGTGAAAGCTTGGGAAGGAGGAGAGCAGGTGACCACACACCTGCTTATGAAGGTAAGCTGATGAGGGGTGTGGTCAGACTAATACTGGTATTAGAGGTACATTTGTGGAATTTATTCAGTACGCATGCACGTACGCGAGATAGTGCAGTGTGATGCCAAGCGTCACCTCTAACTAACAGAACTTGGTTATAGTCATAACCTAGCGTTAACACCACCAGTCCTCCCAGGCCGTCATTCACTTCCATTCACTTTTGGGGACCCAGTCTAAATCATCATACTTCTGAATTATAAACAAACTATGGCTGTGTAGATTTCAATAAAACAGGTCATTCGGAGTCAAATGTACATGTTTGTTTTTGGCATTTGATGTGTCTATGCGGATTTATTACCTTTGAAAGATAGAAGCAGATCCAGTCGGTTTGTTTGTAGGTTTGCGTGTGCCGTGCACCTTGGAATGTACAGGGAGTGGTTACCACGGTTACCTGCTGCCTTGATGTAAGACAGATTCTAAACATTCTGAGAATAGTTTACCGTGGCAACTGTTGAAAATGGCAACATGAGGTCGAAAAACAAGTACATTTGATGCAGGAACATATTTCACAGATAGATATATGTGACCACCAGGCACAGACATTATGGTCTTGTCAAGCAAGCTTAAATTATTTTACATTATATGAAAGTACAGGTTCTTACCTTCAAAATAAGCCATCACTTGTACAAATCGGGCGGATACTTGTGCGGATCTATGTCTTATGAACCATGACACTAACACAATGGACCTGTCTCAAACCCTGCCCCCTTTTCTTGATCCTCCAATCACAACTGTCGCTTACCTCGGACAAACCAAGTTTGTCCGAGGTAAGCGACAGTTGTGATTGGAGGATCAAGAAAAGGGGCAGGGTTTGAGACAGGTCTATTCCTATTTGAGCGCCAGAGGGCCTGAAAAGAACTGAGCCATTATCTTACAGTAACTGTGCATAATAGACTACTCTACCCAGAAATCAGTGCTATTATACTGTAACCCCTCTTTAACCCCTCCACCACTTAACACCTCAGAGTCTGGCTTTGTTTATTCTGATGAGAGTATTCTGCCAACGAGAGAGAGCTAGTCAAGATAGTAATCAAGATTCAAGATTTTATTATAATATAAACAAAATAGAGGTCAAAACAAATACTATAAAAATATATATTATACACAACTCTACAAAATGCAAAAAGGAGTTAAAAATGTAGTGCAAAGTAAAATATATGGTTTAATGTTAATGTGTATGTTTAAAGTTAAGTTAAGAGTTAATTTAAACACTGGTGGCTTCTGCTTAATCTGAATAGATTCATGTTATAACTAAACAAATCTGACCTGTATTAACAATCGCTCAGATAAATCATACCATAAGAGTAAAAAAGTAAAAGACCAAGCACTATAAAAAATATATTATACAACGGCATGCAAATTTCTCGATTCTGATGGGCTGAAACAGTCAACTTACACGTGGGTATTTTTCATAACCCAACGCTCTTGGTCCCAGGACCCGCCCACAACCGCATCACTATCAATGTGCGTTAGTGGTTTTAGAAATGCAAGCAAGATGGCGGACAGTAAACGTTACGAAAGGATAATGGTGATAGGGTCATAAAGACTAAATGAAAGACGATTCTGTCACGGCGAATGTCTTAGTTGCTTAAACAATGTTGGATGATGTAATTGATGGGTCATGAGTCATTGTGGAACAAAATAAAAATTGCGCGAGTTGATTGATTGATTGATTGCAAATAATCTTTTTTACCTACTTTCTATAGAAGCAGCTGGGAGGTGCGCTGTTTTAAGTGAGCGTGGACTATTGAATTGATTGATTTATTGATTGCTAATTTTATTACTGTCCGCCTTGTTTCCAACTGGTTAAGTTTAGGCTCTCTTTCGAAGTTGGTTAAGGTTAGAGTTTGTCTTTAGAGCAGGGCGATAGACCACCAGCCCTGATTCCAAACTCTAACCGTAACCAACTTCGAAAGAGGGCCTAAACTTAACCAGTTGGAAACAAGGCGGACAGCAATACAATTAGCAATCAATCAATCAATTCAATAACCCACGCTCACTTAAAACAGCGCACCTCCCAGCTGCTTCTATAGAAAGTAGGTTTAACCCCCCCCCCCCCAAACTTTTTTTAATTTGTTTTACCTACTTTCTATAGAAGCATCTAAGAATGAAGTTCTATTAGAAAGTAGGTTAAAAACTAAAGAAAAGTTGGATGTGTTAGTTTGCTGCATGTCTAGTTGAAAGACAGTTGGATGTCTTAGTTTGTTGGATGTCTAGGTGAAAGACAGTTGGATGTCTTAGTTTGTTGGATGTCTTAGTTGAGAGACAGTTGGATGCGTTAGTTTGTTGGATGTCCTACTGAGAACAGTTGGATGCACTTCCGAGCTGCTTCCACATGGAGGCAACTTCTCTTTTTCTTTTTTGGGAACAACTTTTTCTGGCGGATGGTTTTTTCAATAAATCTTTAATTAATGTGTGTTTATTGTATAGCAATAAGGTTGGATGAATGTGCCAGTTGTATAAAAGCCATTACACCACGTGCAGTCGTGGGTTGTGACAATTAGACCATGCCTAGGGGGGTCTAACGACCCCCCTAGGCATGGTCTAATTGTCACAACCCACTCCTGCGCGTGATGTAATTAAGCATTACATCACGCGCAGGAGTGGTTTGTGAACAATAAACCATGCCTAGGGGTGGTCGTTATTGCTATACAATAAACACACATTAATCGAAGATGTATTGAAAAAACCATCCGCCAGAAAAAGTAGTTCCCACAACTACAAAAAAGACAAGTTGCCTCCATGTGGAAGCAGCTCGGAAGTGCATCCAACCAACTAACACATCCAACTGTGTGTTATTGGAAGCAGCTTGAAGTGCATCCAACCAACTAACACATCCAACTGTGTGTTATTGGAACTAACACATCCAACTGCCTTTCAACTAAGGCATCCAACCAACTAACACATCCAACTGCCTTTCAACTAAGACATCGAACCAACTAACACATCCAACTGCCTTTCAACTAAGACATCCAACCAACTAACACATCCAACTTTTCTTTAGTTTTTAATTATGAAGTTAGTGGTTATTGGAATGATTGATTGATTGATTGAAAATTGTATTACCAGATGCAGAATGGGTACAATACAGTACGGCTCAATACACACAATTGTTAAGGGGATGCAGACCTACTTTCTATAGAACTTCATTCTTAGATGCTTCTATAGAAAGTAGGTAAAACAAATTAAAAAGTTTTCTTTGCCCTATAAGAAAAAAAAAGTTTTCTTCGCCCTATTTTTTAATTTATTTTTTTAGCCTAAACTTAACCAGTTGGAAACCAGGTGTACAGTAATAAAATTAGCAATCAACCAATCAATCAATTCAATAGACCATGCTCACTTAAAACAGCGCTGCTTCTCTCTCAGTCTGACTCCCCCGCTGTTGCAGACAGGTGTGTGTGTGTGTGTGTGTGTGTGTGTGTGTGTGTGTGTGTGTGTGTGTGTGTGTGTGTGTGTGTGTGTGTGTGTGTGTGTGTGTGTGTGTGTGTGTGTGTGTTTGTGTGGGGGTGGGTGGGTGGGTACGCCAGCGTCGGACAGTGTGAGAGTGAACGCTGCAGTCAGGGGGAAGGAAGTAGAAATTTAAAATAAAAGTGCAAATAATCAATCAATCAATCCGCGATTTTTCTTTTGTTCTAAAATGACTCATGACCCATCAATTACATCATCCAACATTGTTTAAAGGACTAAGACATTCGCCTTGACTGAATCGCTTTATATTTAGTCGTTATGACGCTATCAACATATCCATTTGTTAAAGATTATTGTCCGCCATCTTGTTTTTGCCGACGGAGTGATCCCGGCGGAGTGATGTGATTCGGTTGTGGGCGGGTCCTGGGACCAGGACCGTAGAATGGTCCCTATACATACGTGTAAATGGACTGTTTCAGCCAATCAGAATCGAGAAATTTGCATGCCGTTGTATAATGCTTAATTATACACAACTTAAATGAGGTAAAAATGTAAAGTATAAAAAATATGGTGTAATGTTAAAGTGTTTAAAGTGCATTCTGCCTAATGTGCTTAATGTGAATAGACTCATACATGTGCAAATTAATATGGCCTACTGTAACGGTGTGCTACAGAGTTCACAGGCCTATCTTCTCCAGAGAGAGAGACAAGAAGATAGATACCAGTTTCCTCTCTGTGCATTCAGTAGAGAAAGCTATCTGGCTGCACATTAGCCTAGCTTAGCACAATGAATGGAAGCGGACTATCGTGGTGACAGTGGCTCCGGAGGTAGAGCAGTCGTCTGGTAAGCCGGAGCTTCCCGGTTCGATTCCCGCTCCTCCAGGGCAGCGTGTCGAAGTGTCCTTGAGCAAGACACTTAACCCTGTCCTGGATGTACCGGGGGAATAATTCCCTGGTCGATAGTTGATAAGTAAGTAAGTAAAGTTTATTTGTATAGCACTTTTCACAGAGAGAACTCACAAAGTGCTTTACATACAACAGAAATAAAATATACAAATAAAAAAGCAAGAACCATTCAAGTCATAAGAAACAGAACAAAAACACAATGCATCACAGAGAAAAAACACCTGGACCAGAAGCTCAAACATTACCCAAAAGCCTGTTGAAACAGTAATGTTTTTAGCTGATTTTTTTAAATATCAACAGACGCTGCAGCTCTTAGGCCACGAGGAAGGGCATTCCAGAGTCTAGGCGCTACAGATTGAAAGGCTCTGTCACCTTTGGTGATCAACCTGATGCGAGGAATGACCAACAGATCCTGGTCAGCTGTCCTCAGGGTCCTGCTGGGCACATATGGTTCCAGCAGGTCGGTTAAATATTCTGGTGCCTGGCCATGCAGAGCTCTAAAAGTGAGCACCAGGACCTTGAAATTAATTCAAAAAATTATAGGAAGCCAGTGCAAGGAGGCTAGAACTGGAGTGATGTAATAGTTGACAGATTTAGTCAGATAAAAACACAGGAGACTGGCTTCAGAAGGCCAGACCGGAAGTCCTGGGCCCTCATTTATCAACGTTGCGTAGGCACAGATATGTGCGTAACCTGTGCGTACGATCATTTCTAAGCAAAGTGTGGGACTTATCAAATTGAACTTGTGCTTGACTTTGTGCGTATATCTACGCACAGCTCGGAGCATGCGTACCTGGCGCCCGGTGGTAGAATATTGAATATTGCAACGCGGAAATAAGCTTCGTGCATTAGTTTAAACACTGGTGCGTGTTCTGTATGGCCCGTAATTCATTATAGTTCATTGTACAATAGCAACAGTAGTGTAATTATGGTCAAAACCCTATAAATAGCATTTGGAATAATAGGTCTTTCTCTCTGAATGAATGCAGCATGGTTTATATATAGCGTTATCGGAATATACGGGGTGTACTGACTGCGCTCCGCTTAACTCAACTCGTTATTATTTTGCACACAGACCGCAGAAACACGGGAACAACCCCGACCACATTCAAAAGGCTTTGCCATAACGTTAAACGAAACAAGTGGAACCCCGAAGGTGTAAGCAGAATACAAGTCATATGAACATGCACAATATAGTGTTCTTCCCCCTTCCTACTGTATAAGAAAGAATTAAAAACGCATTGCAACGAGAACAGAGGTTATTTGTTGAGTTTGTGTATTACAAAACCCTTGCAATAAATGTGTCTTAAATTAATGAAAAGCATACATGCTCTGGATACAGGTAGCATATATCGTGTGGGTGATATATGGCTTGTATTCTGCTTACATAACTTCGAAACTCCACCCACCCCGTCCCACAATGTCAAAGCCTTCCAAACATAAATCAAAACGTTCCCGCACTTCTGCAATCCATGCGCAAAACAATAACGAGTAGAGTTCTAACAAAGAACGTATTACATGCTGGGTAGGCTGATAGAGTAAACTGTAAATAAAATAGCCTATAACATTATAAAGGATAATGGCTATAGCAGGGGTTCCCAACCTTTATTCCCCAGAGCCCCACGATTCCTGGGAGACATAGCCTATAGGAATATGATATGATATATTATATATGCGCAAGTTACTGTTGCATAATGTAGGCTATGGCTGCTATTATATGTAATTCATATAGGCTACCTAATACCGACAACAAAATAGATTGTATGCCTCTAGTACAAATCATATTATACCCGGTAGCCAATCGAACAAAACGAATAAAGGCATTCATATTCCAGCATGGTTATAATGACACACCAACGCCAAACAGTGGTTAACGAACGGTCTTTATTAGTATTTTGAGCTGTCCTGGCAGAATTGCAGCAATGGTCTTAGGGAGTCGTTGATATCTGACATCACCGTGTACAAGTCCGCCAGCCTTTTATTTATCCCATAACACGGGTTCTGTCTTCTTGGTTGACAGCGCCTCTGTGAACAATCTCGCTTGTGGAGTTTCTCAGAGTTCGCTCGGGTCAGTCCATTATTTCATATCTCATGGGGGTGTTTCATCACCATAATTATATGGATAATCATGCACGAGCATTGACGGTAAGAACAATTGGTATTATCAACACGGAGGAGCGTAGGACCCGTGTACGCACGGTTGATAAATCCCAATATTTCTGTGCGTACACACATTCTAAATTATGTGCTTAAGTACGAAAATAGAACACTTTCTAAGAATTGTTGATAAATGAGGGCCGGCCTGGCCTGGTCTGGGACCCTGGAAGTGGCTCCCAGAATTATGTTGTATGTTGATATTTATACACGACCGAAAGGGGTGTGGTTAACCAGGTGAGAGGGAAGATAAGACATGGGGCCGGGAGGGGGGGGGGGTAAGTGATTCAGAGGGGGCTGGGGAAGGGGGATCGGATGGAGGGAGGAGGGGTGAGACATGGTGGGCTCGGAAGGGGGGGATGGTAAAAGCCTCCCATTCCACATCAGGTCAGCCCAGACCCTTGAGGTCTTTAAATTCCAGCTTAAGACGCATCTATTCTCCCTGGCCAGAGCTGTGCCTGCCTCCTAGGTCGTTACTTTTGGTCCTTTTATGCCTTATTTTGTATTCTACTTTTCTTTCTTTTATTCTTATTTAGTTTTTATCTGAACCCCTGCACTTATTTGTATTTGCACTTTTTTTGCACTTTTATATTTAGTATATGCTTCGTATATGTATTTTATTCTTTGCTCTATGTTTTATCTGTGAAGCACTTTGGTACAGTGACTCACAACTGTTGTAAATGTGCTATATAAAATTGATTGATTGATTGATTGATAAAGGTAAAGGGTAGGTGTTAGGTTGAGACAAAGGGGACGGTGTCTATTGACAGGGGAAAAGACTGACGATTCCACTTAACCCCTAATTGCTCCCGATGAGCAGGTCGGCACCTTGCATGGTCACCTCCGCTGTCTGTGTGTGAATGTGTGAGTGAACCGGTCAAACGTGAGGAACAAATTGTAAAGCACTTGGATGAAAGCACTATATAAAAGCACTATATAAATGCAACCATTTCCCATTGGCTGATATATAATTTATTTGGCCTCAGAAGGACATTATCTTCAACAGTACATAACACAAACAAGTAAGACACATAATTATACAAAATACAGGATTTACAGCAACACTTGATCAGAGGGGTCACACAGCACAAAGACATGTTTATGTTTATTAAAGGATCTCCATTAGAGACACATGAAAGAGCCTCTAGTCTTCCTGGGGTCCTGGACAAAACAAATACAATACAAATGTACAACAAAAAATACGAATAAAAAATAAACACATAAATTAAAAATGAATACAAATATACAAATTCACATTATAAAATCTAACATTCCATTTGTGTGACCAGAAAGACACTATAAACCACAGACTGGGATTTCATGTCACTTCAAGTAGGTTACATAAAGGCAAAGCTTGTATGGATGTGGGAACTAAGCTTGTGCTAAAACGTGCCTTTCTGCTCATGGGTTAGTCTCTACTGTACCGGTGGCCGGAGGGGAAGGGGGGCAGAGTGCTGGTGGAGTGGGAGGTCCGCGTTTGTATGATTGTGAGTGCTTTGTGCGGATCAGCACTCACAATCATGGTAAAAAAATGGATTGGCACCATATAGAGCAGCGGTTCTCAAACTACGGGTCGCCACCCAAAGTGGGGTCGTGGGTAGGTGACAGTAAAAAGAATTATGTTCTGGCAACATATTTTGACTAAATATGCCTTGTTTTATAAATGTGTATTGATAACCTAGTTCTGTAATTACATTTTCTAATAAATATGCATGATCAAGTTCAACAACGTGTGCTTTTATTTTGATATTCCTAAATTCCATGTTGAAATGACGTGATACATTAAGTGTGGGGTCGCCAAAAAATATCCTAAATAAAATGGGGTCGTGGTTTAAAAAAGTTTGAGAACCCCTGATATAGAGGAACTGGCTCAATAATGCATATGGTACAGGAGGAGAAGATGGGGTCGGACAGACAGGTGTCTTAGTTTAGTCTTAGTAAGTCTCTGTTGGCAACGTTTGTAAATGTCCATGATACAGTAATGAACTTTCCACCACGGTCAGGACAGCCGAAACCCGTCTGATTTTCCGTCGTCGACAAGAAACACACTTCTTCAATCAGTATCTGAAATGAAAAAGAAAATACTAACCTTTGTACTGTCTTTTACTCATATACATTCTGCTTCTAAGGAATCGACCTTGCCTTTATTACTACCTACTATGGTATTATGTCTTTACCACTATGCGCTCAAGACTGTAGCACTCAAGTTCAACACCGTTTGACCAACAATGTTACCGACCCGTAGCTGCCAGAGTTGTACCCTTCCTGCTGACCTGTTGTACACAATTTGTAAGTCGCTTGGGATAAACGCATCAGTTAAATAACTAAATGTAAAGGTTATTGTCCAGTGTATCTGAAGGACTCCACCACCTCCACCTCTGTATCGTTTGGGGTTTTGCTCTCACCTGGGAGCAAAAAGCCCTGGCGTTGCCCAGTGGTAATTACCTGTCTTTCTGCCCCGATCGCCCTAATTGGTACCTGGTGTGTATAGTTTACTCTGCTCCATATGTCCTCCTTGTTTGCTATTCAGATTGTCAGTCGTTCACTGAACTCTACCGTGAGTACACTATCCTGAAGAAACGCTTATCGCTCCCGTCTTGGAGGATAAATTAGTTGCCGTTGTTATTATTACTGTGTCTTGCTTTTCGTTTGCCTATCTTGTTTTTTTTTTTTTTTTTTTTTTTTTTATCCTTTATTTATCCAGGAATGTCCCATTGAGATACAAGATCTCTTCTTCCAGGGAGTCCTGACCAACACAGCACACAACAAGTTTCAACATAAAACAGGGCATTAAACAAAAAACATACAATTCAAATATAAATACAGAGGGTCATTTGTGCAGTGGCAAGGAGCATAATCACATCAACAATAGCATCAGGTAAAACAGTTACATGTTTCATAAAGGGCTAATCGTAGCATACCTTTAAAAGCATTCACAGTAGGAAGTGCCTGTAGACAAAGTTTCACTTGCAGCGTATTCCATAAAAAGGGAGCATAGTGGGAGAATGCAGCTTTACCAAGCTCTGACTGCATCAAAGGAACATTTAACAGCATCCCATTTGCTGCTCGTCTGGTATTAAAAAAGCAAGTATAAAAGGACAGAAGTCTGGAGATATATAAGGGCAGCTTACCTAGCAATGACTTAAGGATAAAAATCAACATGTGTTATGTGCTTATGTAGCACCGTCATCCGACGTCTTTTGTTTTGCGCCTCGTTTTAGAGACAGTGTTTTCTCCCCCTTGCTTTCCCTGTTTTTAGGTTTAGCTCAAGTATTTTCGTGATGCCGTGTTTTGGAGACAGTGGGTCTCATTCTCCAAAATGTTTCAAAGAGTTATTTTGGAAGACTTATCTTGGAACCACTGAGACAGAATCAATGACAAGTTCACTCTGAGTCCCGAACGTGCTGGTAATATGTCTTAAGTGGCTGAAATGGTCGCACCTGTGACAAGATCTGGTACCTGCTTGGCGAATGTGATTCTGTCTTAAAAAGCGTGTTCCCGTTCAGGTCATTTGCATACAAAACAACGCCTCCAGAGCTCCTTATAAGGCAACTAGTGACGCAGCTGTGTGAAAATGGAATGGCGGAAGTGCTTTGCGAGTCTTGCGACCCATCAAAATTTGATTAGATTAATGTATTGGCATCATATATAGTACAGTTCGTGGTACACTTGCCGCAGCGCGCGCGCACACACACGCGCGAGCGCAGTACTGTATATGAATGAATTAATGAAATATAATATATATAGCCTACAGCGTAATGAATGAACGCAGTATGGCTTGTTATTCCATTAATTACTTGTTTCATTAGGATTTGGTAGATGCTGTATGTGTGCTCTGCCCTACGTACAGTATAGGTACAGTCTGTATACATGCAGACTGTGCTTTTACTGTGCGTGGGGCAGAGCATGTGTATAGTGCTGGACCCTAATGAAACAGGTAACTGGAATATATTAAGCCTATACTGTTCATTCATTAGACACGTAGGCGCACACAAGACTTGTTATGGAGTGTATTTCAATATAAGTTTAATTGATTCATGATATATTCGAAGGAATGCAGGTTTATAGCTATATCAACCCCCTCCAATGTACAGTAAATGACCAAGTATGGTTTTGTCAATATTCCAATGTACAGTTTTGCTTGTACAGTGTCCCCCACCCACCCCTCCTACCCAACCTCCTCCAACAGTTTCTACATCAAATGTATATACTCTCTTTTCTGGACTCTTTTTGTATCACAAACAGTACAGTATTTGCAAATCTGGTATGTCATAAATGTATAGATGTAGCAGTACTGTCTATCTGTATGTCGTGTGTGTCATATATGTTATGATGAATTGAAAATGGGGGACCCTGATGTAAACAAGACGAAAGTATTTCTCTGGTCTGCATCCCCTTAACAATTGTATGTAATTGAGCTGTACTGTACTGTACCCATTCTGCAATCTGTTAATAAAGTTTTCAATCAATCAATCAATCAATCAATCAAACAAAGGTCTGTCCCATTGTATACCAATCAATGGGATACATTGCATGTTGACCTGCATTCTTTCAAATGTATATAATTAATCATTAAAACAGACGTGTAACAAATAAGAAATACAAATTCCACAGAAGGCATTCAATAATTATTATTTTCAATCATTTCACAATAATTGCATAATTGTGTTTGAATATCTGAGTAATTAAAGTAATTATACATGTGTCCAAAATAGCTGGTTCAGATATGGTTAAGCAGCTGCCCTGTGATCAGATGAATCCATATTATTTATTTTTCCGACATCAAATGCGTAATTTCTTATCGTACAAATATTGTCATATTTATTTTAATTATGATTAAGTAATTAATTCCAAGGAAGCCTGTAGCGTTAACATGAAGGAATCACTATGAGAACACAGTCTGTCAAGGTAATAACATTTTCAATTAGTCAATCAATCATAAGAGTGCTCCTCAGCACTCTTAAATCTGCTCTCAGCCACGCTCAAATCTGATCTCAGGAAAATGTGGGGACTCGAGCTACCAGCCCTAATATGTCTTAAATGGGCAGAAATCTGCCTAAGAGGAAATCTTTTGTCGTAAATTCGTTCGGGAATGAGACCCAGTGTTGTTTCCCTGTTATTTTCCCTGTTTTTCAGAGACTAGAGTAGTCTCTCTTTTTCTTTATGCGTCGTTGTCGGTGTGAACGCCTTACTGTCTCACTACAATAAAACGAAGAGCCTTTGGTTTGAGAATCAACACCTACCTCCTGTCTATCCATTCTGTCCTGCACTTGGGTTCAACACACATAGCCACTGTAACACACCTCCTCTCCTTTGTGCGGCTCAACAGTGGCTGAGGTGGTAGAGCCAATCTGCTAATCCGGAGGTTTCCGGTTCGATTTCCACTCCCCCCCGGCAGCGTGTTGAAGTGTCCTTGAGCAAGACACTTAAGGCTAATGAGCCTTTTTTTCTTTTTTATATGTTAAGGTGGAGAACATTATTGTCGCACCATGTGCTAAACTGGGACATGGAAGGTTGATAAGCAGAGAGAGAGAGAGTTGTTGCTGTTATTGAGCAGTGCGAGGATGGTATCGTCTGCATACAGTATTAGAAGTAGAGGGTAGCAGTGGATAGACTTTGACAGGGTCTAGATAAATGGGCCGAGTACGCACCCCTGTGGAGCGCCCGTATTGATAATAATGGTGGGTGACAGTGAACTCTCTCAGTCAACCCTTACGGCATGTGGTTTGTAGATTGTTTACACTTCAAGAAGTATGATATTAGGGTGGCCGGGTAGCACAGCGGACTAAGCGTCTGTCTACCACTGCAGAGACACTGGTATTGAATCCGGCTGTCAGCGTTGCCTCCGGCTTGGCCGGTCGTCATACTGGCATAATTGGCAGAGTCAGCGGGAGGGAAGCCGGTGGGTGGTAATCTGGTTGTTGTAAACAGCGACTCCTACAGGTCGGTCAGGGCGCCTGCACAGCAAGGACAGGAGATGTCGAGGGTATAGTGTGAGCCTCCCACACGTTACACCTTGCCAATGAGAGTCCGCGCTGGCAGGTGAAAAGAAGTGACTGGCTGCCGGAGGGGACATGTGATGGGCTTCTATCCTCCCTACGACCGGCCAGTGGGGGGCAAATGCGAGCAACGATCAATACAGGGGAGGGGAGAATTGGCACGGCTAAATTGGGATGGGAGAAAAAAAATAGAAAAAGGAGGCGAAAAAGTGGATAAAAAAAAGTAGTATGATGTTTAGACTTGAAGGAGGAGCCTGACACCCGGGAGCAACGGTGGCGTTGACAGCAGACGACAGGGACAGCAGTGGCCGCTAGTTTACTTAGTAGATTACCTTTTTTTGACAACAAGTTCTACTGAAGTGAAATATCCCTTAACCCTTTCACTGCCGCACTACCAAATGGTTTAACCCTTTCACTGGGACAATACGGAAGGTTAACCCGTGCACTGCCGCACGACAAAGGGTTAACCCTTTCACTACCACACTACAGAAGGTTAACGCTTTACTATCACACTACAGACGGTTGATAGTAAAGGGTTAACCTTCTGTAGTGTGGTAGTGAAAGGGTTAACACTGTAGTCTGTGGCTCTGCTCGCTGCAGGGGGGAGGAAAGAGCAGAAGGAGAGGAAGGAGGAAGGAAGGAAGGAAGGAAGGAAGGAAGGAAGGAAGGAAGGAAGGAAGGAAGGAAGGAAGGAAGGAAGGAAGGAAGGAAGGAAGGAAGGAAGGAAGGAAGGAAGGAAGGAAGGAAGGAAGGAAGGAATAATAATAATAGATTGAATTTTAAGAGAGAAGCGCCTTTCTCAGACTCAAGGACACTGTACAAGGAAAGGATGGAAAAAAAATAAAAATAAGAAATAAAATTGAAAAAAAATATAATAAAATACATAAAAGATCTGTGTATAGTAACAACAAGAAAAAACAAATAAGATAAGAGATAAAAAATAAAAATAAAAAAGGAGGCAAGTTCTGTCCAATTGGATGAAGTGGTTGAAATTAACAAACAAACAAACAAACAACAAAACAAAACAAAACAAAACAAAACAACGGAATCTGTGGCTTAGAAAAAAGTCAGGGGTGGGCTACTTGGGAGCGGGGCCGTGTTGCGTGAAGGCAAGTGTGAACAGGTGGGTTTTTAGCTTGGTTTTGAAGAGGTTGATGGTGACAGCACCGCTATATGAATTGAAAATGGGGGACCCTGATGGAAACAAGACAAACGTCTTTCTCAGGTCTGCATCCCCTTAACAATTGTATGTATTGAGCCGTATTGTATTGTACCCATTCTGCAATCTGTTAAATAAAGTTTTCATTCATTCATTCATTCACAGAGCCTCGGATGAGGGGGGAGAAGGAAGGAAGGAAGGAAGGAAGGAAGGAAGGAAGGAAGGAAGGAAGGAAGGAAGGAAGGAAGGAAGGAAGGAAGGAAGGAAGGAAGGAAGGAAGGAAGGAAGGAAGGAAGGAAGGAAGGAAGGAAGGAAGGAAGGAAGGAAGGAAGGAAGGAAGGAAGGAAGGAAGGGAAATAAATTGCACCAGAGAGCAGAATTGATCTGCTCTTTTCCTCTGCATAAGCACAAACGAGTGCGGCGTGTAATGTGGCCGTTATTTGCGCGGCTGTCGCTGATCGGCTGGCAGGCGAGGCGGGAGATATTGAACAGTCAGCTCGCGGAGAGTGATGTTCACACTACAGCCAACCCCCCCCCCCCTTCCTCATTATGAGGTAAAACAAGCCTCAGCCAAACGACTGCCTCGTGTAATTCCAGAAATGTTCTCCTCGCCTTCTTCTCGTTCTGGCTCCGTGAGGTTTGAGGTGGTACGTTGCCGTTACCAACGCTGACATTGGATTGATTATTGATCTGTTTAAACAGCTGGATGAAGCATACACTCATTTATCATTTATAATAATAATAATAATAATAATAATAATAATAATAATAATAATAATAATAATAATAATAATAATAATAATAATAATAATAATAATAATAATAATAATAATAATAATAATAATAATAATAATAATAATAATAATATCAACATATTCCCAGTATTTCACAGATACATGTTATTTTCAGAGCCGACAGATTAATTGGGATTATGACAGATACATTGGGATTAGGGCAGATTAATTGGGATTAGGACAGATTAATTGGGATTAGGGGAAACCTATAACATTGGAATCAGAGTATTTGCCATACAATGCATGCACAGGAATTGATCTTAAAGGGACACAAAGACATAATCAGCAGTTTATGAGTATCATGCTACAACAGACACAAAGACATAATAATAAATCAAATTTCTGTAGGCGGCTGGGTGGCGCAGCGGAGATTGCGCTCGTCAATGCAAGAGACTCCTGTCTCGAATCCGGGTGTCAGCATTGCCTCCGGCTTGGACCAGCCGTCATACTAACTCAATTGGCAGAGTTAGCAGTGGGAAGTCGATGGGTGGTAATCTGGACGTTGTGGACAGCGACTCCTACAGGTCGGTTGGGGGACGCCTGCACAGCAAAGTCAGCCTTTAAACTAAGGTACAATAAAAAAAAAATTGGCTTATGGACGAGATCTAAATTGCTCAGTCTTTATGTTCCGGGCAGACTGTCAGGTGTATACTCTGCCCGGTGCAATGAACCACATTGCAAAGTAATTGTCTCCTGTCTGTAACTATTTGTTTGATTCACTTCTTGAATAAAACTTCTGAATGATGTTTCTACCTTTCATTATTGGATATTATTGATAACCATGACAATTTGGATATTGAATATAGTCAGATATACGAGTAAATTTGGGTGATGGAATATCCAACATAACTCCACACAGAGATTATAAAGCATATAAGAAATAAAAGGGTAAGAGCATGAAACAAATACAATCATTCAAATGATTGCATGATTAAATACTGGACACACAAGTGGTCAGTTTGAAGTGGAAGAAGAGCGTTGTGAGTATTATTAGAACTTTTTTCAACAGTCTGATGGGATATTGAACTCTTGACATCATTAAGACACTTACAAATTCCACATGCAAATTACTATGGAAATCAAATATTGGCAGTGTGCTTAATTTAGTCTTCCTCACACACCCGGGGGCATGGAACAGCTTGAAATGAAGCCCACTAATTCACTTGCTATTTGGCGAGATTAGATTTGTAGCACACAATATTTCTTTTGGCAACTTAAATCTGAAATGGCGTATTCATCATCCTGCTTTCAGTACCTGGGTTGTTAGAAACGTCACTCGACCGCGTTGAAGAGCTGGATTCCCCTGATCCCATCAACTGGTATCCATATGGCAGTATTAGATATGACTAAACCATATAATTAACCTTTCACTGCCACACGACAAAGGGTTACCCCTTTCACAACCACACTACAGAAGGTTAACCCTTTTCACTACCACATGACAGACGGTTAACCTTCTGTAGTGTGGTAGTGAATGGGAATGCTACATTGCTCTGAATGGGTGGTAACTGATAAAGGGCACAGATACCAGCTGCCAACCAGAAAGGAGTTTGAATTGGCATGTCAATCAACTTGGGCTACGGATTTCTCGCTACCAAATAAGGAACAAAGGGTGGCCTGAACCACCTTTCTTCTGGGTGTGTTTTGCTGTGCGGTCTGACACTTCTTAATCAGTCTCTCTCTCAGTCAGACATGAAATAAAACACCAAATGAAATACCCCTATCTGGGTTCTTCACAGAAATAAAGTCCATGGAACGTTACGTTTCTGTTGTATATGTAGAATAATCAGGTAAAACTGTCAAGAAAATGTTGATCTCTTACTTAGAAATCTCTTACTTATATGACTAATAAATAGACATTAAAGGATAATGTATTTGTGCAGGCCACATGTACAGTATGCATGAATGCTATTGCAAGTGCAGCCAACATGCAAACTATGCACAATGAATGGCAGAGGCTAATGGGGAGAAAGTTTATTTGAAATTAAATAATGATTTGCTGTGACATGACTCATATGACCAGTCTCTCTCTCAAATTCTTGTTTCTTCCTTTTATAGACAATCTGTCAAATAAACAACATTTGGAAGATCCATCGTTTAGTTTCCGGAGCTGAAGAGCAGGGACGTGCACAGGACTTTAGAGGGGCAGGTGCTCAAAGGCTGAAAAGGGCACTACACTTGTGTGTATATATTAACCGAGCAAGCGTAGCGCGATTTTTAAGGGCCCTTTTCGGGCGGGGGGCCCCCTTTTTATGCTTTTTGGGTTTTGGTGATCAAATATTGAATATTGAACTATAATAATCAGTGCAGGAGCTCACTTATCCTTGAAAGACACTTTTATCACTGACTTAAAAGGCCCATACATCTCCATAAATGTTCAGGGGGGAGGGAATAAGTGCTTACCCTACAGACCCCAAGAAGTGCTGTATATTCTGTATTGTTTAATATAAATGCATTTTTTATTCCAATCCCGATTTGTATTTGAGATTCCCAAATCCCATCGGACTTGACTTCTTCGTGTCCCTCAATGAGTGTAATACCAGCATTCAACTGTATGCGCCCCACAGCGGTTTCTATCATCATCATCATCACCCCCCACGCTATGCATAAAATATATAGGTCCGCGGAGAGGCACGCTGAGGAGGCCGTGCAAACTGCAATGGAATATGGGGCATCTCTCTCTCTTTACCCAATATTTTGATTCTATCCTGATTTTTTTCAGTTGGAAGGGCAGTCTATATGCTTAACAGAAAAAAATTAAATAATTCAGATTTTTTTCAAAAAGGGCACTTTTTTGATGAGGCTCAAAAAGGCAGGTGCTCAAGCACCCCTTGGCCTCTATGTGTGCACGTGCCTGCTGAAGAGTATTCTACACACCAAACAGCGACAGCGCTGTCCATGGTTCTGAAACAACAGTGTGCTCTCCTCTCCTCTCCCCTCCTCTCCTCTCCTCTCCTCTCCTCTCCTCTCCTCTCCTCTCCTCTCCTCTCCTCTCCTCTCCTCTCCTCTCCTCTCCTCTCCTCTCCTCTCCTCTCCTCTCCTCTCCTCTCCTCTCCTCTCCTCTCCTCTCCTCTCCTCTCTTGTCCTCTCTTCTCTCTCCTCTCCTCTCCTTTCCTCTCCTATCCCATCTCCTCTCCTCTCCTATCCCCTATCCTCTCCTCTGTCCTCTCTCCTCTCCTCTACTCTTCTGTCCTATCTCCTCTCCTATCCCCTCTCCTTTCCTTTCCTCTCCTCTCCTCTTCTCACCTCTCCTCTCCTCTCCTCTCCTCTCCTCTCTCTCTTCTCTTCTCTTCTCTTCTCTTCTCTTCTCTTCTCTTCTCTTCTCTTCTCTTCTCTTCTCTTCTCTTCTCTTCTCTTCTCTTCTCTTCTCTTCTCTTCTCTTCTCTTCTCTTCTCTTCTCTTCTCTTCTCTCTCCCCTCCTCTCCTCTCCTCTCCTCTCCTCTCCTCTTCTCTCCTCTCTTGTCCTCTCCTCTTCTGTCCTCTCTCCTCTCCTCTTCTCTCCTCTTCTCTCCTCTCTTGTCCTCTCTCCTCTCCTCTCCTCTTCTGTCCTCTCTCCTCTCATCTTCTGTCCAATCTCCTCTCCTCTCCTCTCCTCTCCTCTCCTCTCCTCTCCTCTCCTCTCCTCTCCTCTCCTCTCCTCTCCTCTCCTCTCCTCTCCTCTCCTCTCCTCTCCTCTCCTTCCCTGTCCTCTCTTCTCCTCTCCAGGCCTCTTCTCTTCTCTCCTCCCCCCGCCTTATCACAGATAATTTGGCAGTCAATATACAAGGACAAGGGAAGCCCCATATGGGACAAACCTATTTTTTCTGTGTTAATCCAGTACAGTTGGCAACCTGAGCTTCATCCGGGTCCTTCAGCCATGATGCCCATGTAGCCATGGCACTGCAGCGGCTGCCCTAAAACAGGCCGTGTCTTATTGGAGTTACTGACTTTAGTAGCAATGCTCAGATCTTGTTTGACAATTAAGATTGTACCCAAGAATTATACAAGATGAAGAGAAACCCTTTAGGGGTGGAGAAAACGCTTTCTAGAGGAGCGGAGGATAGAGGAGCGGAGGCCTCGTGCTGGAGTGTAGGGGTGGAGTAGGTTGGTCAGGTAGAAGGGGCCAACCCGTGCAGGGATTTGTAGGTGAGGAGGAGGATCTCTTAAAAGAGAGGCACAGCCGGGCTGGCACTGGGACAAACACGGACTGTAAGCGAAAAACAAAGGGCACCAAACATTGCTAACATAAGATACGGAGGAGCAAACCACTCGACAGGACAAAGGTACACAGGCACGGCACGGGAACAACGCAGGGACAATGATGCCACAACAAACCAACCAACCTACAGGCAATAAATACTGACACTAATTAATAATGGAAAACAGCTGGGGAAAGACAGGCACATGAACAAAACAATAATCAACACAACCGGAACAAGGACTTGGCTAATACAAAACACAAAATCAGAATGCCAACACAGAGAACAACCTAAACAGATAACATTTGTAACATAGACACTAATTGCAACAACAGCATGTTATTAATATGATAGAATCATTGTTGACTGCATCATCTGCAGGTGACCGCTAGATGGCGGGATGATACCACTGTCAACTCTTTGTCTGGGGTATTGACTCTCCCAGACTTGAGCTGGTCTGGGAGTGTAACACCCTGTCTAAAGTCAACACATGAAATAAAACTCTTGACTTGACTTGACTTGACTTACTTAAATGCATTTCAAATGCAATCAAATGCAAATACTGAGGCCAGTAATCAAATCAGTGGCAGGGATCTGAAATCTGAATCCCAGGCAGCATGTACAGCTCGAAGTCTCAAGAGGAGGATTTTGGAGTTGCTCCTTTAACCCTTTCACTACCACACTACAGAAGGTTAACCTTTCACTACCACACTACATAAGGTTAACCCTTTCACTACCACACTACAGAAGGTTAACCTTTCACTACCACACTACAGAAGGTTAACACTTTCACTACCACACTACAGAAGGTTAACCTTTCACTACCACACTACAGACGGTTAACCTTTCACTACCACACTACAGAAGGTTAACCCTTCACTACCACACTACAGAAGGTTAACCCTTTCACTACCACACTACAGAAGGTTAACCTTTCACTACCACACTACAGAAGGTTAATCTTTCACTACCACACTACAGAAGGTTAACCCTTCACTACCACACTACAGAAGGTTAACCCTTTCACTACCACACTACAGAAGGTTAACCTTTCACTACCACACTACAGAAGGTTAATCTTTCACTACCACACTACAGAAGGTTAACCCTTCACTACCACACTACAGAAGGTTAACCCTTTCACTACCACACTACAGAAGGTTAACCTTTCACTACCACACTACAGAAGGTTCTATTTCATTCTGGCCTCCGCTCAGCGTCAGTCTGCACTAACCTCACTTCGTGCACATGCACTGAATAAAAAATCCACGATGTACCTTTACATACCAACATTCGTCTGGCCACACCCCTATCCGCTTACCTTCATAAGCAGGTGTGTGGTCACCTACTTGCCTCCTTCTTCACTTTCACCACAAGGAAGTGCCTTCGGTAGATACCCACACTTGACGAGGTTGTTTAGTTGAAGAAAGTTGATACGTGTTTACATTTTTTCTTGCTTTTTTCTTCTCTCATATATTTAAAAGAAAAAAGCTAAGTCATAATGTTTACCTCAGAGGGTCGCGCTCGCAACGTCACCCTTCACCAGCGGTTCTCCATTGCCGCCTCTGTCGTACGTCTTGGAGTGGGGTTGAGGCCTCTCTCGTGGTCGGCAGCCACGCCCGGTAGGCGTCTGATGGATAGTTTGCCTCTCCAAGGAGCTTGTGCACCGGCGCCGTCTCCTGTGGGATGGCCTGGTTCCGGCTCTGGTTCCTCTGCTTCCGGGGAGTCGTCCGCTGTTGGGCGGCCGGCGCCTTTGGTTGCGGGGGATTTGAGACGCAAACTTTTTGCGTCAGCTCGCTCCCGTCGCAAGATGGTGGCGTGTAGACGCGAATGGCCTGGTTTTGGTGAGTTGCTAGAGCCGGATGAGGATGCGTCTGATTCTACATGGCCGATGGAAACAGAGGACTACATGATAGAAGCGGATGGGTTCTTGTTCGAAGGCCCGGTGGAGACATGTCTCCCGCCTGTCCAGGTAACACTGGAGGGGGGTGAGATGTCTCGTTGGGGTTCCTCGTCCGCAGATGTTGGGTTAGAACCTCCGACTCGGCGGCGGGATGCCCTGCTATCAGCCACATCAGAATGTGGCTCCTTAACCAGTAGTCTGCTGCATGTGAGGGATGCGGGCTCGGTGGGGGAAAGTATGCAGGGGGAACTGCGTGCTTTGTTCCCCGAGCTCATGGCGGCAGCGGCAGTCGCAAACGGCGTGCCGCTGCCGCAGCCACTGCCTGTTCCTATCCCTGACGATCTCATAGGTCATTTATGGCAACGTCGCCCGGTGAGAGGGGTGGACGTTGTCTGCCCATTTTTCCCCTCGATGGAGGCCTATGTCCGTCAGGGACCGGTGGTCTCCCACATCATGGGCCTTACTCCCGCCTACGTGCAAGTCACGAGGGTGGTGGGTTTGGTAGAAGGCATGAAGGAGGGCGTGCCTCGGCTTGATAGGCCGATGGCGGCGCTCCTTTGTCCTGAGGTGGTGTGGGAGCCGTTACAGAAGCCGGTTCCCCAAGGGAAATCGGCGAGGCGGTTGGCATTTTGGAGTGACCAGTCATTTATCTCCGCGACGCAATCTCTAGCTGCCACTTCCAACATCGCGCAGCTGGCGAGATTCATGTCCGGGATACTGACGAGCGGCACGGAGCTGACTGATTTACAACATGATCAGCTCGCCCCGGCGGCAGGAGCCATCCTGCATCGGATTCAGCCGCAGGCTATAGCCGCTGGGAAAGTGCGTGCCCTGGCCACTCTAATCCAGCGCCACCTTTGGCTGGAGCAGGCGCGTGTGCCGGAGAAGAAGAGGACTCCACTTCTGACGGCACCCCTCTCCGATGCTGGACTATTCGGGTCGGCACTGCAGCTGATGACCTCAACCTGCAGGGAGATGCATGAGGAGCGCTCCGTGCTCCAACCTCATTTCCCCCCGCCCGATGTCGCTGGTGGAGTCAGGCGGCCGCCGCGTCGTCGAGGTTCCTCCGCCATGGCCGCCGCTGCTACCACCGCCACTGCTGGACCTTCGGCGAAGAAGGTTAGGAGGAGAGAGGGCGCCTCCGCCACTGCAGCCGGCCCATCTACGCCCGGAGGTGACGGTAGGGATCGTCGTGACCAGCCGCCGATCGTTTACCATCCCTCCGGGCTCCACGGGATGGCAAATCCCGAGCGGCTCGTGGCAGGTGTCGCTAAAAATAATTGACTTTTGCCCTCTGTGGTCCCCCCCTATTCCCTTCCCGGCCCTAATATGATTTTTGTTGAAAGAAATAAAGGAGGGACTGTATTTTTTGTTACAAACTGTGTGTTTATTCACCAAACATATGATGGGGATGCGACGTGTGAATCTTTCGCTAGTATGGGTTTGATAGGAGGGCTAGACATGTTAGAGCTTAAGCAAGGCCTGCAGCCTACAGGGGTTTTTCTGCCTCGACCTGAATCTTCACATAAAGGTAGAGGTTAGTTGTGTGCTCTGTTGCTTAAACAGTGATATTGAGCTGCAACACTATTGTGTTGGTTGCAGTAATGCTTGTATGAAAATGTACCGCGGCTCAGCCGCTCTCTCTCTCTATCAGATTTTCTGTGTCTTACAACATAGATACGGGTGTCGGGTTCACACATACACAACTTGGCCTTGCTATAAACCCTGTTCACAGATGTGTCTGTGGCTAGCGTGCATTGAATTAGCTTGCACTGTTCATTAGCATTTGCTACTGAAGGTATCATATGGCTGTTTGTTGTTGTCGTATGCAAGGGTTGGGCTTGCAAGGGGGTACCGGATAAACCCCTCCTTCCCTCTTCTGATTGGTCAGGGGGTTATTGGACTTTCTTTTCATTCGGTCAGGGCCAAGCTGTTAGGCAGCTTGGCACGGGGGGGGGGGGGGGAGGGTTTCCCAGACTCCGCACCTATCACAGGCGGTTGAGTCTTGGGTTTCCCCCCGTCATAGCAAACGTCACTAGGCACGTTTCTATTGGACGACGGCTTCCGTGAGTTTTAGACCCGTATGTAGGGTCTGTTGTTGTCAAGTTGTCGGGGCAGAGCGTAAGAACTTACTGTTCTACTACGCTCGATATATACATGTAACTTGAGTCTGTTGGTCATGTGACTCAATGTTACCGTGACTTTTCAATATATGGCTCACGTGGGAAGTCTCTCTGAGGAGTCCCGTCTCTCCTCTGTGGTGAGGGTGGCGGGATGTAAAAATGTAAAAAAAAAATTACCCTCGGCTGCGTCACGGGGGATTCATGTCAGTCGGTGTTTCTTTCTTTTTTAATAAAAAAAGAGTGGAGAATATGAAGCACAACAAACTTCTTGTCGTTCTCCCAGGCGACTTGAAGGAACAATGTTGGAGTCTGGTTAGACTATCCATTGATGTGTTTGGGTCCCGACGCATACATAGTGCTGGCTCGGGGTGTTTCTGTTAAGAATCATGCGGGAGGCTAGTACGCCTTGGTTGCTCGTTATTAAAACAGCGTTTTTATAGGGCAACTGGGATGGGGGATTTCTTCCTCTTCCGAGAGCCTGTTACTGGGTCTCGACGGATTCTCATTCATTTTTCTTGAGGGGTTATAGGAACAACCACCGTATGTGGTACCAAGAGGGTGGTTGATTCCCTGGTGTGTTGGAGCAGAGTCGACTCCCGGGTTACCCGGTTGAGTGTGCCCTGCACGTTCATGACGTCTGCCAATCGTGTCAGCCTTCTCTGCCTCGACCCCTCTGGGTGGTTTTTTTTTTGATGGAGGCTTTGTCATGGTGCGCAACAATGCCAGCATACGCCCCTTCCGCCGGGGTGCTGTTTTCAGTTGACCCCTTTGGCGCCTGTCTCGTCCGCAGTGCTCCAGGCTCGGGTCTACAGCCTGCTGCCTGGTTTTTCCCCGGTGCGCTGCCTGCTTCCGTTGGTTAACCTTTTGAGTGCTTTACGGCCATGCTGACTGCCTGTGTTGCAGGGTCAGTGTGCCAGGCGGCGTACTAATGGGGGGAAAGGGCCCGCTCTTGGAGGGGCCCTGTCCGAATACGCTGGCGATGTGGGGGGTGGTGTCACTAAGTGACCGCCTGGTGGGGTCTTGATGCCTGGCGTCATTGACCTCTCCAGGCCCCCTTTTTCCAGGGGATCCAGTCCCTTCAGTGGGTCTGGGTCTTCCTTCGCGCTCCGCTGCTACGGCCTTGCCACAGGGTTGAGTTTGCTCTTGACCCTGTGATTTTGGGGGCAGTAACGAGGGTTGTTCCTTCCGTTCGTTCCCTGGTGGCATGCGGGTTGTGCGTGGTCGTGGGGTCAAGCCACGGTCTGCTCACCCTGTGCGTTGAGTTGCTTGAGTTCCTCTTCGCACGGTCGGATCCGTCTCCCTCCCGTCCTCCAATAGGGGGGGTATCCCTCCATTAGGGAGGGTCGGGGGGCTCGGTCCTCCCCGGTCTGATGGTTGTGGGGGGCCTCAGCGGGGTACATTTGTCGAGCTTCTGGCTTCCGCTCAGCTCCTCTTGTGCAGACTGACGCTGAGCGGAGGCCAGAATGAAATAGAACGTAAGGTTATGTATATAACCAAGTTCTATGAATTCTGGTGACGCTCAGCGTCAGGACGCCACTGCGGCCCTTGATCTCGCCTTGTGGTGAAAGTTTGGGAAGGAGGCGAGTAGGTGACCACACACCTGCTTATGAAGGTAAGCGGATAGGGGTGTGGCCAGACGAATGTTGGTATGTAAAGGTACATTGTGGATTTTTTATTCAGTGCATGTGCACGAAGTGAGGTTAGTGCAGACTGACGCTGAGCGTCACCAGTCTGTAGATAGAACTTGGTTATATACATAACCTTACTGTTACAAAGGGTCAGATTAAACCGAATATATATATTTATTACTTGAGATATATTGTATAATATTTGTATATCGTCTGATATCCCTTGTATATTCTTTGTATATATACACGGAATATCCCTTTACCTAGGTACAGGCCAGACCATAATATTCGTTCTCCTATTGGACAGCGACCCCTAGGCGCCAAAGGCCATACCCCCAATGGCAAGTTCAAAGCCACCGCCAAGGCATGTCTCAACATGTCCAGGTTTGCGCAGTAATACGAGACAGAACTGAGGTTGGCACTAGATTATTCACCTTACGTATAAATACGTCGCAGGTGGATACAGCAGTAGTCTTAGTCCAAAACGTTGAAGCCTTCACCACGATACAACGTGCTGTGAAGTGGGCCTCTTTGCCCCTAAATAGAGCCTTGAGAACCGCGTGCGAATAGATAGCTAAAGTGTCAGAGTTTAACGCTGTATCGTCGAGTTCGACTTATTCTATTGTGAAGTAATAGTCTATTATTTATAGTGTATCGTGCGGCTACCGTTCTCCGTGACCATCTTTACCACCGGTTCGTCGTACTCTAGCTAGTGCACTTATCCAGGCTGGGCGGCCTAAACTCGCGCCACCACCCGAGGAGTCCTAGACGAGAACCGTTAGATATGTACACCGGAGAACCCACACCGGCGAATGCAGAGCCTTTTCCGGCTGGATTATATTGCTTTGGTACTGTGGCTGCTGGAGCAGAGAACCGTCTACCCCACTGCTGTGTGGGATCTACCCTGTGAGGAGCACCATCGAGCCCGCCTCTAGGACCACAGAGGCTGGCTAGCTTTCATCCATGCTGTCGTGCATACTGGAGTATAGCTGTTGCTTTGTCTACGGACCAAGGGATTACTGCACTGGCTCCTGTATCTGGAGCCTCGTTATTCCGCGTTGATCCAGACTTTGCTCCCGAACATTCCTCTACCCTGCTGGCTTACAACCGGAGGGAACCCCTTAGTATCTCCAGCTGACTACGAGTGTGCCTTATGTAATTCTTATGCTACAGGTGGCGTCAGTTATACCCATCTTACTATGCTCATGGACTTACGCTCTTGACCTACTTAAGTGTTCTTCGCCTTACAAGCGCAATCATAATTCTCAATCTGTAACCTACCGTTGCTGCTCTAATAATAAATAGAAATAGAACTTTCTTTGTCAAGCCGTATTCTTGTGTGGGTGTTCACCAGATATACCGTGTACTGTATGGCCAGTAATTAAAGTACATAACTAAGTAGTGGTTTAATGATACCATACTCTCAATACAGTCAGGGAATTGTACCCCTCAGTTACAATTGGTCCTTCGAGCTGGATGAATATCAGTGTAATATCTAAATATAATATTGATATTAACCATGGCCAGCGGTGAACACTCCACAAACGGCTCTCCTAAGCTAGAACGCCCGCAGCGCAGACGTCAGCCACCTCCTTACCTAGAGGACTACGCTGCCAGTCTAATACCTAGCTTTATACAGACGTTAAATGCGGAAAAAGCAGATCGTAAAAGCATGTCAAATCCTACCGACCAGGCGACCTTGCCAGTAGAGACCCTAGTGGGTTCTAACGTAACTGACCAAGCTCACGGGGGGGACCAGGAGGGACATGACATGACTATACCCCCAGACAACGTCAACGGGACGGTCCCCGGAGAGCTCCAGGATAAAGAAAGCGCTCCAGGGACGGAACCCGACCCACTACCAGAAGAGAAGCGCGTCCATGAGATAGACCTCGGGGCGCGCCAAGAGAACAGATCTCCAACGAGCACTGTCAGAAGCCGATCACCTCCATCAGTGTCTTCCCCCAGCGAAGCGGACAAGATGCTGGCGCAGGCATTCATCGCCACCCTGGCAGCCTCCACTGAACGCGATCGACTCCAAGCACAGACGCTTAGTGAGCGCGAACATTCTTCCATGGAACAAGAGCGCCTCCGGGCGCAACAACTAAGTGAGCGCGAACACTCTACCATGGAAAAAGAACGCCTGCAGGCTCAACAACTGACTGAGCGCGAACAATCTGCAGACCAAAGAGAGCGCCTTCACGTGCAACTCCAAGCGCAAGCCCTTAGTGAACGCGAACACTCTGCAACCCAGCGAGAGCGCTTCCAGGCGCAGCAAAGGAGTGAAGACGACCGCATACGCCTGGAGACCAGACGCCTCCAGACGGAAGAGAATATTGAAAGAGACCGCGCCGATGCCCAGCGCGCCGCCGCCGATGCACAGCGCGACGCCGCCAATGCACAGCGCGACGCAGCCCAAGCCCAGCACGAAGCAGAGCGCGACATCGCTCACATCAAGCGCGAAGCAGAGCGCGACCGGCTACAGGCGCAGATAATGGAGCAATTGATTGCCAGGGCGACACCCCCTCTCTCCGCACGGAGCTCCAGGGCATCATCACGACAAGGGTCTAGGGCACCTTCCCCTACCCGACCAAGTGACCCGGAGCCCGGCCAACAGAAAGAGCCTATCCACGTCTCCGAACCCCCTCCCCGACCGGTCCATACGAGACCCAGCAACCGGGAAGAACCGGCCTATGCCGCCGAGAGACTGAATAGACGACTTCAAGACCTAGAAGACCTAGCAGAGGAAGAGGAAGAGGAGGAAGGTCAAGCCCACCAGCAGCAACGTACTCCACAGGACCAGGAGGTCCAGTACAGCCCAGACTTCACCCCCGAGGCACTGCGTTACAGACCCCCGACTCAACTCAAGGGTGAGTTTGACGCACAGCCAGCCCCGAGGAACAGCACCTGGGTACCCGGGCCTTGGTACCCACCAAGTACCAGCCCACGACAACACGTACGGGGAGACTCGCCCAGGAGGCCTCTCCCCCAACGCTCACCGATGTGCCAGCCATCCATGGCATCGCACCTTGGCACACCGACGTTCCCGGATTTTACGCACGAGGACAGAGCACAGTACACGGAATTACGGATGTGCTTAGAGACTATGATGTCCGACGTCCCTGATGAGTCGTACAAATATGCTATCCTCCTCAAGCATCTCAAGGTGCCCAGAGCGCATAATATAGCGCTGGCATATTCGAACTCAAGTACCCCATACACCGCGGCTCTAGTAGCCCTCGACCAGCGTTATGGACGCATATGGGACTACGTGATACAAGAAATAAGGAATATTGACCGTCTCCCCCCAGCCACAGACAATCGATCATTGGATGACCTCTCTATCAAGGTACAATCCCTGGTAGGGATGCTGGGGTCCCAAAAGGAAAAAGGTAGACACGAACTGTATGCTAACTCTAATGTAGAAAGGATATTAGAGAAGCTCCCTCCAGCCCGCCAAGAGCGCTTTAGGCGGCAGAAAGACCACCGTGATCCCGACGGTCCCGAGCCATCCCTCCTAGACCTGGCCGACTTCCTCGCGAGAGAAGTCAGCAGCCTACGACTGGATACGTTCGTGCGGAGTGGACCAAGCCCCAGAGATGGACCTCGGAGATCCAACGATAACCGCCGGCTGGTGACCGTCATGCACCAAGCCGAATCAGTACCGCGGAACAAGAACCACAACACCCCCTCGACGAAAGAGAAGTGGAAGATTGTATGCCAGTACTGCGAGAAAGAACATTGGCTGTCACAATGTGACACTTTCAAGAAGATGACCGCCGACGAGGTGAGTCAGTGGATCAAAGCCAACCGCCGCTGTTACCGCTGTGCGCGCAGCCATATGGCAGCCGAGTGCCGCTTGAAGAAGAGGTGCAGCAGGTGTGACGGCGCCCACTTGGACGTCTTGCATGACAGCAACAGGAAGAAACTCGCACCCCCAAGCAGTACCAGAGTAAACATCATGTATATCGACCCCGCCAGCAGCGGGAGCTCCCGAGTGCTCTTGAAAGTGGTCCGAGTGATATTAAGCTACGAGGACAAGGTCCTGGACACTTACGCCGTCCTTGACGATGGGTCAGAAAAGACTCTCCTCCTCGCATCCGCTGCAGCCCAGCTGGGTCTGCGGGGGAGCGAAGAAACGATGACAATTCGTACTATAAGAAGAGACCTGAAGACAATAAAGGGTGAAAACGTCTCCTTCACTATCGCAGCAAGCGGGCAGCCAGAGAGGCAGTATAGGATTACTAACGCTTTCACCAGCCAAGACATAGGCCTGTCACGGTACACCTACCCCATCCCCAAGCTGATGGAAAAATACGTGCACCTACGTCAACTACCTATACCGCTCATCGACGGCGCCACCCCGACCCTGCTCATAGGATCCGACCACGCACACCTCATCGTCCCAACGGACCGAGTCCACATCGGGCCCAGAGGCTGTCCAGCAGCAGTCGAGACCCGCCTAGGATGGACACTACAAGGCCCCCTCTCCAGGTCTCCCAACCGACCAGCAGCCACTCGCTGCCTCCACTCCAGAAGGACAGAAGAAGACACCACCCTCTTACAGCACGTCGAGAGGCTATGGACACTAGAGACAATGCCCTTTAAGAACGAAAAGAAACACATTCGTTCAAAGGAAGACACTTATGCCATAGCCCTCCTCGAGCAGAGGACAAAGAGAGTCGAGGTCAATGGAGTGATGAGATACGCAACTCCACTCTTGAGGCAAGAGGGTATGCCCACCTTCCACGCCTCAAAAGAAGCGACGGAGCGATATCTACTGAACACCGAGCGGCGTCTAGCCAGAGACCCCGCTCAAGCCACTGTGTACCGCACTGAGATTGACAAGCTAATCACAGCGGGACACATAAAGAAAATTGACATTCAAGAGGCCGATCAGACGACCGAATCATGGTACGTGCCCCACCACAAGGTCCACCACAACGGCAAGGATCGTATTGTGTTTAACTGCAGCTACCAGATCGGATTACAGAATCTGAATAAAGAACTCTTGCCCGGTCCAACACTCGGCCCCTCTCTACTAGGCGTGTTGCTACGTTTCCGCCAAAACAAGGTGGCCATCAGCGGCGACATCAAAGGGATGTTCCTGCAGGTGCGACTAGTGGAAGAGGACAAGCCCCTGCTGCGGTTCTTATGGAGAGAGAGGATCGGGGATGAGCAACCATCCATCTACCAATGGGAGGTCCTCCCTTTCGGAACCACATGCAGCCCATGCTGTGCTACGTTCGCACTGCAAAAACACGTCGCAGAGGACCCAGCAGCTGACGAGGAGGTCCGACAAAGTGTAGAGAAGAGTTTCTACGTGGACAACTGTCTGCAAAGCGTCTCGACGCCAGAAGAGGCCGAGGCCCTCCTACTCAAGCTCCGCGCCTCCCTGATCAAAGGCGGCTTTGATATCCGGCAGTGGGCCAGCAGCGACCCTCAAGTACTGCGCAGCCTCTCCCCAGAGAACAAGGCAGCAAGCAGCGAGACCTGGATGGCGATCATCCCCGGTGAAGCCCAAGAAATGACATTAGGACTAGTCTGGCGCTTCAAAACAGACTCGCTCCATTATAGACACACACCCCTGACCAAGGAGCAGGGAAGGTCGATTTCACTACCGACCACCAGACGGAGTGTATACAGAACACTCGCCAGACAATATGACCCGTTGGGATGTATTCTACCTTACACCACCAGGGCAAAAATGATTGTGCGAGAGCTGTGGGACAAAGACCAGGGCTGGGACGACCCCATACCCGACCACCTTGCTTCCACATGGAGAGAGTGGGAAACAGAACTCAACTCGCTCCCAGGTGTCAACATACGCCGCAGCTACTTCCCACCCACAGTGCGGCTGGAGACGTGCCAGATGGACCTGCACGTCTTCAGCGACGCCTCCAAAGTAGCCTACGGTTCGGTGGCCTACTTGCGGGCCCGAGAGGAGGGAGGAGAAATACATACCGCCTTCATCCTGGCTCGTTCAAGGATAGCCCCCCGCAAGCAACAATCGATCCCGCGTCTAGAGCTCTGCGCAGCCCTAGTAGGAGCGCAACTCGCCACGTTAATCCAACGTGAACTCACCATCCCGGTGCAAAGAACAATCCTGTGGTCAGACTCCATGACCGTACTCACATGGATCCAGTCCGATTCGTGTAGATACAAGGTCTTCGTGGGAGTCAGAATCACAGAGATCCAAGAGTTAACAGAATCAGCATGCTGGAGGTACGTGGACACAAAACAGAACCCAGCAGACGTCATCACACGGGGAATGTCCCTGGATGACCTCACACGTCACAATATCTACAGTGACGGTCCCGAGTTCCTCAAGCTCCCGGAAGAAGAGTGGCCTAAACCCACCCCACGGGAGGCTAGTCAAGAGGAGGCAGAGATGAAGAAATCTATGTTCTGTGGGTTGACGCACACACCAGTCCCCACAGACCCCAACATAGACGACTGCCCCACCCTTGAGAGTGCGCAGTTAAAGACATTCCTGTGGCACCACCCTGAGGTTCCCTCCACTACTGACATTAATGCAGCTAATTACGAAGAAGCAGAACTCCTTCTGCTACAGCGAGCCCAAAGAGACTCGTTCCCCGACGAGCTAGACTGTCTGCAGGGATCAAAGCCAGTCCCGTCAGACAGCAGACTGCTCCACTTGGCCCCTGAGCGCGACGCCCATGATCTCATCAGAGTGGGTGGTCGTCTGAGAAGGGCCCCGGACTTAACGGATGACGTCAAGTTCCCTATAGTTCTCAACAGCCGACACAAGGTCACAGAGCTCATCATAAAGAAATACGACGAGGATGTGCACCACGCTGGGGCAGAGAGAGTCTTCGCTGAGATCAGACGTCGCTATTGGAGACTGCAAGGAAGAGAAGCAGTACGACGCTTCCAGCGGACCTGTCTAGACTGTCGCAAGTGGCGAGCACAGCCCAGTATACCCAGGATGGCTGACCTACCTCCCTGTCGCCTCCGACTCGGCGACAAGCCCTTTCACTCCACCGGTATGGACTGCTTCGGCCCACTGTATGTGAAGAAAGGAAGAGGGACGGAGAAGAGGTGGGGTATTGTATTCAAATGCATGACCACCCGAGCGATACACATAGAACTCCTTCCAACCATGAGTACGGACTCATTCCTTATGGCCTTCCGGAGATTCACAGCGCGGAAAGGAAAACCGTCTATATTACTGTCTGATCACGGGACAAACTTCAAAGGCGGAGAAAGAGAGCTGAGAGAGAGCTTCCAAGCTATGGGCCCAGAACTTAAGACCCAACTCGCTCCCTCTCAGATTGATTTCCAGTTTAACCCCCCGAACGCCCCTCACTTCGGGGGAACCTGGGAACGAGAAGTACGTTCAATAAAGACAGCCCTGTACGCCGTGCTTGGGGCCCAGACCGTGGCGGAAGAAGTCCTCACGACAATCCTCACAGAGATCGAGGGAGTATTGAACTCAAAGCCCCTCGGTTACGTCTCAAGTGATGTAGCAGATGTCGACCCAGTTACCCCCAACACTCTCTTGATGGGGCGGCTGGACCCCGCGCTCCCACAGACAGTGTACAGACCTGAGGAAGCGAACGGCCGAAGAATGTGGAGGTACAGTCAAGTATTGGCTGACAAGTTTTGGAGCAGTTTCCTCCTCCACTATCTACCATCTCTACAGACCCGCCAGAAATGGGTAAAAGAAAGAGACAATTTGACGGAGGGCACAGTCGTCATGATCATAGACCAGTCACTACCCCGAGCTATGTGGCCGGCCGGCCGCGTAAGCAAAGTGATCACTGGTGCCGACGGAAAGGTCAGAGCGGCAGAAGTTCTCGTCCAGGGACGGACATACACCCGACCCGTGGCGAGGCTGATAGAGTTGCCAAGGCTCCCTGACTCCCTTGATGACGACCATGACCCACTGACTTTGTGAATTGCCCTACTCCTCACAACGGACATTGAGTAGTGGACAAGACGGTTAATCTGTCTCTGCTTATCTAATTAGGTGCAGACTAATTAGGAGGCGGCTGTTACAAAGGGTCAGATTAAACCGAATATATATATTTATTACTTGAGATATATTGTATAATATTTGTATATCGTCTGATATCCCTTGTATATTCTTTGTATATATACACGGAATATCCCTTTACCTAGGTACAGGCCAGACCATAATATTCGTTCTCCTATTGGACAGCGACCCCTAGGCGCCAACGGCCATACCCCCAATGGCAAGTTCAAAGCCACCGCCAAGGCATGTCTCAACATGTCCAGGTTTGCGCAGTAATACGAGACAGAACTGAGGTTGGCACTAGATTATTCACCTTACGTATAAATACGTCGCAGGTGGATACAGCAGTAGTCTTAGTCCAAAACGTTGAAGCCTTCACCACGATACAACGTGCTGTGAAGTGGGCCTCTTTGCCCCTAAATAGAGCCTTGAGAACCGTGTGCGAATAGATAGCTAAAGTGTCAGAGTTTAACGCTGTATCGTCGAGTTCGACTTATTCTATTGTGAAGTAATAGTCTATTATTTATAGTGTATCGTGCGGCTACCGTTCTCTGTGACCATCGTTACCACCGGTTCGTCGTACTCTAGCTAGTGCACTTATCCAGGCTGGGCGGCCTAAACTCGCGCCACCACCCGAGGAGTCCTAGACGAGAACCGTTGGATATGTACACCGGAGAACCCACACCGGCGAATGCAGAGCCTTTTCCGGCTGGATTATATTGCTTTGGTACTGTGGCTGCTGGAGCAGAGAACCGTCTACCCCACTGCTGTGTGGGATCTACCCTGTGAGGAGCACCATCGAGCCCGCCTCTAGGACCACAGAGGCTGGCTAGCTTTCATCCATGCTGTCGTGCATACTGGAGTATAGCTGTTGCTTTGTCTACGGACCAAGGGATTACTGCACTGGCTCCTGTATCTGGAGCCTCGTTATTCCGCGTTGATCCAGACTTTGCTCCCGAACATTCCTCTACCCTGCTGGCTTACAACCGGAGGGAACCCCTTAGTATCTCCAGCTGACTACGAGTGTGCCTTATGTAATTCTTATGCTACAGGTGGCGTCAGTTATACCCATCTTACTATGCTCATGGACTTACGCTCTTGACCTACTTAAGTGTTCTTCGCCTTACAAGCGCAATCATAATTCTCAATCTGTAACCTACCGTTGCTGCTCTAATAATAAATACCTCTAAATAGAACTTTCTTTGTCAAGCCGTATTCTTGTGTGGGTGTTCACCAGATATACCGTGTACTGTATGGCCAGTAATTAAAGTACATAACTAAGTAGTGGTTTAATGATACCATACTCTCAATACAGTCAGGGAATTGTACCCCTCAGTTACACTTACGTTAACCGCACCGTGGAGTAGGTTTCAGTGTCTACTTCAGGGCCTGACTGCCGCTCGGCCCCATTGACTTTGCATTACGTCTTGTGATGCGCGAACAGATTGATGGGTTATCAATGCCCTTTCGCTATGAATCTAAGGCCATTAATGACTATATTATGCCTTTTCATTTGTATTACTAACCTAATCTATATAATAATCTATAACAATCTAAATGCAGTATTGATACCCTCTTCATCACAGCCTCTACTGTACCTCCCATTTCCATCCTTGTGTTGTCTGTATTATGTATGTACAGTATGTCTCACTAGCCCCGCTCCTTATTAATGATTATTGTTCTTTATTTGTATTTTATTATTACATGCATTATATCTAGTTGAATGTATTGTATGTATATATTATATGTTATATTATTGTATATTAATATGGAGAGTGTACTTTTTTTTTAAATAAAAAAGCTCATAAATTAAACTGCTGTGGTCTGTAGATACTCTTCAGTAACCCTGTCATGATTTCTGGGAAGCAACATCACTGTAACTGAGGGGTACAATTCCCTGACTGTATTGATAAGTATGGTATCATTAAACCACTACCGCTTTATGTACTTTAACTACTGGCCACACAGTACATGATATAGATATGATGAACACTTTCCCACCTGATGAAACCAAGTCCACACAAATGTATAAGTCGAATATTTAATATATAGCAAAGGGTATATACAACGTTCACTTAATGACATTTATGATTTGAATGCACTTGTAAGGCAAATGAGTATTCGTAGGCAAATCAACATTGAATGTCCAATCTCTGGTTACGCAGGAAGCAAGTATACAACCTGGTTCTTTAGGGAACTATAGCGATGGTACTTAATGATTATAGCTGGATATACTAAAGGGGGGTCCTGCTGGTTGTAAGTCAGTAGGGGGGGGGGGGTTAGGAGAGCCGCCGGCGATATCCCATCTGGCCAACGATTTCTTGGGAGAATTCAGAGTGCTGAACACGGTGCCCACAGAACCTTGGTCCACAGATGAATACAGTTGGGCCCTCTTGTAGACGGTAGCTGCCGGTCCACAACGAAGAGACGTGAGGCGACCTCACTCGGGGTAGAGCGCCGTCTCACCTGGACTCCTCTCGGGGGGTAGTTCCAACACTCACCAGTGTTGGCTGTTATCCATGGCATAAATCAAAGCACCCAAAGCAAGTAGATAATCCAAGCCGTGTAGGGCTCGCCGTCGTCCGGGTAAGGTAATCCAATGTGCAGGTCCACTCGTCCTAGCCCAGAACTCCTCGGATGAAAGCACCACACGTGGTCTGCCCAGCCTGGTTAAGACTCTAGATAACGCGAGGAAACGATGGGGGTACTACTCACTGTATAACTCTAACCGAACGATGCACCATACATAATAGACTATTATTAACTTAATAGAAATACGTCCCACTCGACGGTATAGTGCCAAACTATGACAATTCAACTATTAATCCACACGATGTCTCAATGCCATTCTGAGGCCAAGTTGACCATACTGCACCACACGTGTATCGTGGGTGAGGCTTAACGTCTTGCCACTAGGTTGGAGGGTAAAGAACTAAGGGCTAAGGGACTAAAAGAAAGTTCTACTTTACTTGCGCCATATATATATGCGCTGTGAACAAATAGTACCATTCGTATTTCGCCAGACGTATTCCTACGCGGAACCGGGCTAGTAACGACATGTTCGTCGGCACTATTGAACTTGAACCAAGGGGCTTGGCTGCTGGCGCCAAGTTCTTGTCCAATGAGAGAATGAAACTATTATGGGCTGTTAGTAGACTAAAGGGATATTCAGTGTATATGTACAAGGAATATACAAGGGATATCAAACGATATACAAATACTATTAAATATATATCCATAAATAAATATATATATTCGGTTTAATCTGATCCTTCACAACAGCCGCCCCCTAATTAGTCCCACCTAATTAGCTAAGCAGAGACAGATTAACCGCACTGTCTACCGCTCAAGGTCCGCTGTAAGGGTCAGTCAACTCACAAAGTCGTGGGGTCATGGTCGTCATCGATAGTGTCTGGGAGTCTGGGCAGTTCTATTAGCCTCGCCACGGGTCGTGTGTAAGTTCGCCCTTGGACGAGCACCTCAGCTGCTCGGACCTTGCCATCGGCACCGGTGATCACTTTGCTTACGCGGCCAGCCGGCCACATAGCTCTGGGTAGTGACTGGTCGATAATCATGACGACTGTTCCTTCTGTCAAATTGTCTCTCTCTTTTACCCACTTCTGGCGGGTCTGTAGAGACGGTAGGTAGTGGAGTAGAAAGCTGTTCCAAAACTAGTCAGCTAGTACTTGACTGTACCTCCACATTCTTCGGCCGTTCGCTTCTTCAGGCCTGTACATTGTCTGGGGTAGCGCGGGGTCCAGCCGCACCATCAAGAGTGTGTTGGGGGTGACTGGGTCGACATCTGCTATATCACTGGAGACGTAGCCGAGGGGCTTGGAGTTCAATACTCCCTCGATCTCCGTGAGGACTGTCATTAGGACTTCTTCCGCTACAGTCTGGGCCCCAAGCACGGCGTACAGGGCTGTCTTTATAGAACGTACTTCTCGTTCCCAGGTTCCACCGAAGTGGGGTGCGTTCGGGGGATTAAACTGGAAGTCAATCTGGGATGGAGCGAGGTGGGTCTTAAGTTCTGGGCCCATAGCTTGGAAGCTCTCTCTCAGCTCTCTTTCTCCGCCTTTGAAGTTTGTCCCGTGATCAGACAACAATGTAGACGGTTTTCCTTTCCGTGATGTGAATCTTCGGAAGGCCATAAGGAATGAGTCTGTGCTCATGGTTGGAAGGAGTTCGATATGTATCGCTCTGGTGGTCATGCATTTGAATACAATACCCCACCGCTTCTCGGTTCCTCTTCCTTTCTTTATATACAACGGGCCAAAACAGTCCATGCCTGTGGAGTGGAATGGCTTGTCGCCGAGTCGGAGGCGACAGGGAGGTAGGTCAGCCATCCGGGGTATGCTGGGCTGCGCGCGCCACTTTCGGCAGTCTAGACAGGTTCGCTGGAAGCGTCGCACTGCTTCTCTTCCTTGAAGTATCCAATAGCGACGTCTGATCTCCGCGAAGACTCTCTCTGCTCCTGCGTGGTGTACATCCTCGTCGTATTTCTTTATGATCAGCTCTGTGACCTTGTGTCGGCTGTTCAAGACTATCGGGTACTTAACGTCATCCGGTAGATTGGGGGCCCTCCGCAGACGACCACCCACTTTGATGAGATTATGGGCGTCGCTCTCGGGTGCCAGGTGGAGCAATCTGCTGTCTGATGGGACGGGCTTTCCTCCCTGTAGACAGTCTAGCTCGTCGGGGAACGAGTCTCTCTGGGCTCGTTGTAGTAGAAGAAGTTCTGCTTCTTCGTAGTCAGCTGCTGAAATGTCGGCAGTGGGCTGAATCTCTGGGTGGTGCCACAGAAATGTCTTTAGTTGCGCACTCTGTAGGGTGAGGCAATCATCTATGTTGGGATCTGTGGAGGCGACTGTGCTCAGTCCACAGAACATAGGTTTCTTGTTCTCAGCCTCCTCTTTACTCGCCTCCCGTGGGGTGGGCGTAGGCCACTCTCCTTCCGGGAGCTTGAGGAACTCTGGTCCGTCACTGTAGATGTTGTGACGGGTGAGGTCATCTAGGGACATTCCCCGGGTGATGACGTCAGCTGGGTTGTGTTTGGTGTCCACATACCGCCAGCTCGCTGCTTCTGTTAACTCTTGAATCTCTGTGACTCTGACTCCCACGAAGACCTTGTATCTGCATGAATCAGACTTGATCCATGTGAGTACTGTCGTGGAATCTGACCACAAGATTGTTCTGTGCACCGGAATGGTGAGTTCACGTTGGATTAACGTGGCTAGATGCGCTCCTGCTAGGGCTGCGCAGAGCTCTAGACGCGGGATAGATTGTTGCTTTCGTGGGGCTATTCTTGAGCGAGCCAGGATGAAGGCGGTGTGTATCTCTCCTCCCTTCTCTTGGGCACGCAAGTAGGCCACTGATCCATAGGCTACTTCGGAGGCGTCGCTGAAGACGTGTAGATCCATCTTGCATGTCTCTGGCCTCACTGTGGGTGGGAAGTAGCTGCGGCGTATATTGACGCCTGGGAGTGAGCGGAGTTCCGTCTCCCACTCTCTCCATGTGGAGGCAAGGGGTGCGGGTATTGGGTCGTCCCAGCCCTGGTCCTTGTCCCATAGTGCTCGTACAATCATCTTTGCCCTGGTGGTGTAAGGTAGAATACATCCCAACGGGTCATATTGTCTGGCGAGTGTTCTGTACACACTCCGTCTGGTGGTCGGTATCGCCGTCGACCTTCCCTGCTCCGTGGTCAGGGGTTTGTGTCTATAGTGGAGCGAGTCTGTTTTGAAGCGCCAGACTAGTCCTAGTGTCATTTCTTGGGCTTCTCCTGGGATTGTCGCCATCCAGGTCTCGCTGCTGGCAGCCTTGTCCGCGGGGGAGAGGCTGCGCAATACGTGCGGGTCGCTGCTGGCCCACTGCCTGAGATCAAAGCCGCCTTTGATCAGAGAGGCGCGTAGCTTGAGTAGGAGAGCCTCGGCTTCTTCTTGAGTCGAAACGCTTTGTAAACAGTTGTCCACGTAGAAACTGTTATTCACACTGTGTCGGACCTCTTCATCTGCTGCTGGGTCCTCTGCGACGTGTTTCTGTAGTGAAAATGTAGCACAGCACGGGCTGCATGTAGTTCCGAAAGGGAGGACTTCCCATTGATAGATGGCGGGGTGCTCATCTCCGATCCTCTCTCTCCATAGGAACCGCAGCAGGGGCTTGTCCTCCTCCACTAGTCTCACCTGCAGGAACATCCCTTTGATATCCCCGCTGATAGCCACCTTGTCCTGGCGGAAGCATAGTAGCACGCCTAGTAGAGAGGGGCCGAGTGTGGGGCCGGGCAAGAGCTCTTTATTCAGATTTTGGGATCCGATCTGGTAGCTGCAGTTAAACACAATGCGATCCTTGCCGTTGTGGTGGACCTTGTGGTGCGGCACGTACCATGATTCGGTCGTCTGATCGGCCTCTTTAATGTCAATCTTTGTCACGTGTCCCGCTGTGATTAGCTTCTCAATCTCAGCGCGGTACACACTCTCTTGAGCGGGGTCTTTGGCTAGGCGCCGCTCTGTGTTCAATAGATACCGCTCCGTAGCGTCTTTCTTTGCGTGAAAGGTGGGCATTCCCTCTCGCCTCAGGGGTGGAGTTGCGTATCTCATCACTCCGCTGACTGTGACTCTCTTTGTCCCCTGCTCGAGGAGGTTTATGGCGTAAATGTCTTCTTTAGAACGAATGTCTTTCTCTTCGTTCTTAAAGGGCATTGTCTCTAGTGTCCATAGCCTCTCGACATGCTGCAGGAGAGTGGTGTCTTCTTCTGTCACTCTGGAGTGGAGGCAGCTAGTGGCTGCTGTTCGGTTAAGAGATTTAGCGAGGGGGCCTTGTAATGTCCATCCTAGGCGGGTCTCGACTGCTGCAGGACAGCCTCTGGGTCCTGTATGGACCCGGTCTATCGGGACTATGAGGTCTGCATGGTCGGAGCCTATCAGCAGGGTCGGGGTGGCGCCGTCTATGAGCGGGATAGGTAGTTGACGCAGGTGCACATATTTGTCCATCAGTTTGGCGATGGGGTAGGTGTACTGTGATAGTCCTATTTCTTGGCTGGTGAAAGCATTTGTAATCCTATACCGTCGCTCTGGCTGCCCGCTTGCTGCGATAGTGAAGGAGACATTCTCGCCTTTTATCGTCTTTAAATCTCTTCTTATTGTCCGAATCGTCATTTGGTTCTCGCTCCCCCGCAGTCCCAGCTGGGCCGCAGCGGACGCGAGCAGAAGGGTCTTCTCTGACCCGTCATCAAGGACGGCGTAAGTGTCCATGACTTTATCTTGGTAGCTCAATGTTACACGGACTACCTTTAAGAGCACTTGGGCGCCGCTGCTGCTGGCGGGGTCAATGTACATGACACTTGCCTTTGTGCTGCTCGATGGTGCAGGTGCAGGCTTTCTTCTGTTACTGTCGTGTAGGACATCTAGGTGGGCTCCGTCACACCGACTGCACCTCTTCTTTAGGCGGCACTCGGCTGCCATGTGACTGCGCGCACATCGGTAACAGCGCCTGTTGGACTTTATCCATTGACTCACTTCTTCTGCATTCATCTTTGTGAACAGGTCACATTGTGACAGCCAGTGTTCCTTCTCGCAGTACGGGCACACCATCTTCCACTTCTCTTTTCTCGAGGGGGTACTGTGGTTCTTACTGCTCGGTACTGATTCTGATTGGTGCATGACAGTCACCGATCTTCTTCCATCGTTTATTCTCCTGGGTCCCTCTCTGGAGCTTGGTGTGCTCCGCACGAACGTATCCAGTCGTAGGCTGCTGACTTCTCTCGCCAGGAAGTCGGCTAGATCGAGGAGGGATGGTTCGGGACCGTTAGGATCACGGTGGTCTCTCTGCCGCCTGAAGCGCTCTTGTCTGGCGGGTGGCAGCTTCTCTAAAATCCTCTCGACGTTAGAGTTGGCGTATAGCTCGTGCATACCCTTTTCTCGTTGCGCTCCCAGCATCCCTACCAGGGACTGCACTTTTATAGACAGGTCGTCTAATGAGCGATTGTCTGTTGCTGGGGGTAGGCGGTCAATATGCCTTATCTCTTGGATTACGTAATCCCATATACGTCCATATCTCTGGTCCAGCGCTGCTAGAGCCGCGGTGTATGGGGTCGTAGAGGTGGCATAGGCTAGCGCTATATTGTGTGCTCGGGGTACTTTCAGGTGCTTCAGTAATATTGCATACTTGTGGCGTTCATCAGCGACATCCACCATCATTGTCTCTAAGCACATCCGGAGCTCCGTGTACTGTGCTAGATTCTCTTAGGTGAAGTCTGGAAACGTCGGTGTGCCAATGTATGACGCCGTGGATGGCTGATACATCGGCGAGCGTTGGGGGAGAGGCCTCCTAGGCGAGTCTCCTCTTGTGCCTCTCTGTGGGCTGGTACCGGCAGGGTACCATGGCCCGCTGGTCCAGGTGCTATTCCTCGGGGCTGGTCGTGCGTCATGCTCACCCGTGAATAGAGTCGGGGGTCTGTAGCGCAGCGCCGCGGGGGTATAGCCTGGGCTGTACTGGACCTCCTGGTCCGGTGGAGTACTGTGCTGTCGTCGGGCTTGGTTCTCCTCCTCTCCCTCTTCTTCTTCTATCAGGTCCTCTAGATCCTGTAGTCGTTTATTTAGCTTCTCCGCAGTGTATGCCGCTCCTTCCTTGTAGCTGGGTCTCGCTTGGACCGGTCGGGGAAGGGGGTCTGCGGGGGGTATAGGCTTGGTCTGTTGGTCAAGTTCAGGGTCGCTTGCTCGGTTAGGGGATGCTGCCCTTGACTGTTGTCTCGACGAGTTCCTTGAAACCCTGGCGGAGGGAGAGGGTGTTGCCTTGGTGATCAGCTGCTCCATTAGCTGCGCTTGTAGTCTGTCGCGCTCGCCCTGTAGTCTGTCGCGCTCGGTTTCGCGCTGGATGAGAGCGAGGTCGCGCTCTGCCTGTCTTTGGGCACCGTCAGCGGCGCGCTGGGTGTCTGCTCGGTCTCTTGCCATATTCTCTTCCGTCTGACGGCGTCTCATCTCCAGGCCTATGCGCTCTTCTTCGCTCCGTTGCTGCGTCTGGAGTCGATCGCGTTCACCCTGAAGTCGATCACGTTCACCCTGGAGTCGATCGCGTTCGGTAGAGGCTGTCAGGCTGACGAGGAACGCCTGTGATAGCATCCTCTCCGCTTCGCTGGGGGAAGACGGTTGTAGAGGTGAGCCGCTCCTGGCTGTACTCGTTGGGGAGTCCTGGAGCTCTATCTCCTCGGCGCTCTCCTCATCTTGTTCCGTGCAGAGTTCTCTCTCTGTAGGGTTGTCTTCCTCCCGGGGCTGGTCGGGGACTACTTCTTCGGTATTGGCGGGGGGTAAAGGCATGTCAGCTCCCTCCTGGTCCCCACCGTGAGCTTGGTCAGTTACATTAGAACCCACTAGGGCCTCTGTGGTCGGGGTAACCTGGTCGTTAAGGTCAGACATAATTTTACTTTCTACTTTTACCGCGTTTACCGTTTGTCGAAGGCTAGGTAGTTGACTGACAGCGTAATCCTCTAAGTACTGAGGTGTCTGTCGTCTGCGCCGCGGGCGTTCTACGTTAGGAGGACCGTTTCGTGGAGTGTTCATCATAGGCCATTTCAATATTAATAACACTATATTAATATTACACTAGTTACCCTCCGGCTCGAAGGACCAATTGTAACTGAGGGGTACAATTCCCTGACTGTATTGATAAGTATGGTATCATTAAACCACTACCGCTTTATGTACTTTAACTACTGGCCACACAGTACATGATATAGATATGATGAACACTTTCCCACCTGATGAAACCAAGTCCACACAAATGTATAAGTCGAATATTTAATATATATCAAAGGGTATATACAACGTTCACTTAATGACATTTATGATTTGAATGCACTTGTAAGGCAAATGAGTATTCGTAGGCAAATCAACATTGAATGTCCAATCTCTGGTTACGCAGGAAGCAAGTATACAACCTGGTTCTTTAGGGAACTATAGCGATGGTACTTAATGATTATAGCTGGATATACTAAAGGGGGGTCCTGCTGGTTGTAAGTCAGTAGGGGGGGGGGGTTAGGAGAGCCGCCGGCGATATCCCATCTGGCCAACGATTTCTTGGGAGAATTCAGAGTGCTGAACACTCACTCACTCACTTACTCACTCACTCACTCACTCACTCACTCACTCACTCACACACTCACTCACTCACTCACTTACTCACTCGCTCACTCACTCACTCACTCACTCACTCACTCACTCACACACTCACTCACTCACTCACTCACTTACTCACTCACTCACTCACTCACTCTCTCACACACTCACTCACTCACTCACTTACTCACTCACTCACTCACTCACTCACTCACTCACTCACTCACTCACTCACTCACTCACTTACTCACTCACTCACACACTCACTCACTCACTTACTCACTCACTCACTCACTCACTCACTCACTCACTCACTCACTCACTCACTCACTCACTTACTCACTCACTCACTCACTCACTCACTCACTCACTCACTCACACACTCACTCACTCACTCACTCACTTACTCACTCACTCACTCACTCACTCACAGCCCACAGGTGTGTGTGTGTGCGTGTGCGCGCGCGTGCGTGTGTGTGTGTGTGCGTGTGTGTGTGTGTGTGTGTATGTGTGTACAGTGTGTATGTGTGTGCACTCTGTAACATGGTGGTTGGAATATAAACGTTTCACCCACGATATAATCAAGAATTGATTGATTGATTGATTTTTATTGTGGAGTAAAAGACAGCATCCAAGGGATAAAAACATGAGAACGTGCAAGCACTTATTTCCATCATGGTCCCTGATTTTGGACATGGACAGACATCATAAAACATAGAGCATCATAATAAAACATAGATCATCATAATAAAAAACAATAGAGCATCATAATAAAACATGTAGCAACCCCATAAAACACGCCCTACCCTCTCCTTCCTAGACGTGGCTATTCTATACTTCACTGGCTAGCCATTTCTTTGTGGCACGTCTAAAGCTTCCCCCCTCTTCGATGTTTTTCAGGGTCACTGGAAGCTTGTTCCACTCCAATGCTGCAGAATATAAAAAAGTATTTGTGCCCATTAGTTAGAGAGTTGAATTTTGGCAGAATAAAATCAGTACTGCTCCTTCTATAGTGGAATATGAATGATTGTCACGGAATCTATTAAAGTAATTGGATAGATATTTCGGACCTGTATTTTGAACTATCTTGTGTGTAAGACCTAATTTAATGTGAATTACCCTTTTATTGACCGGAAGCCAGTTTAGTTGCCAGTATATAACAGAATGTTAACTCAACATGTCATTCCAGCATCTTGAATCTAAAAAGAAATAGAAGTGTAAGTAGTACTATATAATAGTAAAAAGAAAAAAGATACATATACATACACATATATATATATATACATACATATACACAAAAGATGGATATATATATGCATACACATATCTATACATATACATCTGCACTATCTGAGCGTTTCTTTTAGCGCCTCTAAATAACAGTTTCTGCTTGTGGTAGTTAACTAGCATCATAAGAAGTGTAGAACTAGTAGAAGATATTACTGATGATAATGAGAAAAACAGTGGAAGCATTTAGTGGGCATCTCAATCAGCTAATGCTATTGAGTATTTGTGTCAGCTTCATCATCTGACCGCTAGGGAAAGGCAGGATGAGAAATAACTTGAAATCAGCCCTCTCTTTGGTCATTGTCTATTCTGATTGAGATTCATTGTAAACGCTATTTATTTTTTTGACCCGTCTGTCCAGCGTTTCAATGTATGTCTCCACGTCCATTGGTGTCTTGAACTCCTTCTGAACTCAGGCTGGGAACATCAGACCGAACCGCAGGCCCGGTAGTTTCATGTCATACAATTTGCGTTTTTTACATCTTTGAAAGCCGATCTGGCTCGTGCCGTCTTTGTCGTGGAATCAGGGAATATCGAGATGGTCATACCTTGAATCTTGATCCGTTGCAAAGTCCTCCTATAGCTTGCTTCAGGATGTCAACGCAGTCTTTGTGGTAGTGTAAGCGGACAATTATAGGGCGGGGAGGTTCATTTGGTCCCGATTTAGGCCGCGACGTGCGGTGCCAGCGGTCCAGAATGGGTTCTTTCTGTAGCCCAAAAGCGTCTCTTAAGGCCCTCCCATAGTCGAGCGGACCATACACGGAGCAGACTCCCACGGGCTCAAAGCTGACCCAAAGGGTACTCAAAGCAGACCCAAAGCAGAGTCCAAGTGCGAAGCTCCTATTTTCTGACGCACGGACATCCGCATGCTGACTTGGTGTCACACAAAACGCTTGTCACATAAAACTGCTCATTTTATTATCGAAATATTGGAAACGGAGATAACATTCTTTATTTTGACATCGGATGACGACGACATGACAGAAGTTGAACAGCATGGGGAAAATTGTATAAACTGGCGCGAGACATGTAGGAAATTGGTCCGCGGAGATCCGCTCGACTATGAAAGCTCAAAGAGTCCAGCGGACCTCCGCAGAGTCCAGTCCGTGTACAGTCCGCTCGAATATGGGAGCACCTTTAGTAGCGTTGCCACTGACTCAGTGGAGAGTGATGTCGTCGAGTCCTCGTGGACACCTACAACAAGACGTATATTGTTACGCCTCGACCGTGCCTCTAGGTCTTCACATCTGTATTGTTAGCTCGGCAGATAATGTGTTCAACTTTAGCTTGGAGAGCCGCAACATCATCAGTGCATGTGGACAGCGTGGTCTCTACTTCACCCACAGTGCATTTCAAAACGCACATTTCAGACTGGATGCTAGTTATGCTATTTGTTAGCTCTGTTTTCACTATTTGAAGCTCTGACTTCATATAGATGCTAGATTCTCACCCAGGGCTATTTGGAGCTCCTTCTTGAAGATAGCAGATATCGATGAAATTAATTCTTTTTTGAAGTCTGTGAGTGTTAGCATGTCCGTGGCCGGTGATGTTTGGGGGGAAAGGCTAGGCGAGGCTTTTGTCTGCACCGTAGGCCGTAAAATTAAGCGTATCCGTTTTTGTCCGTCTTCTCGGGTCTTTTGACATTTTGAATGGTCTGGAATCAATGCTGAGCTTGTCCGTGTGCTGATACTTGCAAATTAAATAAAGAAAAAGTGAAGAAAGTGTCCCTATTTCAGCATTTGTGGGTTCGGTCCGCGGGAACAGTCACAGCCGCCTCCTACTCCATTGTTCATCAAACCTGAAGTCCATGTGCACAGTTAAACAGACAGTTAGTTTATTGTCGTGTGCACAGTTAAACAGACAGTTTGTTTATTGTCATGTGCACAGTTAAACAGACAGTTAGTTTATTGTCATGTGCACAGTTAAACATACAGTTAGTTTATTGTCATGTGCACAGTTAAACAGACAGTTCGTTTATTGTCGTGTGCACAGTTAAACAGACAGTTAGTTTATTGTCGTGTGCACAGTTAAACATACAGTTAGTTTATTGTCATGTGCACAGTTAAACAGACTTTATTGTCATGTGCACAGTTAAACAGACAGTTCGTTTATTGTCGTGTGCACAGTTAAACAGACAGTTTGTTTATTGTCGTGTGCACAGTTAACACTTTGGTCGCCAAAAACGCCTTACCACGTCATTCCCCGCCATGCTCATTCTGCCAAAGACGCCGTACCACGTCATTGAGATCAATATTTCAAAAATCTGTGATCGCAATCATATTTCTCCCCCGGAGACTTGAGATCTACTGTTGATCCCCTCTCAACTCTCCAACGGTTCAAGAGCGCCATCTGGTGGCCGATCGGCGGATCGCCCAAACCGGAAACAGGAAACGGAAGCTGGTGCTCATTCCAATTCGGTCCGATCACTCGCTAAGGACTCGAGCTAGACACAATGGATAGCAATCCGTTACCAATAACTCGATAAACAACATGATTTGGACGTATATACTATTATACAACCTGGAGATGGATCGCATATTTCAACATCCCATAATAGAAATATTTCTGCTCCACGCTCATCGCCCAACGCTACGAGGAAGCTACTGTGAGTTTTAGCATTTTTTTTAACGTGTTCGATACTAACTGCTATAATGATTGTAACTGAGGGGTACAATTCCCTGACTGTATTACTAGATATGATACTTACTACCACTACCTTTGTACTTAATATTCGGCCACCCAGTACACGGCATAAATATATTATCATAAACACTCTCACGTAGATGAAACGGATCCAACACAAATGTACGAAGTCGAAACAGGTCTTTATTTCTACACAGCGATGGTGTGTAGAACAAGCACTTAATCACTTAATTACATTTATGAATTGAAATAGTATGCACTTTTATGGCAAAGAGTATTCGTCGGTATATCAATAGAGAATGTCCAATCTCTGAAGGCGCAGGTGGTAAATATACGACCTGGAATAGTTAAGGAATAACAGCAATGATACTTTAATGATTATATACTGGATACACTAGAGGGGGTTAATCCGGTCGCTTGTAAGCCGACAGGAGTAGGAAGGGGGGGGGGGGGGTAGAATCCGGCTGCCTCGTCCGGCCAAGGGTATCCCAGGTGAACCCACTGTAGTGCCGTTCAATGCGCCGGCGATCCTTGGACCACAGATGAAAGCAGGGGGACTCTTTGTGGGCCGGCGTCATCCGGTCCACGGAGGAGAGACGTGAAGCGACCTCGTCTTGCAGAGCGTCTCCTCACCTTGCGTCCTCTCCAGGGGGGGGGGTTCCAACACACGGCAGTGTCGGGGGTCTTTATCCATGGAATAATCAAAGTATACAAAGCATAATCCGTGCCTGGGAAGGCGGGCTGTCGTCGGTAGAATAATCCGGTATACAGGTCCACTCGCTCGTCGGCTCTGGGGCTCCTCGGGTGCAGCTTCACATGGGGTCAACCACCCTGGGTAAGCAGCCAGTTCTCTGCCCGAAACGATGGGGTACTGACTACGGTAGTATTCTCACCGCATGAAGCACTATATATTAACAGACTATTATTAGCTTAATAGACTACGTCCAACTCGACGATATAGTGCCAAATATGACTATTCAAATATTAATATACACGATGTCTCAATACCGATGGTAGGCGAACTTGGCCTTACTCCCACACGTGGCGTCGCGGGGAGGCTTTACGTCTGTGACTCTATTGGAGGGTAAGAAACTGGACTGAAAAGAAAGTCCTACTTTAGTAGCGCAGTATATATACGCACTATGAACAAATAGTCCCATTAGTGGTGCGGTAGCCAGATTCCTACGCGGAACTAGGACTTGTTCGTACATGTGGAGCGGTACGTTTGAACTGGGTCTGAGGGGTATGGCAGCCTGGCACCAAGGTCTCGACCAATAGTAGAATGGAGACTATTATGGGATGTTCAGTAGGCTAGAATGGATATTCAATGCATATTGTACAAGGAATATACAAGGGATATCAGGGAATATTAGAGAATATACAAATACAATTAAATATATATATATAAATAAATATATATATTCGGTTTAATCTGGCCCTTCACAACAGCCACCCCCTGAATAGGTCCCAGACCTAATCAGTTAAACAGAGACAGATTAATCGCGTTGTCTATTTACACATAAGGGTTTGCTGTAGGGGTCAGTCAACTTCACAAAGTCATAGGGTTGTAGGGTCATGGTCATCATCGATTGTGTCTGGGAGTCGAGGCAGTTCTATGAGCCTTGCCACGGGACGGGTGTAAGTGCGACCCTGGACGAGCACTTCAGCTGCTCAGACCTTGCCGTCGGCACCGGTGATCACTTTGCTTACGCGGCCGGCCGGCCACATAGCTCTGGGCAGTGATTGATCAATAATCATGACGACTGTTCCTTCTGTCAAATTGTCTCTCTCCTTTACCCACTTCTGGCGGGTATGTAGAGACGGTAGGTAGTGCAGTAGGAAACTGTTCCAAAACTTGTCGGCTAATACTTGGCTGTACCTCCACATTCGTCGGCCGTTCGCTTCTTCAGGCCGGTACATTGTCTGGGGTAATGCAGGATCTAGCCGCCCCATCAGGAGTGTGTTGGGGGTAACTGGGTCGATATCCGCCACATCACTGGAGACATATCCGAGGGGCTTCGAGTTAAGTACTCCCTCAATCTCCGTGAGGACTGTCATTAGGACTTCTTCCGCCACAGTCTGGGCCCCAAGTACTGCGTACAGGGCTGTCTTTATGGAGCGCACTTCTCGTTCCCAAGTGCCACCGAAGTGGGGTGCGTTTGGGGGGTTGAATTGGAAATCAACCTGTGCTGGAGCGAGGTGGGTCTTAAGTTCTGGGCCCATAGCTTGGAAGCTCTCTCTCAGCTCTCTTTCGCCGCCTTTGAAGTTTGTCCCATGATCGGACAATAGGGTAGACGGTCTTCCTTTCCGTGATGTGAATCTACGGAAGGCCATAAGGAATGAGTCTGTGCTCATGGTCGGGAGAAGCTCGATGTGTATCGCTCTGGTGGTCATGCATTTGAATACAATACCCCACCGCTTCTCGGTTCCTCTTCCTTTCTTTATGTGCAGCGGGCCAAAGCAGTCCATACCCGTTGAGTGGAATGGCTTGTCGCCGATTCGGAGGCGACATGGAGGAAGGTCAGCCATCCTTGGTATGCTGGGCTGCGCGCGCCACTTGCGGCAGTCTAGACATGTTCGCTGGAAGCGTCGTACCGCCTCTCTTCCTTGTAGGATCCAGTAACGACGTCTGATTTCCGCGAAGACTCTTTCTGCTCCTGCGTGATGTACATCCTCATCGTATTTCTTTATAATCAGCTCTGTGACCTTGTGTCGGCTGTTCAATACGATCGGGTATTTAATGTCATCCGGTAGATTGGGGGCTCTGCGTAGGCGACCACCCACTCTGATGAGGGTATGAGCGTCGCTCTCGGGGGCCAGATGAATTAATCTGCTGTCGGATGGGACGGGCTTTCCTCCCTGTAGACAGGCCAATTCATCGGGGAACGAGTCTCTCTGGGCTCGCTGCAGTAGAAGCAATTCTGCTTCCTCGTAGTTAGCTGCTGACATATCAGCGGGGGACTTGCACTCCGGGTGGTACCGCAGGAATGTTCTTTGTTGTGCACTCTCTATGGACGTGCAATCGTCTATGTTAGGGTCGGTGGAGGCTACGGTGCTCAATCCACAGAACACAGACTTCTTAATTTCCACCTCCTCTGGACTTGCTTCCCTCGGGATAGGCATGGGCCACTGTCCTTCCGGGAGTCTTAGGAATGCGGGGCCGTCACTGTAGACATTGCGACGGGTGAGGTCATCCAGGGGCATCCCCCGGGTGATGACGTCAGCTGGGTTCTGTTTTGTATCAACGTAGCGCCACTCTGTTTCTCCGGTTAACTCTTCGGTTAAGTCTTGAATCTCGGTGACTCTGACTCCCACGAAGACTTTGTACTTGCATGAGTCCGATTTGATCCAGGCGAGTACCGTCGTGGAATCTGACCACAGGATTGTTCTAGACACCGGTATGGTGAGCTCACGTTGGATGAGCGTGGCTAGGTGCGCTCCGGCTAGGGCTGCGCAGAGCTCTAGACGTGGGATAGATTGTTGCTTGCGTGGGGCTATTCTCGAGCGGGCGAGGACAAATGCTGTGTAGATCTCTCCCCCCTGGTCTTGGGCCCGCAAGTAGGCTACTGATCCGTATGCGACCTCTGAGGCGTCACTGAAGACGTGTAAGTCCATTTTACATGTCTCTGGCCTCACCGTGGGTGGGAAGTAGCTTCGGCGCATATTAACGCCTGGGAGTGAGTGGAGCTCCATCTCCCACTCTCTCCAGGTGGATGCAAGGTGTGCGGGAATGGGGTCGTCCCAGCCCTGGTCCTTGTCCCACAATGCTCGTACAATCATTTTTGCCCTGGTGGTGTACGGTAGAATACATCCTAGCGGGTCATATTGTCGGGCGAGTGTTGTGTACACACTCCGTCTGGTGGTCGGCGCCGCCGCCGGCCTTCCCTGCTCCGTAGTCAGGGGCTTGTGTCTGTAGTGAAGCGAATCTGTTTTGAATCGCCACACCAATCCCAGGGTCATCTCCTGGGCTTCTCCCGGGATTGTAGCCATCCAGGTCTCGCTGCTGGCTGCCTTGTCCTCGGAGGAGAGGCTGCGCAGTACTTGCGGATCGCTGCTGGCCCACTGCCTGAGATCAAAGCCGCCTTTGATCAATGAGGCGCGGAGTTTAATCAGGAGAGCCTCGGCTTCTTCCTGGGTTGAAAGGCTTTGTAGACAGTTGTCTACGTAGAAGCTGTTCTTTACGCTGTGTCGGACCTCTTCGTCCGCTGCTGGGTCCTCTGCTACATGTTTCTGTAGTGCAAATGTCGCACAGCAGGGGCTGCACGTCGTTCCGAAGGGGAGGACTTCCCATTGGTAGATGGCTGGGTGCTCATCTCCTGGCTTCTCTCTCCATAGGAACCGTAACAGGGGCTTGTCCGCCTCTACTAATCTCACCTGCAGGAACATTCCTTTAATGTCCCCGCTGATGGCCACCTTTTCCTGGCGGAAGCGGAGTAGAACGCCGAGTAGGGAGGGGCCGAGTGTGGGACCGGGCAGTAACTCTTTATTCAGATTTTGGGATCCGATCTGGTAGCTGCAGTTAAATACTATGCGGTCTTTACCGTTGTGATGGACCTTGTGGTGGGGCACGTACCACGATTCAGTGGTCTGGTCAGCCTCTTTAATGTCCATCTTTGTGACGTGTCCCGCTGTGATGAGCTTCTCAATCTCAGCGCGGTATACACTCTCTTGGGCGGGGTTCTTGGCTAAGCGCCGCTCCGTGTTCAGCAGGTACCGTTCTGTGGCGTCTGTCTTGGTGTGGAAAGTAGGCATTCCTTCTCGCCGCAGGAGTGGCGTGGCGTATCTCAACACGCCGTTGACCGGGACTCTCTTGGTCCCTGTCTCGAGGAGGTGAATTGCGTAAATGTCATCTTTAGAGCGAATGTCTTTCTTTCCGTTCTTAAAGGGCATTTGTTCCAAGGTCCATAGCCGCTCTACGTGTTGCAGGAGTGCGGTTTCTCCCTCTGTGACTCGGGAGTGGAGACATCTAGTGGCTGTACTTCGGTTGAGAGATTTGGCGAGCGGGCCTTGGAGAGTCCATCCCAAACGGGTCTCGACTGCTGCAGGACAGCCTCGGGGTCCGGTATGAACCCGGTCTATCGGGACAATGAGGTCTGCATGGTCGGAGCCTATCAACAGGGTCGGCATAGCATTGTCTATGAGCGGGATCGGTAACTTGCGCAGATGTGCATATTTCTCCATCAGCTTGGCGACGGGGTATGTGTACCGCGACAGTCCTATTTCTTGGCTGGTGAAAGCGTCTGCAATCTGGTACCGTCGCTCAGGCTGGCCGCTTGCTGCGATAGAGAATGAGACATTCTCGCCCTTTATCGTCTTCAAATCTCGTCTTATTGTCCGAATTGTCATTTGGGTTTCGCTTCCCCGCAGCCCTAGCTGGGCCGCAGCGGAGGCGAGCAGCAGGGTCTTCTCTGACCCGTCATCGAGGACGGCGTAAGTGTCCAGGACTTTATTCTGGTAGCTTAGTGTCACACGCACTACTTTTAGGAGTACTCGGGCTCCACTGCTGCTGGCGGGATCGATGTACATGACGCTCGCTTTGCGGCTGGATGGTGCAGGTGAAGGGCGCCGTCTGTTACTGTCGTGAAGTATGTCCAGATGGGCTCCATTGCACTTGGTGCACCTTTTCTTTAAGCGGCATTCGGCTGCCATGTGTGAGCGCGCACAGCGAAAACAGCGCTTGTTGGACTTTATCCATTGACCTGCTTCCTCCGCGTTCAGCTTGGGGAAGGAGTCACATTGCGCTAGCCAGTGTTCTTTCTCACAGTAGGGGCACACTATCTTCCACTTCTCCGTTCTGGAGGGGGTACTGTGGCTCCTGCTGCTCGGTACTGACTCCGATTGGTGCATCACAGTCACCGATCTTCTTCCATCATTTAGTCGTCTGGTTCCTTCTCTGGAGCCAGGGGTGCTCCGTCCGAATGTATCTAGCCGTAGGCTGCTGACTTCTCTCGCCAGGAAGTCTGCTAGATCGAGGAGGTTCGGTTCGGGGCCATTCGGGTCTCTGTGGTCCCTCTGCCGCCTAAAGCGCTCCTGACGAGCGGGCGGCAGCTTCTCCAGGATCCTTTCCACATTTGAGTTGGCGTAAAGTTCATGCCTCCCCTTCTCTCTTTGCGCTCCCAACATCCCTACCAGGGACTGCACTCTGATGGACAGGTCGTCCAGTGCTCGATTGTCTATTGCTGGGGGTAAGCGGTCGATGTGTCGGATCTCCTGGATCACGTAATCCCATATGCGCCCATACCTCTGGTCCAATGCTACCAGCGCTGCTGTGTATGGGGTGGTGGAAGTCGCGTAGGCGAGCGCTATATTATGTGCGCGGGGTACCTTTAAGTGCTTCAGTAGGATGGCGTATTTGTGGCGTTCATCCAATACATCCACCAACATGGTCTCCAGACACATGCGGAGTTCTGTATACTGGGCCCGGTTCTCTTGGGTGAAGTCGGGTACCATAGGCGTGCCAATGTATGACGCTGACTGTGGATACATCGGCGAGCGTTGGGGGAGAGGCCTCCTAGGCGAGTCTCCTCCCGCTCCTTGGTATGGGCTGGTACAGGCAGTGTACCATGGCCCGCTTGTCCAGGTGCTGTTCCTCGGTGCGGGTCGTGCGTCGTGCTCACCCGGGTATAGAGTCGGGGGTCTGTAGCGCAGCTCCGCGGGAGTATAGCCTGGGCTGTACCGGGCCTCCTGGTCCGGTAGAGTACTGTGCTGTCTTCGGGCGTGGTTCTCCTCCTCTTCCTCTTCGTCTTCAGTTAGGTCATCCAGTGCTTGTAGTCTCTGGTTTAGCCTCTCCACAGGATATGCTGCTCCTTCCTGATTGCTAGGTCTCGCTTGGACCGGTGGGGGGAGGTGGTCTGTGGGGGGTATAGACCTCGTCTGTTGGTCAAGTTCAGGGTTGTTTACTCGGCTAGGGGATGCCGCCCTGGAGGTGTGTCTAGACGAGTTCCTGGAGCCTCTGGTGGAGGGAGAGGGTGTTGTCCGTCTGATCAGCTGTTCTATTAGTTGCGACTGCTGTCTGTCGCGCGCTGCGTCCCGTTGAGCACCGGCTCGTTCTCGGGCCACATTCTCTTCCATCTGAATGCGTCTTATTTCTAGACGTATCTGCTCGTGTTCGCTTCGCTGCTGGATCTGCAGTCGGTCGCGTTCAGCAGCGGCGTTCAGGCTGATGAGGAAGGCCTGCTGTAGGGTCCTCTCTGCCTCGCTGGGAGAAGGCGGTTGTATAGGGGAGCCTTCCCTCGGGGTACTCCTTGGGGAGCCTTGGAGCTCTATCTCCACGGTGCTCTCCCCGTCTTCTTCCGTGCCGAGTTCTCTCTCGGTAGCGTTGTATTCCTCCCGGGACTCATCGGGGACTACTTCTTCAGTACTGGTGGGGTGTGAAGTCATGTCTGGTTCCCACTGGTCCCCACCGTGAACTTGGTCAGTTACATTAGAGCCCGTAGGGGCCTCTATGGTCGGGGTAGTCTGGGCGTTGGGGTTAGACATACTTTTACTTTCTAGTTTTACCGCGTTTACTGTTAGTAGAAGACTAGGTTGTTGACTGACAGCGTAAGCCTCTAAGTACTGAGGGAGCCGTCGTTCGCGCTGCGGGCGTTGGTTAGGAGGATCGTTTCGTGGAGTGTTCATCATAGGCCATTTCAATATTAATAACACTATATTAATATTACACTAATTACCATCCGGCTCGAAGGACCAATTGTAACTGAGGGGTACAATTCCCTGACTGTATTACTAGATATGATACTTACTACCACTACCTTTGTACTTAATATTCGGCCACCCAGTACACGGCATAAATATATTATCATAAACACTCTCACGTAGATGAAACGGATCCAACACAAATGTACGAAGTCGAAACAGGTCTTTATTTCTACACAGCGATGGTGTGTAGAACAAGCACTTAATCACTTAATTACATTTATGAATTGAAATAGTATGCACTTTTATGGCAAAGAGTATTCGTCGGTATATCAATAGAGAATGTCCAATCTCTGAAGGCGCAGGTGGTAAATATACGACCTGGAATAGTTAAGGAATAACAGCAATGATACTTTAATGATTATATACTGGATACACTAGAGGGGGTTAATCCGGTCGCTTGTAAGCCGACAGGAGTAGGAAGGGGGGGGGGGTAGAATCCGGCTGCCTCGTCCGGCCAAGGGTATCCCAGGTGAACCCACTGTAGTGCCGTTCAATGCGCCGGCGATCCTTGGACCACAGATGAAAGCAGGGGGACTCTTTGTGGGCCGGCGTCATCCGGTCCACGGAGGAGAGACGTGAAGCGACCTCGTCTTGCAGAGCGTCTCCTCACCTTGCGTCCTCTCCAGGGGGGGGGGTTCCAACACACAGCAGTGTCGGGGGTCTTTATCCATGGAATAATCAAAGTATACAAAGCATAATCCGTGCCTGGGAAGGCGGGCTGTCGTCGGTAGAATAATCCGGTATACAGGTCCACTCGCTCGTCGGCTCTGGGGCTCCTCGGGTGCAGCTTCACATGGGGTCAACCACCCTGGGTAAGCAGCCAGTTCTCTGCCCGAAACGATGGGGTACTGACTACGGTAGTATTCTCACCGCACGAAGCACTATATATTAACAGACTATTATTAGCTTAATAGACTACGTCCAACTCGACGATATAGTGCCAAATATGACTATTCAAATATTAATATACACGATGTCTCAATACCGATGGTAGGCGAACTTGGCCTTACTCCCACACGTGGCGTCGCGGGGAGGCTTTACGTCTGTGACTCTATTGGAGGGTAAGAAACTGGACTGAAAAGAAAGTCCTACTTTAGTAGCGCAGTATATATACGCACTATGAACAAATAGTCCCATTAGTGGTGCGGTAGCCAGATTCCTACGCGGAACTAGGACTTGTTCGTACATGTGGAGCGGTACGTTTGAACTGGGTCTGAGGGGTATGGCAGCCTGGCACCAAGGTCTCGACCAATAGTAGAATGGAGACTATTATGGGATGTTCAGTAGGCTAGAATGGATATTCAATGCATATTGTACAAGGAATATACAAGGGATATCAGGGAATATTAGAGAATATACAAATACAATTAAATATATATATATAAATAAATATATATATTCGGTTTAATCTGGCCCTTCACAACAATGATCATATCACCCACACTAGATGAATCATCTAACGTTGGCCACGGAATTATAAACGACCCCCCCCATCCGGTCAACATCAGATGATAAGTAGTAAGTAAGTAAGTAAGTAAGTAAGTAAGTAAGTAAGTAAGTAAGTAAGTAAGTAAGTAAGTAAGTAAGTAAGTAAGTAAGTAAGTAAGTAAGTAAGTAAGTAAGTAAGTAAGTAAGTAAGTAAGTAAGTAAGTAAGTAAGTAAGTAAGTAAGTAAGTAAGTAAGTAAGTAAGTAAGTAAGTAAGTAAGTAAGTAAGTAAGTAAGTAGTAAGTAGTAGTAAGTAGTAGGGATAAAGTTGAACTTCAGTTTGAACAGGCTGACTCTAGAGGCATGTGGCAGGGGCTCAGAACAATGACAGATTACAAAGGCACCCCCCTCAAACTGAAAAGTGACATCTCCTTAGCAAATGATCTCAATTCCTTCTATGCGAGGTTTGAGGCTGTGAATAACAACACCAGCCTACAAACCACGGCAATGGGGGGGGGGGGGGTCTGCTGATGGAGACTCAGTGTTCAGGGTAACAGAGCATGAGGTGAGACGGATCTTTAAAAAAGTTAATATCAGGAAGGCAGCAGGACCGGACGGCATCCCCGGCCGCGTCCTAAAAGTCTGTGCCGACCAACTGGCCCCGGTATTCAATGACATCTTCAACCTGTCCTTGGAACAGGCTGTCATCCCCACCTGTCTGAAGAAGTCCACCATCATCCCTGTACCCAAAAAATCTACGCCCGCTTGCCTCAACGACTACCGCCCTGTAGCCCTCACCTCCATAGCCATGAAGTGCTTTGAGAAGCTAGTGAAGGGCTACATCTGTTCCTCCCTCCCCATCAACCTGGACCCTCTGCAATTTGCATATCGCCCCAACAGGTCCACGGAGGACGCCATAGCCCATGTGCTGCACACAGCAGCATCACACCTGGACAAGAGGCAGGGGAACTATGTGAGAATGCTGTCATCGACTACAGCTCAGCATTCAATACCATAGTCCCCTCCAAACTCATAGCCAAGCTCAGGGACCTGGGCTTGAACTATGACCTCTGCCAGTGGGTCTTGGACTTCCTGACGGGCAGACCCCAGGTGGTAAGAGCAGGCAACTGCACCTCCTCATCCATCACGCTCAACATAGGGGCCCCCCAGGGCTGTGTTCTGAGCCCCCTCCTCTACTCCCTGTACACACATGACTGCGTAGCACAGCGGAACAACAACACCATCATCAAATTTGCTGATGACACAGTAGTGGTGGGCCTGATCTCTGCCAACGACGAAAGGGCCTACCTGGAAGAGGTAGAGAACCTGTCACAGTGGTGTCAGGAGAACTGCCTCTCCCTGAACGTCAGCAAAACAAAAGAGATGATTGTGGACTTCAGGAGGTCGGGGGTCAAGGACTACAGCCCCCTCAGCATCGACGGGGCACCGGTTGAGAGAGTGAACAGTTTCAAGTACCTCGGAGCCCACATATCCGAGGACTTGACATGGACCACACACATTGACAGTGTTGTGAAGAAGGCACGACAACGCCTCTACTTCCTCAGGCGCCTAAGGAAGTTCCAAGTCAGTCAGAAGATCCTTAGGAACTTCTACTCATGTACAATAGAGAGCATCCTGACCGGCAACATCACCTCCTGGTTTGGGAATAGCACTGCACAAGACCGTAGCAGACTACAAAGAGTGACACGTTCAGCCGAACGCACAATTGGAGGGGGGCTTCCCACCCTCCAGAACATTTACAACAAGCGGTGCAAGGGGAAGGCTAAGGGAATTATTAAGGACTCGAGCCACCCGAACAACTGCCTCTTTGAACTGCTGCGGTCAGGCAAGCGATACCGGAGTCTTAAGGCGAGCACAGAAAGACTCAGAAGAAGCTTCTATCCCCAGGCCATCAGGCTGCTAAACGAACAATAAACACTATGCAACAACCATCAAATGCACACAGCACACACACCCACACGCACACACTCACTCAAACAAACAACACACTGCAGCACCCACTCTCCACACTTTAGATCACACAAACACACTTTACACTTTTGATAAAGGATTTGCACTACAACTCGTACACCTACTATAAATTGTACCTAAATTGCACCTCATCCCATTTCTGCCTTGCACTATATAGTATTGTATATTAGTACACTGCACAGTATTGTATATTATATGGTAACTCAGTTACGTCTATTCTGCATCGAACATTGTACATATCGCTGCTGTCGGGACAAAACCTCATAACTCCAAAAACCCAACTTTTCAGCAGATGAAAAAAACTAACACAGATTTGAGGGTGAATAGAGTTAGGAGGTTTAGACAGATGATCGGTTTAATGCTTTTCCATTGTTTAAACTTTGTAAAACCCACACACACATATGGAGGATGATCTACGGAGTTGATTTATATAATAATTAAAAAAAAATCGAAAAATGGAGTTATGAGGTTTTGTCCCGACAGCAGCGATATGTCTAAACTGAACACTGACCTCATTTTTTTTACTTCTAATTTTACTATGTTATTTTATTTCATACTTATCTTGTCTTGCACAGTCTCTGGAGCGTAACAGTAAGAAGCATTTTGTATAAAAGTATTCTGTACTTCTGTATGACAACTATTAAAGAAACTTGAAACTTCTAGAAGCACGTCCATTTGAAATCTTTTTATCTCGCGCAGATCGCTGTCAAACTGTATTTGATCATCAATATAATGCATTTAGGGCTATAAATCACGTTCTGGAGAAAGCTGCAGAAAACGATAAAAACATACTTATACTTTAGACTGTATTTTAGTATGAATATGTGAATGAAAAAGTATAACGTTCCTACGTCCTGAACGATAGATAATTGACGTTGAATGGGCCATAGTAATGTCAATTTAGCAATACAATTTAAAAAGTTATAGCCCTGCAAAGAAGGGGAATTTCTCCATAGACAAATAGAGCTGGCGTGGGATGGTTTATTATGAATATAAGCCTGGCGACCAAAGTGTTAAACATACAGTTAGTTTATTGTCATGTGCACAGTTAAACAGACAGTTAGTTTATTGTCATGTGCACAGTTAACCATACAGTTAGTTTATTGTCATGTGCACAGTTAAACATACAGTTCGTTTATTGTAATGTGCACAGTTAAACAAACAGTTGAGAAAATGTCACTGATTCCCGCCGGAACGAGAAATATGAGAAAAATAAACAGTGTAAACTATATAATTACCTCTTAATATAAAAATATGAGGTTTACCACAGGTTTGAGTAAAAAAAAAAAAAAAAAAAAAAAAAAAAAAAAAAAAAAAAAAAAAAAAAAAAAAAAAAAAAAATAATAATAATAATAATAATAATAATAATAATAATAATAATAATAATAATAATAATAATAATAATAATAATAATAATAATAATAATAATAATAATAATAATAATAATAATAATAATAATAATAATAATAATAATAATAATAATAATAATAATAATAATAATAATAATAATAATAATAATAATAATAATAATAAATAAAAATATTATAATTTTTTTTCTTTTTTTTTGATGGAAGAGTAGAGCCACAGATTGATGGACAAAGAGCCACATGAGGCTCGCGAGCCACGGGTTGGCCACCCCTGCGCTAGATGCTCGCAAAGTGCTGTGACTTTCCACATGTATATTCCATATATATGTGGAATAACGTTCTAATTACATTTTCCTGAAGTCATTTTGAAATTTCAGAAACCGTGCCAGATAAAACGGGTACTTTTAGGAAAAGTCATTGAGTGACAGAGCTGGAGCTAGACCGAGTGACGAGGACACATTTATTGAAAATGCCTAGGGGTCATTTGACCCCTTGTCGGCTGTTCTATTAGTTTATTGTCATGTGCACAGTTAAACAGACAGTTCGTTTATTGTCATGTGAACAGTTAAACAGACAGTTTTTCCGTACAATGAAAATCTTTGATAGTCCTCCCTTCACACAAAATCACAAAATACTTAACAAACTAAATTAACTACAATTTAAATACAAGTGAGTGCTAAAACATAAGGTAAAAGAAAAAGAAGTTTCAAGTTTCTTTAATAGTTGTCATACAGAAGTACAGAATACTTTCATACAAAATGCTTCTTACTGTTACGCTCCAGAGACTGTGCTAGACAAGATAGTATCAAATAACATAATATAGCATGTAAATTAGAAGTAGAAAATGAGGTCACAGTGTTCAGTATAGACATATGTACAATGTTCGATGCAGAATAGACGTAACTGAGTTACCATATAATATACAATACTATGCAGTGTACTAATGTACAATACTATATAGTGCAAAGCAGAAATGGGATGAGGTACAATTTAGGTACAATTTACAGTAAGGTGTACGAGTTGTAGTGCAATCCTTCATCAATAAATATAAAGTGTGGGGAGTGGGTGCTACAGTGTGTTTGTTTAAAGTGAGTGTGTGCTATAAAGTGTGTGGAGTGGGTGCTACAGTGTGTTTGTTTAAAGTGAGTGTGTGCGTGGGGATGTGTGTGCTATGTGTGTTTGATGGTTGTTGTTGTGTAGTGTTCATTGTTCGTTGAGCAGCCTGATGGCCTGGGGATAGAAGCTTCTTCTGAGTCTTTCTGTGCTCGCCTTGAGACTCCGGTATCGCTTGCCTGACCGCAGCAGTTCAAAGAGGTAGTTGTTCGGGTGACTGGAGTCTTTAATGATTCTCTTAGCCTTGCCCCTGCACCGCTTGTTGTAAATGTTCTGGAGGGTGGGGAGCCCCCCTCCAATTGTGCGTTCGGCTGAACGTGTCACTCTTTGTAGTCTGCTTCGGTCTTGTGCAGTGCTATTCCCAAACCAGGAGGTGATGTTGCCAGTCAGGATGCTCTCTATTGTACATGAGTAGAAGTTCTTAAGGATCTTCTGACTGACTTGGAACTTCCTTAGGCGCCTGAGGAAGTAGAGGCGTTGTCGTGCCTTCTTCACAACACTGTCAATGTGTGTGGTCCATGTCAAGTCCTCGGATATGTAGGCTCCGAGGTACTTAAAGCTGTTGACTCTCTCAACCGGTGCCCCGTCGATGCTGAGGGGGCTGTAGTCCTTGACCCCCGACCCCCTGAAGTCCACAATCATCTCCTTTGTTTTGCTGACGTTCAGGGAGAGGCTGTTTTCCTGGCACCATCCCGCCAGGACCTTGACCTCTTCCAGGTAGGCCCTCTCGTCGTTGGCAGAGATCAGGCCCACCACCACTGTGTCGTCAGCAAATTTGATGATTGTGTTGCTACTCCGCTGAGCCACACAGTCGTGTGTGTACAGGGAGTAGAGGAGGGGACTCAGAACACAGCCCTGGGGGGCCCCTATGTTGAGGGTGATGGATGAGGAGGTGCAGTTGCCTGCTCTCACCACCTGGGGTCTGCCCGTCAGGAAGTCCAAGACCCACTGGCAGAGGTCATAGTTCAAGCCCAGGTCCCTGAGCTTGGCTATGAGTATGGAGGGGACTATGGTATTGAATGCCGAGCTGTAGTCGATGAATAGCATTCTCACATAGTTTCCCTTCCTCTTGTCCAGGTGTGATGCTGCTGTGTGCAGCACATGGGCTATGGCGTCTCTCCGTGGACCTGTTGGGGCGGTATGCAAATTGCAGGATAATTTAAGGTATAAGATACTGTATATATGTAACGGATGGTATCGTAAAGCGCAGTCAAGAAGGGCTGGGGTGAGTAGCGGTGCTATGGGTTAAACTCACTCTCACATCCTCAAAGACAGATAGACACGTTGTAAAGTAGTGGATTCACCTCTTGGTATAGCGGTCTGTGTTGTTGCCCGCGGTGTGGGAGACCGGGGTTCAACTCCCACTCGGGGCATCGAAGTTTGAGGTGACGTTGTCACAACCGTTACATACAAGGCACAGTGAGTAACATTGACGTTAATTGCAAGTTCCGATTCACAGTGTTTACAGTATGGACGTGACAATGGGTCACAGCAGCCGTTAAAAGTGTCTTTAGTTATTTGCCAGCAGGCCTATACTATACTATCACATCACATTATGTTTTTTTATACGTGTTTTTTATACGTGTTCGCCAACTCCTCTTTTTTTTTTTTTTTACTTTATTTTTTAGCGTTTATCGCTTTTCTGGTCAAGCATGACCGACAGATACAGGGTGAAACGGGATATAGAGCAGGGGAAGACATTCTGGCAAATGACGGCGGGTCCGGGAATCGAACTCGGAGTCCACCAGATCCGTGACGCAGCACGGTTTTCCCCGACGCAGAAATAGCGCCGAGATATGCAGTGAGCTACTGGAGCTCCCCCGCACCCAACTCCTCTTAATGCGCAGGTTTCAATTTAGAAGAATACAGATTGCCTGCACGCCATCGTTTGTCACAGATGACATCTAATCAATAATTTAATGGAACACCATCGCCACCTATTTCTAGAAACCCTAGAGGAAAGTCATATCTACTTGTGCCTTAATGCTTAGTCAGATAATAAGCCTATAATTTACACATTACTCACATTACATCTCTCTACATGCACTCATTGTGCAAGGGGTCTTTAGGGGGGGGGGGGTACAATCATTATAATTACTATGTTCTAGGCCTGTCCCCGACTAAGGATTTGTATAGTCGACTTTGATTTCTCCCCCCCCCCTAATAATTTTGGCTGTGGGGGTGCTTAATGTCTGAAGGGGTCGACTGAAGGCTTCTTGTCCTCTGCAAAAGCATGTAATTGGTCCACTGATGGATACATCTTGATTTGTCTAGTCTAGTGTGTTCATTAGATGGGTGAAATCCTCTTTCAGTGCCTCTGTGCCCGTTTTCTTAGGCAGTTAGCCTCGCTGGTATGTGCGCCATTAGAGTTAGCCACGCTTCTAGGCCTCTTTGCTTTTGGAAAGAATGATAAAAAAAAATACAAAATTTAAATATTAACTCCTTTCGCTCAATTAGTCGATTCGACTAATCGAGGTCAGCCCTACTATGTACTATCACTATACTCTTATGTTCATTACTATTGCTATTAGTACCTATTCTGCCTGTACCCCCCCCCCCCCCCCGTGCTGCTATGACACCTGCATTTCCCCCAAGGGGATTAATACAGGAACACTTGGCTTGACAAGGTCAATCGTAGATGGACCCTGAAGATTAATTTGACATGCTGCAGCTTATCACTGCGTGTCCATCTCTCTGGTCATGAAAAGGATTTGCACTGAATTCAAAGAATCTGCTTTCAGCCTCTCTGTGCCCCATGACGCAATGCACTTTAAAACTCAATTCATTAGTATCTATTGGTCAGTTAAAATCTTTAATAGCAAACCACTTCACCACAGTCTGTTTTGAATCATTTTAAATGTTTAATTGATTGACTTTTCTCTGACTTTCTGACTCCCATTGTGCTGTGATTAGGGTTAGGCCGGGTGAGTATTCACACCACCATCACTCCTTTTTTGTATCCACTTTTTCTCCTCCTATTTTCTGTATTTTTCCTCCCATACCAATTTAGTCGTTATGCCAATTCCCCCCTCCCCTTCCTGGTCGTTGCGCGCATGTGCCCCCCACTGGTCGGTCTAGGGAGCCCTGAAGTCTATCAGATGCTTCCTCCGAGACATAGGAGACAGCCAGCAGCCTCTTTTCACCTGGCAGCGAGGACTCTCCCTCTCGCCGGGTTTCCCACCCGCTAACACAGCCAATCGTGTCAGTATGGACGGTCGGCCAAGCCGGAGGCACCACAGCTGGATTCGATCCCACCGTCTCTGTGGTGGTAGACAGACGCTTAGTCCGCTGCGCTACCCGGCCGCCCTCCACCACCATCACTCCTGACTGCAGTTTCAGAAAACAAAAATAACATCTTTGTATACCATGCAAAGAACTGCATCATTAACCCTATAACTCCAACTCAATATACCGATAATTTGTACAAGATATTTGATAGTTTTGGGATACGTGTGAGCAGGGCCGCCTCAGGGGGTGTGCGAGCAGTGCGGTCGCACAGGGCCTCGCGGGAAGGGGGGCCTCGCAAAATAAAAAATTATATTTTTTTTTTTTTTTTTTTTGCGAGGCCCCCCTTCCCGCGAGGCCCTTTTTCATCACAGACCTAAAATCTAGTTTTGCTTATATGCTTATATATTTCACATTAGACACGTTTGTAGAATGTGTCTGACTTGTTCCTGGGTCTGCAGTGACATACTCACTATTGGAGCTCTGGGGCTCTGCAGCAGACATACTATTGGTTTCAACGAAGGGAGTGGTTACTTACATCATGTGTAGTACGCCGGCGTGAGTCAGCTGCGTTTGACTATTTCGCGCGTGCAGCTTTTGACTATTATGCTTAGTTATGCCAGCCAAGACGAAGAGGTCGGTCATTATCAGTCGGTCGGTCGGTCACCAAGGAACGTTGACGAAAGGCCTCTCGCTGGCGGGACAAATGGCCGGAGCCTTGTCATGATGCAGTCGGGATATAGCCATGATGATGTCGGCTAGTAGCTAGCTTAGCTAAAGACTAACTAGCGTTAGCTAACCTAGAGACAGCGCATGCAGCCAACATGAAGAGGATGGTCGTTTGGCAGATGAACTTCGTCAACTCCACGCGGTTGTCTCCATCCTCTTGGACGTTTGGTGAGTTTTTAACCTATTCTATTAACTCTATTCTATTCCCGCCGTGGACATCTCTCTCTCTCTCTCTCTCTCTCTGGAGCTAAACTGGCCGACTAGCTGTTGTAGTACTACTAGTAGCTAACGGTGTGTGGCCTGGTGTCAGCACCTGTATGTAGCCGCATAGCTTGCTTCTGCGTTAGCTAATGGTTAGCGATAGCCTGGTTGAGCTAACTGTTAGCCAGTTAGCTGTTTAGCTACAACGTTAGCTGCCGGCTGCGCTCGGCTGGGAACGTTCGTTTGATGCTATCAGTTAGCCTTGAGCTAGCTGTTAGCTTGTGCTACGACCATTGACATTAGCCGTGAGAATAGCAGGGGGTTCTGGCACTCTGACTACGACATCATCTTTGACAGAAGATGTAGTCGGGCCTGCACCATGACAAGGCTCTGGCCATAGCTTATTTTTGTCCCGACAGCGAGAGGCCTTTCGTCAACGTGGAGACCTGTGTTGCGGCCTTTCCCCCTGCGTTCCTTGGTGCAGGTAAGATTAATGAAAATGTCATGACATTACCCCACTCTTCCTTCCTTCCCCTCCCGAATGTTTTGTTAATAACGATGTTTTTTTCCAGGCAAAACATATGTTACTTCACAACATTTGGAGATACGACATGTGCTGTGTGTGAATTCATTGTCTTGGTCGTTTGTGTAGCTTGGGTAGCGTTGGGCCGTTGGCCAAAGCTGTGTGTGGCCTGGTGTCAGTAGCCTACCTGGCTAGCCTTTAGCTGTCGGCCATTGGCTCCTTGCTGCTTTGTTTTCTCTGGTATAGACCCTCTTCTCTTTGGATTTAAGTGTTGATCTTTGTCCTTTTGGATCTATGTATATTCATGTTGCCTTTGTGAAGTTATCTTTTCCTTCTGTTTTGTTCTTTCATTAAAAGTTGAATATCCTTTAGGGGGTCATCTTTGCTTATCTCTCTCATACATGCTCTCTCTCTAACACACATGCTCTCTCTCTCTCTCTCTCTCTCTCTCTTTCTAACACACACAGTCTGCCTATGGCGGCCTTTCTCGATGGCTAGGCTGTGCTCGCTGAGTCTGTACCTAGTCAAGGATCTTCAGTCACAGTGCTCAGGTATTCTGCCACTGTGTACTCTCTGTTTAGGGCCAAATAGCATTTCAATTTCTTTCCAATGTGTCTCTCTCTCTGTACACTGTATATTGACTGTAGAACGGGAGCTCTCTCTCGCTCTCTCTCTTGCTATATGTTGACTGTATCATGCCCAGCCTCGGGCAGCGCTATTATTTACGAATATGTTGACTGTATGAAAAAAAAAAAAAAAAAAAATTATATATATATATATATATATATATTTTTTTTTTGGGGGGGGGGGGCCCTGTGCGTTTAAATCTCGCACAGGGCCTCGCATTTCTCCCAGGCGGCCCTGCGTGTGAGATTATGAGCATAATTAATCATAATTACGTAAAGGATCAACCTCACTGTGGCGACCACGGTCCATGTGATACGGGCAGCAGCACAGAGTGAGACAGGGTGTACAGACAGACAGGTGAGGATAGGTATATGTGGTGAGAATAAATATATATATATGTTATATACAGCATTATCGTAGCCTACATGCCATCATACAGAGCTCAGGCTTATGTGCAGGTGTACAAGCAAGTATATGAGGGGCTATATGCAGGTATATTCAGACAAATACGGATATTTTGCAGTCTCACTGTGATAATTTTAGGATTTGGGTAGCGTTTTCTCAGAAGATATAAATCATTAAGACAATGCGAGAAAGTCGAGAAAGTCTTGACATGAAAAGAACAGCCTATTCTTATTTCTGACCTGATATTACATCAAGTGTCAACATTTTTGTTCGCTAGACTAGATAGGTATCCAGATGGCGTCTCTCGGAGGGAGGATGAATCTAGGAGAACCGGTTGTGTTGCAACAGGAGGTGCAAATCCAGAGCCTGCAGAATAATGAAGGACCCTCACCACCCCAACAACAGCCTGTTCAAGCTGCTGCGGTCAGGCAAGCGCCTCCGTATACATGCAGCAAGAACAGGGAAACTCCGGCTCAGCTTCTTCCCTCAGGCCATCAGAACACTGAACACTGATCTCTCCACACACAAGCACACATGAACACACACAAACACACACACACACACACACACACCACCAGGGCCGCCTGGGAGAAATGCGAGGCCCTGTGCAAGATTTAAACACGAGGCCCCCTCCCCCCAAAAGGTTAATTTTTTATTTTTATTTTTTTATACAGTCAACATATTCTTAAATAATAGCGCTGCCCGAGGCTGGGCATGATACAGTCAACATATAGCAAGAGAGAGAGCGAGAGAGAGCTCCCGTTCTACAGTCAATATACAGTGTACAGAGAGAGAGAGAGAGAGAGAGAGAGAGAGAGACACATTGGAAAGAAATTGAAATGCTATTTGGCCCTAAACAGAGAGTACACAGTGGCAGAATACCTGAGCACTGTGACTGAAGATCCTTGACTAGGTACAGACTCAGGCCCCGTTTAGACGAGCGTTTTGTGAACAGAAACCGCAAAAGTCATCTTGCGGTTTCACTTTTAATTTTACGTTTAGACGAGCGTTTTGGAGTGGAATTCTCCGTGCAGACGACGCTGTAACGACGGAGACCCGCTGTCACACGATTGGCGCATATGTCACATGACGTGCTGTGAAGACCCGCCCTACTCTGCCTCTGATTCGCAGACTGTGGATGGGGAATGTGATTGCACCAAAGCAGAGTCACTCACAGACAGTGGATCCACTCACGCCGCGGGACAAATTCTTGTGTATTTAAAAGTACTGCCAATGTAGCCTTCAGGTGATCTCCGTTGATATAAGTCAGACATACTTGCTTTGTTTACGTCTCGGCTACTGGCGCATACCTGCTACCTGTGACGTAAGCAGTACGCGCGACCAGAGCCGTGACAAACCTTTCGTCATCGTTTTAACAGATTTATACGGTTTGACAGTTTAGACGAAAGCGCAAAGCTTTTGCGTTTCTAGGAATTCCACCCTGGAAGGTAGTCTCACTTTTTTGCGGTTTCACCCCGTAAAAACGCCGTTTCCGTATAAACGAAAGGCACATCCGTAAAAATATTTTTGCGGATTCACCTGCTAGCGTTTCCGTCTAAACGGGGCCTCAGCGAGCACAGCCTAGCCATCGAGAAAGGCCGCCATAGGCAGACTGTGTGTGTTAGAAAGAGAGAGAGAGAGAGAGAGCATGTGTGTTTGTGTGTTAGAGAGAGAGAGCATGTCTGTGTGTCATGTGTGTGTGTTAGAGAGAGAGCATGTATGAGAGAGATAAGCAAAGATGAGCCCCTAAAGGATATTCAACTTTATTTTTTTTGTTTTTTTGTTTATTGGTTTTTTTTCCAGTGCAACCAACATTTACAAATTATATGTACTTGAAAATGTTCTATTTGAAACACAAAAACAGCAGACATCAAGACAAAGTGACATGCAGACAAACAAACAAAAAAAAAAGACAGAGAGAGATTTATAGTGTTGGTAATAAGAAATATATAAAAGAAAACGATATATATATAATAATAATAATAATCATAATAAAGTAAAAAATAAAGTATATAATAATAATTAAAAAATAAGTTTAAATAAGGCGATACCTTTGAAAAAGTGAGTACAGCAATTCATAGGTCAACCAACTCTGGTGTTGATTTGGTGCATCAAAGGAGAAAGTTTGAAGGGGAGGGATGGGTGAGTAGTGTACCAAGGGTATTGTGTGAGTGAGTATCAGTCTGGGACTATGGGAAGGTGGGTCCTCTCAACATAGGAAAAGAAGGGAGCCCACATAGAAAAGAACTTGTCTGTAGATCCTCGGAGTGTGTGTCAGATTTTTTCTAGTTTAATACAGTTAAGAATAGATTTAACCCAAATGGCATGGGAAGGGGGTGAGGAGGATTTCCACTGAAGTAGGATTAACCGTCTCGCTAACAAAGTAACAAAGGCCAAGACCTCTTTGTTAGTATTTGTCAGTTGTAATAAGGGTGAGGAAACACCAAATAGCGCAGTCAAAGGATCTGGTTCCACCTGAGTACTGCATATTTCAGAGAGTGTATTGAATATGTTTTTCCAAAGGTCCACTAGGGATGGACAGCTCCAAAACATGTGCACATGGTTTGCTGGGGACCGATTACATCGTGGACAGTTAGGTTTCACACTTTTGTAAATTCTGGATAGTCTCATTGGAGTCCAGTGAGCTCGGTGGATGATTTTACATTGGATGAGACCATGTCGAGCACAGATGGAAGAGGTGTGGACCTTTTTGAGTGCTTTTTCCAACATGTCGTCAGATATCGCATCCCCCAAGTCCTCCTCCCATGAGGACTTAATAATATTTAAGGAGGTGGACTGTAATGAGCATAGTTGCCTATAAATTCTCGACAGGGAGCCCTTTAGAGTGGGAAGAGGGGTAAAAAAAATGTCAAGTTGTGTTTCACCAGGAAGGATGGGGAATATTCAACTTTTAATGGAAGAACAAAACAGAAGGAAAAGATAACTTCACAAAGGCAACATGAATATACATAGATCCAAAAGGACAAAGATCAACACTTGAATCCAAAGAGAAGAGGGTCTATACCAGAGAAAACAAAGTAGCAAGGAGCCAATGGCCGACATCAGCTAAATAGGCTAACTGCAAATAGAGTAGCCAGGTACTGACACCAGGCCACACACAGCTTTGGCCAACGCTACCCAAGCTACACAAACGACCAAGACAATTCACACACAGCACATGTCGTATCTCCAAATGTTGTGAAGTAACATATGTTTTGCCTGGAAAAAAACATCGTTATTAACAAAACATTCGGGAGGGGAAGGAAGGAAGAGTGGGGTAATGTCCAATGGACATCTTACCTGCACCAAGGAACGCAGGGCGAAAGGCCGCAACACAGGTCTCCACGTTGACGAAAGGCCTCTCGCTGGCGGGACAAAAAGAAGCTATGGCCGGGGCCTTGTCATGGTGCAGGCCCGACTACATCTTCTGTCAAAGATGATGTCGTAGTCAGAGTGCCAGGGCCTGCTATTCTCACGGCTAATGTCAATGGTCGTAGCACAAGCTAACAGCTAACTCTAGGCTAACTGATAGCATCAAGCTAACGTTCCCAGCCGAGCAAAAACGAGCAGCTAACGTCGTAGCTAAACAGCTAACTGGCTAACAGTTAGCTCAACCCGGCTATCGCTAACCATTAGCTAACGCAGAAGCAAGCTATGCGGCTACCACTGAAAAACTGTACAACATGAGAAAAGCAATACAGGCCAACACTTCAGACAGCCGCTGTGTTTTCCTCTTCTCATACGAAGAGAGAAGGGAAAAAGAAGGCAATACACGTCCCACTACAGAGTGGTGTTTACCATAGCGGTGCCGGCAACAAGTCCCTCGCGGACTATAGCCGACTTGAGCATGGAGATATTCTCATAAGGAAACACCAAGCTCACCTCCCTCGCACCAGGTGCTGACACCAGGCCACACACCGTTAGCTACTAGTACTACAACAGCTAGTCGGCCCGTTTGGCTCCCGAGAGAGAGAGAGAGAGAGAGAGAGAGAGAGAGAGAGAGAGAGAGAGAGAGAGAGAGAGAGAGAGAGAGAGAGAGAGAGAGAGAGAGAGAGATATATCCACGGCGGGAATAGAATAGAGTGCATTAAAAACTCACCAAACGTCCAAGAGGATGGAGACAACCGCGTGGAGTTGACGAAGTTCATCTGCCGAACGACCGTCCTCTTCATCTTGGCATAACAATGCTGCACGCGCTGTCTCTAGGTTAGCTAACGCTAGTTAGCCTTTAGCTAAGCTAGCTACTAGCCGACATCATCATGGCTATATCCCGACTGAACCACACGTTAGCACTCAATATTATAACGTAGCTAAAGCTAACTAGCTGTCCCTGTCTTTAGCCGGGATGGCTAGCCTGACTGAACTGTCTAACATGCAACAACTTTCATCTTCAGTCCATCTGCCGAACGATGTCCTCTTCATCTTGGCTGGCATAACCTCCAATGCTGCACGCGCGAAATAGTCAGACGCTACCTTACCTGTAACCCCTCCCCTCATTGAAACCAATTCTGCTGCCTGCAGAGCCTCAGAGCTGCCTCCAATAGTGTATCTGCAGAGCCTCAGAGCCAGGAACAAGTCAGACACATTCTACAAACGTGTCTAATGTGAAATATATAAGCATATAAGCAAAACTAGATTTTAGGTCTCTGATGAAAAAGGGCCTCGCGGGAAGGGGGGCCTCGCAAAAAAAAATAATAATAAAAAAAAAAAAAAAAAAAAAAAAAAAAAAAATTGTGCGAGGCCCCCCTTCCCGCGAGGCCCTGTGCGACCGCACTGCTCGCACCCCCCTGAGGCGGCCCTGCACACCACGCATCCTCAATTGCACTCTCTCACACACACACTACAAAAAGGTAACTTTAAGAAACATAACTGTACATTAGTATAATTATTGTATATAGTACTTTACCTTAATTCTTGAGCTTAGCATTGTAATGTATTTTATTCTTATGTCTATTTTATTATTCTATTTTATTATTTGTATTTTTGCACAATCAAGGCGGGCATGGTCACCTTCATTTCACTACATGTCTTGTGTATATGTATGTGACAAATAAATCTCTTGAATCTTGTGTCACATTTTTTGTGGCACCAGAAAGGGAGATAACCAAAGGAGAGGGTGATAACGGGTCATATTATGCCAGGGAGAGATAGGATCTTGGTATCTCTCTTTGGTATCTCAGCTTGGAGGAGAGAGAACTTCTTCTGTCTCCTTCATCGGTATTCAGCTCACACACAGAGAGAACCTGAGAACAACCTAATTGTAACAATTTAGCTGTTTATGCCAATAAACCTGTGTTAAGAAGAGACTACAGGGAGCCTGTGTGTCGTATATTATCTCAAGGGGAGATTTCATTCGAGTGACTTTACTTCAACATCCAACAACACAATGCAGACTCTGGCAGGAGCACTCATTCAAGGGTACTACGACTATGCTTGCACCTCATGGTACCAAAGCACCTCAAAGGCGCTAAAAACAAGACTACAAACATCTCAAAACAAACTGGTCAGACTACTACTTGACCTTACTCTTAAAACCCACCTCACCCCTGCCCACTTTGACTACCTAGGATGGCTTAGAGTAGACGACAGAGTACAGCAACTTGCAATGGGCCTGGTCTACAAGATACACTACACCACTCAGGTACCCATGTACATGTCGAAATACTTCCCAAAGGTCAGTGAATACCACGCCCACAACACCAGAGGGAGCTCCACAAATCATGTGCAAGCCAGATTCGGCACAAACAAGGGACTAAACATGTTTCGCAATTATGCCACAACAATGTGGAACGCCCTACCCACAGCAGTAAAAAAATGTGAATCCCTACCCACATTCAAAACCGCTCCTAAAGAGCACCTATGGGAGACTGCAATTCGAAACTGGCCACCATAATGTCCAAACCCCCCCCCACCCCCTCCTAATAGACTCTCTCTCCTAATAGTCTCCTCCCCACCGTATGTATATGTATGTCACAAATGTAACAGTACTATATACCTGTATGTCATGTATGTCCCTATGTCATAAATGTCATGATGTCATGTATGTTGTGTATGTCATAAATGTCACTAATTGAAAATGGGGGACCCTGATATAAACAAGACGAAAGTATTTCTTTGGTCTGCATCCCCTTAACAATTGTGTGTATTGAGTCGTGCTGTATTGTACCCATTCTGCAATCTGTTAAATAAAGTTTTCATTCATTCATTCAGTCTCTCCTGAAGGAAGACAGGATCAGTAACAGTAATTGGAAGTCAACAAAATCGAACATAACGTCTTTGTGAAGACGGGCGAACAGGTGGCCACACATGGCACAGTGATGTCACAGTGATGTCACAGTGATGTCACGGTGCCACAGTATCCAGTACAACCAGCTGAACTCACACGCTGTGCCTCAGGGCCTTTATTTATATTTCTTATTTGTTTTACATGTGAGTCAGTAAATTCATAAATAACCACGGCAAGCCGGTCCACCCCGAGCAGGCGAGAGGAGGAAAACCGGTTCCAACCGGCCCGGCCTGCTGGGAGGAGGAGGGATGGAAAGAGTGAGTGATGTGCCGGAACAGAATACTTGGCACCGTGGGCCGTGATGGACCGCTCTCTGACGTGCCTCCATCATCACACACTGCTTTATGTAACATGAGAGCGCTCTGCAATTACAAGAGGAGGAGACGGCTCGTCCGACATCCCACACACACACGCACACACACACACACATGCACACCACTCTTCCCCTCCTCCTCCCCTCTCTCCCCTCCTCCCCTCTCTCCCCTCCTCCCCTCTCTCTTCTCTTCCACTATTCCCCTCCTCCCCTCCTCCTCTCCTCCCCTCTCTCTTCTCCTCCACTCTTCCCCTCCTCCCCTCCTCCTCCCCTTCTCCCCTCCTCCCCTCTCTCTTCTCTTCCACTCTTCCCCTCCTCCCCTTCTCCCCTCCTCCTCCCCTCCTCCCCTCCTCCCCTCTCTCTTCTCTTCCACTCTTCCCCTCCTCCCCTCCTCCTCTCCTCCTCCCCTCTCTCCCCTCCTCCCCTGTCTCCCCTCCTCCCCTCTCTCTTCTCCTCCACTCTTTCCCTCCTCCCCTCCTCCCCTCTCTCCCCTCCTCCCCTCCTCCCCTCCTCCCCTCTCTCTTCTCCTCCACTCTTTCCCTCCTCCCCTCCTCCCCTCTCTCCACTCCTCCCCTCCTCCCCTCTCTCTTCTCCTCCACTCTTTCCCTCTCTCCCCTCCTCCCATCCTCCCCTCTCTCCCCTCCTCCCCTACTCCCCTCCTCCCCTCCTCCCCTCTCTCTTCTCCATTCTTTCTCCTCTTTGGCTTAATTTGCACAAGAGATGTTGAGCAAATATTTGCCCTTGATGCTGTTGTTTGTGGCTTATCCTCCTGTTTCTGGCTGCTAACACTTGCACACACACACACACACACACACACACACACACACACACACACACACACACACACACACACACACACACACACACACACACACACACACACACACACACACACACACACACACACACACACACACACACACACACACACACACACACACACACACACACACACACACACACACACACACACACACACACACACACACACACACACAAACACACACACACACACACAAACACACGCACATACACACACACACACACACACACATACACACACACACACACACACAAACACACACACACACGCAGACACAAACACACACACACACACAGAGAGAGAGAGTTAAAAAAAATGTTTTTGCTTCTTTGCATGTTAAAGTCTGCCGTGTCGGTCTATAATCGTTCATAAGGGGATTATCTTTGTCCACATAATAAGAGGAAGAAAACACAGTGATAATGGGACGTTTCCAGAGCGCAGCTTGTGTTTGATCGGCCGTCGATGGAAAAATCCACACGAGCCACCTTCCACTTGACTGTAATCAGGTTAATGATGTCAGCGCCGTAACTGGGTTAGTGACGTCAGTGTCGTAACCACGTTAGTGATGTCAGTGTCGTAACCAGGTTAATGACGTCAGTGTCGTAGCCACATTAGTGATGTCAGTGTCGTAACCACGTTAGTGATGTCAGTGTCATAACCACGTTAATGATGTCAGTGTCGTAACCACGTTAGTGATGTAAGTGTCGTAACCATGTTAGTGATGTCAGTGTCGTAACCACGTTAGTGACGTCAGTGTCATAACCACGTTAGTGATGTCAGTGTCGTAACCGCGTTAATGATGTTAGTGTCGTAACCACGTTAGTGATGTCAGTGTCGTAACCATGTTAGTGATGTCAGTGTCGTAACCATGTTAGTGATGTCAGTGTCGTAACCACGTTAGTGACGTCAGTGTCGTAACCACGTTAGTGATGTCAGTGTCGTAACCATGTTAGTGATGTCAGTGTCGTAACCACGTTAGTGATGTCAGTGTCGTAACCATGTTAGTGACGTCAGTGTCGTAACCACGTTAGTGATGTCAGTGTCGTAACCACGTTAGTGATGTCAGTGTCGTAACCACGTTAGTGATGTCAGTGTCGTAACCACGTTAGTGATGTCAGTGTCGTAACCACATTAGTGATGTCAGTGTCGTAACCATGTTAGTGATGTCAGTGTCATAACCACGTTAGTGACGTCAACGCCGTAACCACGTTAGTGATGTCAGTGTCGTAACCACGTTAGTGATGTCAGTGTCGTAACCACGTTAGTGATGTCAGTGTCGTAACCACGTTAGTGATGTCAGTGTCGTAACCAGGTTAGTGATGTCAGTGTCATAACCACGTTAGTGACGTCAGTGTCGTAACCACGTTAGTGATGTCAGTGTCGTAACCACGTTAGTGATGTCAGTGTCATAACCACGTTAGTGATGTCAGTGTCGTAACCACATTAGTGATGTCAGTGTCGCAGTGTCGTAACCAGGTTAGTGATGTCAGTGTCGTAACCACGTTAGTGATGTCAGTGTCGTAACCATATTAGTGATGTCAGTGTTGTAACCACGTTAGTGATGTTAGTGTCGTAACCACGTTAGTGACGTCAGTGTCGTAACCACGTTAGTGACATCAGTGTCGTAACCACGTTAGTGATGTCAGTGTCGTAACCATATTAGTGATGTCAGTGTCGTAACCATGTTAGTGATGTCAGTGTCGTAACCACGTTAGTGACGTCAGTGTCGTAACCACGTTAGTGACGTCAGTGTCGTAACCATGTTAGTGATGTCAGTGTCGTAACCACGTTAGTGATGTCAGTGTCGTAACCACGTTAGTGATGTCAGTGTCGTAACCACGTTAGTGATGTCAGTGTCGTAACCACATTAGTGATGTCAGTGTCGTAACCACGTTAGTAATGTCAGTGTCGCAACCATGTTAGTGATGTCAGTGTCGTAACCATGTTAGTGATGTCAGTGTCGTAACCACGTTAGTGATGTCAGTGTCGTAACCATGTTAGTGACGTCAGTGTCGTAACCACATTAGTGATGTCAGTGTCGTAACCACGTTAGTGATGTCAGTGTCATAACCACGTTAGTGATGTCAGTGTCGTAACCACATTAGTGATGTCAGTGTCGTAACCATGTTAGTGACGTCAGTGTCGTAACCAGGTTAGTGATGTCAGTGTCGTAACCACGTTAGTGATGTCAGTGTCGTAACCATATTAGTGATGTCAGTGTCGTAACCACGTTAGTGATGTTAGTGTCGTAACCACGTTAGTGATGTCAGTGTCGTAACCACGTTAGTGACATCAGTGTCGTAACCACGTTAGTGATGTCAGTGTCGTAACCATATTAGTGATGTCAGTGTCGTAACCACGTTAGTGATGTCAGTGTCGTAACCACGTTAGTGACGTCAGTGTCGTAACCATGTTAGTGACGTCAGTGTCGTAACCACGTTAGTGATGTCAGTGTCGTAACCACGTTAGTGATGTCAGTGTCGTAACCACATTAGTGATGTCAGTGTCGTAACCATGTTAGTGATGTCAGTGTCGTAACCATGTTAGTGATGTCAGTGTCGTAACCACGTTAGTGATGTCAGTTTCGTAACCACGTTAGTGATGTCAGTGTCGTAACCATGTTAGTGATGTCAGTGTCGTAACCATGTTAGTGATGTCAGTGTTGTAACCACGTTAATGATGTCAGTGTCGTAATCAGGTTAATGATGTCAGTGTTGTAACCACGTTAGTGACATCAATTCCATCTAAAACGGGGACAAACTCTCCAGGAAGAGTGAATATTTCATTATTTGAAATAAAGGTAAATGTTTCTATTTCATTTCTGTGTTTTATATCGCAATGCTTACTTCGTTTCCATGGCATCTACTACAATACCCATGAGCCTCTCTGAGAGCACAACAACTCTGACACTGGTATCGCTTGTTAGTTATCGCACCCTTCACCACTATCTTTGTTTTCATAGATTGTGTCCAAAAGATGAAAAACCTGTTCCTACAGCGATGAAAAACAGAAACTCAGATAATTATGAGTTTATAATTCCAGTTTTGGTTTTGTACATTGGAAACTGTTGTTCTTGTGCATTTGGCACCCTTAACATTTTGAGTGCCACGCGTATTTTCATATCTTTACCCCTAGAATGCCAGCCTTATAGTCTTCCGCGGTTGTTTCACTATGTTTGTGAAGTTGTGTGTGTGTTCTGTATTACAGCTGTGGAGACATGGTGTGGCTCATTTTGACAAACATTACTTGTAGTGCAAGATGGGAATAATAGTTTGTTTCCACACGCTGGAGTTTGTAGTTTATTACACGCTAAATATCGCGCATTTCCAAGACAATCCAGTATTTTTTCATAGATCGCGAGATAAAGCGCGTTATGTGCAATAAGCCCAAACCTGGCTGATCCCATGAAACCCCAAATACTCCCAAATCAAAGGTATATGACATGTATATATGTACCAACACAAAATCATCAGGGGGGGGGGGGGGGGGTCGTTTTAACTCAAAACTCTGATCGTGTTTGCCGACCATGCTTTTCGTCCGGTGAAACACAGAACTGTGATCGTTAGAAAAACACGTTTCAGATTCGGTAAAATAGACATAGAATGTACCTTACCTTAGCCAGAAGGTATTCCAAGAAGAATAATTCCAAGTGATTGCATCGCCATCGCGATTACCAGTGTATATGTCTATACACGTTTCGATGGTCAAATACGCTTATGCAACGGAATTCCGAGGCGAGCAATGTGAATTTCTGTTCCAGCAGGAGGAGGGGCCACTAACCAGCAGGAGGAGGGGCCAGCAGGAGGAGGGGCCACTAACCAAGGAGAAATGAAAGCGTGGCTGACTATCAACCCCAAGCCATTGCAGTTCAGACACGGACGATACTGCCACCTGGTGATAGTCGATCAGCATTGCAGTTCTAATGTGTGGGGGCGTGCCAAAATTATGCAGATCGCTCCCAGCAAGTCTGTAGAGCGGGGATCAAAGCAAAAAGATCAAACAATCCAAAAATGTAATATGTTGTTTTTGGCAGTAAATGTGTTAAGTACCCAGTCCTGTACCCAGTAGAGAGCAACTCTTCTGGAAGCAGGCGGGCCTTATAGGCGAGTCAATATATGGTTTAACCCCAAAAAAATTGATACAAACGGTTTTTCAATGGATTCTGGTAGTATTGGGCGTGCTAAATAACATACTAAAAGTCGACCAAAATCGACCCCTCCGAAAGCCGTCATTTCCAAGATGGCGTCCCAGATGGCGCCGGGGCGATTAAAATGGCTATATCTCAAATTAAGAAAATGGTGCAAAGGATTTCTCAACTGATTCTGGTACCTCTGGGCATGCTCACTAACGTACTAAAAATCTAGGAAAATACACCTTCCAGAAAGGCTTCATTTTCAAGATGGCGTCCAAAATTGCGGCTGGCCAAGCTTAAAATAGCTATATATGTCAATATAAAAATTATATAAATGATTTTGTCATTTGATTCTGGTACCCCAAGTACCCCTAGATATACTTAGGAAAATACTAAAGTTTTAGGGAAATACACCTTCCGAAGAGGCTTAATTTTCAAAATGGTGTCCAAAATGACGACTGGGAGCTTAGAATGCCTGTATCTCAAATGGGAAAACATTTCTAAAGGATTTATAAACTGATTCTGGCACCTCTATACATTAATAATGAGCAAAATATCTAGCTAAATATATCTGCTAGGAATGCATCATTTGCATCATCAAAATGGCTGCCTGTAGCTTATTTTGGCTAAAATTAAAATTGGTTATTATATTCAACCTAGAAAGCTGGCTTTGGTGTTGAACACAAAATAAATGACCCACTTATTGTGGTCTTTAGGCCTACTCATCATCATCTTCAGGATCCTCTGGGAGAAACTTGTTATGTGAATTGTCACATTCATGAAGTTGACATGGTCCACAGACAGTAGTACAAGGTAGTCCATATTTTCTGCATGAGCAGCGAAGTGTCTTGCAGGCAGTGGTACAGTTACAATGAATGACCTTCAAGAGACTGGAGCAGCATTCATTGTTGACATGAGTGGGACAAATTTATTGTCCTGCAGGTTCCAGCCCCAGTCTAGAGCATCTATACCATCATCTGTTCCCATCCAGACCATGACCTGGTAGTATGCTCTACGACAGTGGAATTTGGTAGCAGATTCAGTTGGTGGTAGACGTTCAGGCGTTACCGTTGATGAAGCTGAGACAACCTTCTTGCTGAAAATGTTATATCTCATTTTTGCAAGCGAATCTGTGCACTTTCCACCAAAAAAGACAGCCATTGCTTGGCACCCAAGGTCATCGATCACATCTGTTGTCTGGTTTGGTACAGTGAATGCATTGGCACAAGCCTGAAAAAGATGGCGCCGCTGCGTCCGGCTGCCTGTCTGTGCGCTCCGTCGAGACTGTGCATACTTTTGTTAATATTTATAGTTTTAAGAGTTTTGTCTGTACCAACAGTAGGTGCATTTAATGTGTATGACCGTCAGTCACTAATAGACATTGGATTACGGGAAACTTACCGACTGGATTACTCTCTGGATCAGCTCTCTGAACCGCAACAATGGCCCGTTGAGATCTTGAGGACATCAGGACCGGATCTCGCCCCCAGGGACAAAGGACCCAGACGGCGAGGAAAGAGAGCTGGAGTCCGTAACAGGCTGAGAACCAGGCGGCACAGGACACCACTACCCAGTATATTGCTAGCCAATGTACAATCAATAGACAATAAACTAGACGACATCCGAGCAAGGATTCAATTCCAGAGAGACGTTAGGGACTGTAACGTTCTCTGCTTCATCGAGACGTGGCTGGCGCCAGAAGTCCCAGACCACACCATCCTACCGGCCGATCATTTCTTCATTCACCGCAAGGATAGAACAGCAGAATCCGGTAAACAACGTGGAGGAGGTATTGCCTTCATGTTGAACAAAAATTGGAGTGACCCAACTAATGTGAAGGAACTATCCAACCACTGCTCCACAGAACTGGAATATATAACCATCAAGTGTCGTCCTTTCTTCCTCCCGAGGGAGTTAACGGCGATCGTCCTGGTCGGAGTGTATATTCCACCGCAAGCTGAAGCCAGCAACAAGGTTGCGCTCTCCAGACTACACGACGAGGTAAATAGAATCCAAGAGGCGAATGTTAACGCTGCCATTTTAGTTCTGGGAGATTTCAATAGCGCCAATCTGAGAAAGGTATTGCCCGACTTCTATCAGCATGTGACTTGCAACACCAGAGGCGGTAACATCCTAGATCACTGTTACACGCAATTTAAAGGTGGCTACAAGGCTCATTCTGATAGTGGCTTCGGTAAGTCAGATCACGCATCAATTTTTCTTACACCGAAGTACAGACAGAGAATTAAAAGTACTCCCGTAGTCTCGCGAGAGGTGCAGAAATGGGATGTGACGTCAGAGGATACGATCCGGTCAGTGTTTCACAACACAGACTGGAATGTGTTCCGCGACACAGATAACATTAATGCCTACACGGAGACAGTGCTGGACTATGTTTGTACTAGGGTGAAAGAAACAATCCCCACTACCAAAATGAAAGTTTACCCAAATCAAAAACCCTGGGTAGACAAATCCGTCCGTGAAGCTCTGAGAGAGCGCACCAAAGCATACAACGACGGCCTAGAGGCAGGCAACATGAATGACCACAAGGTGGCGCGATACAACGTAAGGAGGACTGTGTCAGAGGCCAAACGACGCTACAGGGATAAAATTGAACTCCAGTTTGAACAAGCTGACTCTAGAGCTATGTGGCAGGGGCTCAAAACGATGACAGACTACAAAGGCGCCTCCCTCAAACTGAACAGTGACATCTCCTTAGCAAATGACCTCAATACCTTCTATGCGAGGTTTGATGCTGGTAATAACAACACCAGCTCACAAGCCTCGGCAATGGGGGGGGGGGGGGTCGGCTGCTGATGGAGGCGCAGTGTTCAGGGTAACAGAGCATGAGGTGAGGCGGACCTTTAAAAAAGTGAATATCAGGAAGGCAGCAGGTCCAGACGGCATCCCCGGCCGCGTCCTAAAAGTCTGTGCCGACCAACTGGCCCCAGTATTCACTGACATATTTAACCTGTCCTTAGAACAGGCTGTCATCCCCACCTGCCTGAAGAAGTCCACTATTATCCCTGTACCCAAAAAATCCAAGCCTGCTTGCCTCAACGACTACCGCCCTGTAGCTCTCACCTCCATAGCCATGAAGTGCTTCGAGAAGCTAGTAAAGGGCTACATCTGCTCCTCCCTCCCCATCAACAAGGACCCCCTGCAATTTGCATACCGCCCCAACAGGTCCACGGAGGACGCCATATCCCATGTGCTGCACACAGCAGCATCACACCTGGACAAGAGGCAGGGGAACTATGTGAGAATGCTATTCATCGACTACAGCTCGGCATTCAATACCATAGTCCCCTCCATACTCATAGCCAAGCTCAGGGACCTGGGCTTGGGCTATGACCTCTGCCAGTGGGTCTTGGACTTCCTGACTGGCAGACCCCAGGTGGTGAGAGCAGGCAACTGCACCTCCTCATCCATCACCCTCAATATAGGGGCCCCCCAGGGCTGTGTTCTGAGTCCCCTCCTCTACTCCCTGTACACACACGACTGTGTGGCTCAGCGGAGTAGCAATACAATCGTCAAATTTGCTGACGACACAGTGGTGGTGGGCCTGATCTCTGCCAACGACGAGAGGGCCTACCTGGAAGAGGTCAAGGTCCTGGCGGGATGGTGCCAGGAAAACAGCCTCTCCCTGAACGTCAGCAAAACAAAGGAGATGATTGTGGACTTCAGGAGGTCGGGGGTCAAGGACTACAGCCCCCTCAGCATCGACGGGGCACCGGTTGAGAGAGTCAACAGCTTTAAGTACCTCGGAGCCTACATATCCGAGGACTTGACATGGACCACACACATTAACAGTGTTGTGAAGAAGGCACGACAACGCCTCTACTTCCTCAGGCGCCTAAGGAAGTTCCAAGTCAGCCAGAAGATCCTTAAGAACTTCTACTCATGTACAATAGAGAGCATCTTGACCGGCAACATCACCTCCTGGTTTGGGAATAGCACTGCACAAGACCAAAGCAGACTACAAAGAGTGACACGTTCAGCCGAACGCACAATTGGAGGGGGGCTCCCCACCCTCCAGAACATTTACTACAAGCGTTGCAAGGGCAAGGCTAAGAGAATCATTAAAGACTCCAGTCACCCGAACAACTGCCTCTTTGAACTGCTGCCGTCAGGCAAGCGATACAGGAGTCTCAAGGCGAGCACAGAAAGACTCAGAAGAAGCTTCTATCCCCAGGCCATCAGGCTGCTAAACGAACAATGAATGAACACTACACAACAACAACCACCAAACGCACATAGCACACACATCCACACGCACACACTCACTTTAAACAAACACACTGTAGCACCCACTCCACACACTTATAGCACACACCCACTTTAAACAAACACACTGTAGCACCCACTCCCCACACTTTATATTTATGGATGAAGGATTGCACTACAACTCGTACACCTTACTGTAAATTGTACCTAAAATTGTACCTCATCCCATTTCTGCTTTGCACTAGATAGTACTGTACATTAGTACACTGCATAGTATTGTGTATTGTATATTATATGGTAACTCAGAACATTGTACATATGTCTATACCGAACACTGTGACCTCATTTTCTTCTTCTAAATTCATGCTATATTATGTTATTATGTTATTTGATACTATCTTGTCTAGCACAGTCTCTGGAGCGTAACAGTAAGAAGCATTTTGTATGAAAGTATTCTGTACTTCTGTATGACAACTATTAAAGAACTTGAACTTGAAGGACAGGATCCCCTTTTACAAGTTTTTGGAATGCTGTCTTTTTGCCAACTCCGAAGATCCGGGAAGTTGTGTCACAGGCAGCCAGTCACAGCATGGATGAACAGCAACTGAGAACACACATCCTGTCCGAGTACTTCTTTCAAATGGTTTATGGCGTACACTTTAAAACTGCCATCAGCTTTCGACTTGTCTGATCTGAAATAAAGGCCCTTGCTATCTCTCTGTGCATAGTAAAGAAGTAAGACGAGGAGATCAGTATCTTCTCCAATCAGCGCCGTGGTGTGAGGAAGAGATGATCCCACTGCGGCCCTTACTATGTCTACATCAGCATCTCCAAGTGAATTGACCACAGTGCAATCCCGTTCTTTCAGTTCATCACTTATCATGTGGATCAGTTTCTGTTTATTCAGATCTCTTGACAGGAACAACTCCTTCTTACCTGAGAACTCTGTCTCAGCAGTGAAGTTGACAATGGGATGAATATTGTTTCCTCTTCTTTGATGTGTGTTGTCTTTAATGGATGGCCCATCCTCATAGCCATCAAACACAATGGTTGTAGCTGAGCCATAATGTTGGATGGTGAAGTCTGCATATGACTGTGCAATTTTACCATAGCTTTGTCCGTGCTTCCATTGTATTCGGTGAAGGAGTGAACCACCATCAAGAACATAATGCTCCGTTTCTGGTACAGAATCTAGGATTGCATCACTTGCATGATCACAGATCGCGTGCGCTAGTTGTGGTTTATCAGCTTTGCGGAAGACGTTTCCGGCTTCAAAGAGGGCAGGAGGGAAAGGACTGAGTTCGTAACGCATAACCTCCTCCAATGACAGCTCTCCAGTTTGGGAGACAATAAGGAAACGTTGAAAAAGAAGTGCAGAATCAATGAGTCGATCAGGAGCAACCTTGATAGACGATTTTTGTCCAAGGGTTATGGCTTTATCCTTTCTACTAAATGAAAATGTGAATGCCGGCTGTCCGATCATTTTGTGCATGATGTTGCGTCCAACAGAGTCATAATCATGCACGTTCACTCCATCCTCAGCGACAACACCTGTAACAACATTCCTTAAAGAAGAGTCTGGAGAGAAAGGTGAACATAAAGTTTTGAAGTGATCTTC
>NC_140176.1:96756840-97009272 GCF_963971535.1 Notolepis coatsorum | reverse complement strand
TAACGGAACTCAAAGTGTGAGACTATTCTTTGGATGGAGCACGTACGGAATCACTCCCCGCCTACATTGGAAGCGGACCCAGGTAGAGGCCGCTACAGAGGTTGTTCTTTTGTTGTATCATAAACAAACACTCCCTCGCTTCACACACAAGTTACTCAGAGACTCTTTCTGTCCAAATTTTAAATAAAAGTTTTCGGTCTCTGTTTTCTGAAAAATCCAATCAAGAGAAAGTATTTATGGCAAAGAGTCACAGAGTATCTGACAGCCTGCGAGGATTTTATATAAAATATACTATCTTACCAAAGCACTAGGTTAATTAATGCAGCACGGCTATTTTAATTTTAAATTTTGAGACAGAGAGAGAGAGAGAGAGAGAGAGGAGAGAGAGAGAGAGAGAGAGAGAGAGAGAGAGAGAGAGAGAGGGGGGGGGAGAGGGGGGGGGAGAGAGAGAGATGGAGAGAGATGGAGAGAGAGAGAGAGAGAGAGGAGAGAGAGAGAGAGAGAGAGAGAGAGAGAGAGAGAGAGAGAGAGAGAGAGAGAGAGAGAGAGAGAGAGAGAGAAGGGGGGGGGGGGGAGAGGGGGGGGGAGAGAGAGATGGAGAGAGATGGAGGAGAGAGAGGAGAGAGAGAGAGAGAGAGAGGAGAGAGAGAGAGAGAGAGAGAGAGAGGGGGGGGGGGGGGGGAGGGAGAGGGGGGGGGGAGAGAGAGATGGAGAGAGATGGAGAGAGAGAGAGAGAGCACAGGGCCTGTCATAGCTCAGACGTGGTTGGTCGCTGCCTGGCTTCTGGCCGTTATATCTGTGATTGAATTATTTGGTGCGCTGACTGTTGCAGACTGAGGTGAGCCACTGATGGCACGCGCTCGTAACTCCGCCCCCGCGGCGAGAGTGACAGCTTGATGGGACTCCGGAGAGGCCGCGGGACTGTCATGAAAGACATCCCTGTGCACTCTGGGTAATATTTCATGAAAAGAATGATTGAAATACTACGGGGGAGGTCTTCCGTGAACTTGGCGACAGAGAGGAGGGGAGAGAGAGAGAGAGAGAGAGACAGAGACAGAGAGAGAGAAAGAAGAGAGAGAAGGGAGAGAGAAGAGAAAGAGAAGAGAGAGAGAGAGAGGAGAGAGAGAGAGGAGAGAGAGATGCGAGCGAGAGAGAGCAGAGAGAGAGAGAGAGAGAGAGAGAGAGAGAGAGAGAGAGAGAGAGAGAGAGAGAGAGAGCCCCTGGGGGGTCTGGCAGAGAGTGTGAGCAACACAAAAGATGGAAAGACTGAGGAGGGGGGGGGGGGGGGGGGGGGGGTTGTGGACAGCATAATACCAGCTGGCTATTGCTGCACCCTACTTCCTGCCTGGGGCGGGTGTGAAAGGCCTCCTCCGTGGTAGTGGAGTGGTGTGTTCATTAAATATGAGCCCGGGAGAGGAGTCTCAGGACCGGCCTTCTTTTTTTAATGGTTTATTTATTTAATCTTTATATTCATTTATTTTCATTTCAATGGGATTCATCAAACCTTCCCCACAGCATCCGGTTTTTCCATTTGTTATCACCGTGGGTCACTGGCGGGTCTGTGGCCGGATATGAAAGAGATTTTCACACTCGTATTTCAATATGTTTTATTGTTTGCGGATTACAAAAAACAGACGGTTCTATAGGTTGTTAGGAATCCTTTGAAATTGCAAAGTAATAATAAAAGGTTAATAAAAGGTTAATAAAAAATTAAAAATGGTTTGAAGATAAAATCCAGAATGTATTTTGCCATCTGATTCTCCAGCACATTATCATAACTCAGAATACAGGGCCCTCATTTATCAATGGTGCGTACGCACAGTAGGGATGTGCATCTCCATCATGAGGCCGATGCGATGCGCATCTCGATACGGTTGCCAACGATACGATACATTAACGATACATTTGAAGCACCGGGCGATGCGATGCGATACGATTCACCCCCTGTTGAGATACGATACGATTCGATACAATTTGATTCAACATAATGCGATTCGGGGCGATACGATGCGATTCAACACGATGCAAAATAATGATACAATTTTATGGTATGACAGAGGATTTGGTTGTATTCCTTATATGCAGCTTATATTATTATTAAAATAAAATAATCTACTGTAAGACAATTTATATAAAAACTCTTGGGTGCCTAAGAAGACTTTTGCATAAACTGTCTTTTCTATCCACTTTAGCTAAAAACACACACAAACATATACACACTACTGTGAGACAATAATAATCATACACAAAGGGATAATGGCTTATAGCAGACTTGATGATTTGATAATATTTCAGATAATGAAATTAAATGTATTGTAACGGTTTGGCCACTTTAAATCATTGAACAGAGAGAGAGAGAGAGAGAGAGAGAGTGAGAGAGAGAGAGAGAGAGAGAGAGAGAGAGAGAGAGAGAGAGAGAGAGAGAGAGAGAGAGAGAGAGAGAGAGAGAGAGAGAGAGAGAGAGAGAGAGATAGAGCCCCTCCCTGTCTGAGTTGCCGTCGACAGTTGATGATGTCACACACACTAGACTAGGATGTCCACACGTCAACAACACACAGAGCCTGCCTGGATATGCCCGATGCATGAAGTGATATAATTAAGAACGAATAGCCAATAAATGTGAAGTTATCTTTGAACCCCCTCCCAAACTAATGGAACTGGTTGTTGCAGAGTCACGTTAGTTAGTTAGTTAGACACTAGTTTAGCGTTAGCTGAACGGCTAACTAGCGTTAGCCATGTTGATCAATTCTATTCATGTCTCCTCCTCGACTTCCACCGTTTGTTGATAACTGTGACGCGGTGCTCGCCTTATGTAGTAGCGAAGCAATATTATCTGCTGTGTGTGCAGTCACAGTGCACTTCTGACAGAAGTGGATGAGAGGAAATTATATGAATGCATCGGTTTTGACCGATGCAAAGACGCTACAACAAGATGCATCGCGAGTTCAGCCTGACATTTTGCCGATGCGGACTTATTCCACCGGTGCACTCGCATCGTGAACGTGTATGCCGGCGCACCGATGCAAATCGATGAATCGTCAAATCACTAACGCACAGATATGTGCGTAACCCGTGCGTACGATAATTTCTAAGCAAAGTGTGGGATTTATCAATTTCAACGTGTGCTTGACTTTGTGCGTATATTTACACACAGCTGGTGCCCGGTGGTAGAATATGAATATTGCAATTGCAACGCGGAAATAAGCTTCCATGCATTAGTTTCAACACTGGCGTGTTCTGTATGATGACCCGTAATTCATTATAGTTCATTGTAAAATAGCGACCCAATAGCATTTGGAATAGGTCTTTCTTTCCGAATGAATGCAGCATGGTTTATATATAGCGTTATCAGGTGCACTGACTGCGCTCGCGGGGAACTGTTTTCAGAGATGGCAGATAGGAATGAATGAGGGGCAGTCTACTTGCCAAGAGAACATAATATTAACTAGAGTCCGCTATACCCGAGACACCTCCTTCATTTGTACCGCAATTTAAGATCGAAATTGGAGCGTGGAACAAAACGCACAAATGCCATCCCCATGCACATTGATTCAAGTCCTCTCCACCCTCGGGTCTTGCCACCGGCACGGTCCATCGTGATATTGGAGATGGATCGAGCAATAGACTGTTACTGTACCACCCATGTAGCTGTCAAAGCTCCATCACAAATGCAGTTATGTGAATAGAAAGGGATTCCACTCAGTGATGCGCATTTGCCTGATACATGTCGTTGCTGCATGCCGGGGGGAGACTGGCAATGCTGCATGTTTTCAATTAATTAAATAAAACTGATACTTTTTGCAAGGGTTTACTGACTGTCATACAAATAATCAACCAACTACATACTGTAAATTTTCAGTGCACGTTTTTATTTACATTGTGACAACAGCCTTGTGAGCTCCCGCCCACAGACATGATGGAATTCAAGTTCAAGTTTGTATTGAATATAGGCAGGCTACACATGGCGTATGGCAGTGAGATTCATTGTTCTTGTATATGCTCTCGTATTATTGTTTATATAGGCTACCTAATACCGACATCAAAATAGATTGTATGCCTCTACAAATCATATGCAGGTAGAAAATGTACGGAAAATCCGTTGCGGATCATATTCCAGCATGGTTAATGACACCATGGCAAACAGTGGTTAACTGTCTTTATTAGTGTTTGCGCTGCCCAGGCAGCAATGGTCTTTCGGAAGTTAATACTGTAGATATCATATCCGACATCACCGTACGTGTACATGTCTGTCAGCCTGTCGCGTATTTCTCCCATAACACGCTTTGCTCGGCTTAGTCCATTTTTCCACATTTCATGTTTCATGACCGTATATGGTTAATTACGGGCGGTTCAAATGCAAATACTTAAAATCGTGCACGAGCGCAGAGCGTAGAACAAATGGTATTTATCAACACGGAGTGTGCGTAGAACCTGTGTACGCACGTGTGATAAATCCTGATTTTTCTGTATGTACACACATTCTAAATTCTGTGCTTAACACATCCACCGCCGGAAACGCTTTAAAACGTTATTGCCCGCCATGCTTTGACCGCCAGACCACGCTGTACAGCGATATTGAGATCAATATTTCATTTTTTCGCCATGGCATTCATAATTCATATATACACCTCAGCGCTGCAGCTGGACCCTATGGCTCAATACAACGATGGCTCAATACCGCTGCCTGGTGGATGGTCGGGCGAGTTACACTGGTAAACAGGATATGGCTGCTGTGCGTCGATTAAATTCATCCGGCCGTCAGATATTGTCGCAAGGCTCCCGACAGACACTATGTACATAATGGATCGCTTTATAAACTTAATAATCGATATGATTTCGGCATTTATTGCGACATACAAACCGGAAATGGACATAGGCGATCGACGTCCTATACCTGGGATCTTTCACCGCCAGTCTCATTGACGCACGGTAAGAGGACGCTGACGCTATTTTCAGCCCAAGTGTTTATTCATTTCACTGCAAACCGATCTGATCAATATATCACCCATACTACATAAAGCATTTACTGACGATCACGGAATTATAAACGACCCCCCCCCCCGTTTCATCCGCGCATGATGACGCATAACGTATAGGATCATATACAGCGATTTATATAGCGTGTATTGGGAATAAACGGCAATTGATAATCTATATATGCGTTTATGCCTATAACTCACATTCTAGGAATTACTGCAGAAAACGATAAAAACATACTTATATTCTAGAAGGTATTTTTGTATGAATCTATGAATGAAAAAGTATAACGTTCCTACATCCTCAACGATAGATAATCGATGTTGAAGGGCGGCTACGTGGCATAGTGGGCAAGGCGCTCGCCACGAATGCAGAGACGCTGGGATTGCCTGTTCGATCCCAGCGCTCCACATTGCTTTCAGTTTAGCTGGTCGTCCGTACTAATACACATTGGCCGTATTAGGGGGTGGGAAACTGATGGGTGGGGATCGGGCGTTGTGGACAGCGACTCCTACAGGTCGGTTGGTGCGCCTGCGCAGTAGAATCAGGAAGTGTCGGGGGCAGCGTGAGCCTCCCACGCGTTACTCCTCGCCACTGAGAGATCGAGCTGCGCAGGTGAAAAGATGCGACTGCTGTTACCTCAAGTACCGGAGCGGACTTGTGCTATGTATGACTTAGTCCACATTTCAGCCGGCTTGTGGGAGGCAAGAAACAGCGTTCGTGACAGGGGAGGGTTGAATTGGATGATAGGAAATTGGGATGGGAGAAAATATAGAAAATGGGAGAAAAAGTGGATAAAAAAAAAAGATAATCGATGTTGAATGGGCCATAGTAATGTCAATTTAGCAATACAATTTAAAAAGTTATAGCCCTGCAAAGAAGGTGAACATCTTCATAGGCTTAGAGTGGTGGCAGTGAGGCTACATTGATGGATATAACCAGTGGCAGGGAATGTGTTAAGAACGAAAATAGAACACTTTCTAAGCATTGTTGATAAATGAGGGCCCAGGTCTGTTAAGCTCCAGTATTCTTTATGAATTCACTATAACTCAGAATACAGGTCTGTTAAGCTCCAGTATTCTTTATGAATTCATCATAACTCAGATTACAATAATGACACGTCAGCAAATCTCTGACTCAGAAGTAGGGCTGGGACGATACGAGTAACAATACGATGCGATACTGATATTTGGCCTTCGATAGCGATAATAATCACAATGATATATGCGATAATCGATATATTGCAAGAAATATCAATCTAACTGAAGAAGAAGAAATACCCATAAAAAGGCAAATAGCAAGGATTATGTATTTATTAATGGAACATGGACATGAAAGCTTATCAGATTATTTAGTGTGCATCGCAAACTGGCCAATTGTGGAACAATGTACAACAAATTTCGTAGTGCCTCTTTAACACACACTGACCGCAACGTGATTATTATTAACTATTAATTATGTCCCCAACAGAAAACGTTGTTACCATCTGCAATATAAATATATATACATTATCTGTTTTAAGATTTTCAGTCTGTTCCCCTCATTCCAATACTTTTTATTACAGCAAAATGGGATTGTCAAAAAACACATATATATATATATATATATGTGTAACAGATGGTACTGCGAGGCACAGTCACGATGGACTTTGAGTGTGGTGTGAATGTGAAGTGACTGTGGCGAGTAGCGGTACTGCATGTTAAACTCACTCTCCCTTAAAAAAACACATAGACACGTTACCAAGAGTGAATTCACTCTTGGTATAGCGGTCTGTGGTGCGGCAGACCAGGGTTCGAAACTCCCTCGGGGTATCGAAGTTTAACACAACGCAAAAAGGTGACGATATCAGCTGCGTTATATATATATATATATATATATATATATATATATATATATATATATATATATATATATATATATATATATATATATATATATATATATATATATATAGGGATGACCCCTATTAGTCTAATAGTCGACTAATCGATCGAAAGGAGCCGTAGTCAACTGCCAACCTCTTCGTCGAATGCAAAAAAAATATATAATAATAATAAAAAAAATTAATTTGAAAAGTTTTAATGACATTTTTTTTATCATTCTTTCCAAAAGAAAAGAGGCCTAGAAGCGTGGCTAACGCTAATGGCACGCATACCAGAGGCTAACTGCCTAAGAAAACAGGCACAGAGGCACTGAAAGAGGATTTCACCCATCTAATGAACACACTAGTCTAGACAAATATCAAGATGTATCCATCAGTGGACCAATTGCATGCTTTCGCAGAGGACAAGAAGCCTTCAGTCGACTCCTTCAGACATTAAGCACCCCCCACAGCCCAAATGGAATGATACATAAATTGATAAAAATTATACTTTATTAAAAAAAAAAATCATAGTCGACTAATAGTCGACTATCGGCTAATTTCGGCCAATCAAAGTCGACTATCCAAATCCTTAGTCGGGGACAGCCCTAATATATATATAGTACCGCTACTCACCACAGTCACTTCACAACATCTGAAGTCCATCGTGATTGCGCCTCGCGGTACCATCCGTTACATATATATACAGGTATCTTTTTTTTTTATATCGATACTCATTAAATTAGGTTACTATGCAAAACAAAAGTCAGTGGTGAGGTGACAATGTTCCAACAGAGGGCGCCATACCAGTACATCACGGACTGTGCCTTTAGATTATAGTCCCTGCCTAAAAAATACATGCTAATTATAAAGATGTCTATGAAGTTTAAATATCCAGACAGACTGAGTGAGAATCTAAGGCATTATGCTATGATCATATTTGAGAAAAACATATTAATATGCAGGTCACTTCCTATTGAGGTGGTTACTGTCATGCACTTGTCCTAATAAACTAACCTACACTGTAGCACTCAACACTTTGATGAACATTGTTACTCAGCTGATAGAGTTGTGCCCTTCCTGATGACTTGTCGTACATAACTTGTAAGTCGCTTTGGATAAAAGTGTCAGCTAAATGACTAAATGTAAATGTAAATGTCGTCCTTAAAATGGTCATCCTTAGAGTTCTGTCATTATCTCCACCAGAGCGGTATGCGTTTGGTCGTGTGTGTCTGTCTGTCCGCATATAATATCACAACCTACACCGCAGATTTGGATCAAACGTTGTACATAGGCTGACAGCAGGCCAAGGGCCTGAATTGTCGAATATTTTTCAAATCGGTCAATTAATTTCCATCATTGACCATTGATATACATTCATCAGTACACCCCAATTCATTGTTATGGAGGCTGTAGTTCAGTAGAAAATAGCTCTACTAGTAGTAGTAGACATGAAACTGTTCACAACAAGGTCTGTGGATTATCTGTGGAGTAACCGGGTTATGGAAAGAAATGTTGCTTTTGAGTTTTTCTAAATGTTTTGAGCACCACAAACTTAGCGTCATTCAGCTCCATTGTACTGGAGTGACAGCAGGTATCTCTACAGCAGGTATCTCTACAGCAGGTGTCTCTACAGCAGACATCTCTACAGCAGATATCTCTACAGCAGGTATCTCTACAGCAGACATCTCTACAGCAGGTATCTCTACAGCAGGTATCTCTACAGCAGGTATCTCTACAGCAGACATCTCTACAGCAGACATCTCTACAGCAGATATCTCTACAGCAGGTATCTCTACAGCAGGTATCTCTACAGCAGACATCTCTACAGCAGGTATCTCTACAGCAGACATCTCTACAGCAGGTATCTCTACAGCAGACATCTCTACAGCAGACATCTCTACAGCAGGTGTCTCTACAGCAGATATCTCTACAGCAGACATCTCTACAGCAGACATCATACAGCAGGTGTCTCTACAGCAGATATCTCTACAGCAGACATCTCTACAGCAGACATCATACAGCAGGTATCTCTACAGCAGACATCTCTACAGCAGGTATCTCTACAGCAGGTATCTCTACAGCAGGTATCATACAGCAGGTATCTCTACAGCAGACATCTCTACAGCAGACATCATACAGCAGGTATCTCTACAGCAGACATCTCTACAGCAGATATCTCTACAGCAGGTATCTCTACAGCAGGTATCTCTACAGCAGGTATCTCTACAGCAGACATCTCTACAGCAGATATCTCTACAGCAGGTATCTCTACAGCAGACATCTCTACAGCAGACATCTCTACAGCAGACATCTCTACAGCAGGTGTCTCTACAGCAGATATCTCTACAGCAGGTATCTCTACAGCAGGTATCTCTACAGCAGGTATCTCTACAGCAGACATCTCTACAGCAGACATCTCTACAGCAGGTATCTCTACAGCAGACATCTCTACAGCAGGTGTCTCTACAGCAGGTATCTCTACATCAGACATCTATACTGTCCACTGCTGCGATGGCTTTCAAGTGTAGACAGGCTAAAGAAAACACAATTTCAATGTTTCTCTCTTTTAATCCTCTCTTGTGTCTCCTGTTAACGTTTCATAACGCATTTCAGAGCACATTCACATCGGCAGTGTCTGCGCCAGTCATCCGGACTTATCTGAGTTGCCATTGCATTGTACGTTCCTGTTCATCAGCCTGCGTTTCTGATAGCAGACAGACATTTTTAAAGGCAGGCATTTGCCAAATTAATTTACGATGCAAACCAAAGTTAGGCCACTACCTTAATTAAACTATGGAACTAGAAAAACACCATTAGAATACAGTCGCAATCCAACAGATATTCATCATGGAAATGACAAAGATACAGTATATGTAGCGCAGTATGAATATGTATGGAATACATTGTTTATTTATAAACTCTGTGTTACTGTGCTCCTGCATTTCTCCTTGGGAAAAGGGTAACCCTTTCACTACCACACACTACCAAATCGCATGAGAGACAGGAGGACACTGTTCTCTCCGACAATACAGGAGGTTAACCCTTTCACTGCCACACAACAAAGGGTTAACCCTTTCACCATCACACTACAGAAGGTTGTATAGACATGAATGTCTATAGTGCATGTACTATTGAAATAACCATAGCTTGCTAAAATTTCAACCGTTTGGTTTGTTAAAAACGTCAGAGATGTAGTTATCATACTGCATACATATAATGGACTTTCATATGGGGATTTTTCTTTTTTAATAAGACCACACCGTTTGTAAATCCGTCAAGATTTAAGAGTATTTTTGTTTGTACAGATCACTCACCTTAAAGCAGTAGTCCACTGAAGCAAGATGGCCGCCAGAGAACTTTTTGTTACAAAGACTTAATCTCCTGCATTCTTAGTACAATTTTAGTGCATGTGAATCACAAACTAATGAGCCAACAATTGCTTAGTACAATGTACTGTTATGGACCTCAAATAAAACTGTTGTGGCACTAGCAATGCTACTCTCTCCACCTTCAAAAAGAAAAAAGCAAGAGCACAACATATTTTTCTATTTACTATTATAATACAGTTAACCACTCTCTCCAGTAAGGGCCTTTCTTTTTCTTTGTTTTATCCCTCTCTCCTCCACCCTTTCTCTTTCTTCCACTGTCCATCTTGACATCAACGTTAATTGACTTTCGCTCTACTGTATCTCTCCCGAGTCCCTCACTACCTGGCTCACTGCCTGGCTGTTATTCTGCATCTGAGTGCCGTCTGCCATTCCAACTCTGTGGCAGACAGTGAAATCCTGGTTGTTCCCCACCCACCTAGGTTATCTAACTATCGCGCCGCGCCGCCGCCACAACTAGGAAAAATGGCCTGGCAAAAAAATAATAAAAAAATTATAATACTTTTTTTTTTTTTATATATATATATATATATATATATATATATATATATATATTTTTTTTTTTTTTAATCTGTGCAGGCCAGGCCACCGGGAAAACTCCCGGTGCTCCCGATGGCCAGTCCGGGCCTGGCTGGTAGTATTAAACACCCAAATTAAGAATTCCAATATGTCATTTCCATGGCCTAGAAAAGTTTAATCAATACAGTATCTGTGAACATGAGCTACTCTCTCTCCCAAAGCCCCGAAACCACAAAAGTAAGAATCAATCTTGTGATGTCATCCGGTATAAAGTCCAGAGCTGCTGTGATGACGATGAATGGGAGAATGGTTTTGTGGACCCACAGGAGTTTCTATCTAATACCCAACTGAGCTGTATTCTATATCTTACCATGGGCTGGGTGAACGCTCTTTTCTGATTGGCCGGCAGGTGTGCAGCGAGCAACCGGGAAGGAAAACGCACAAAAATCTATGTGTGAGTGAGTGTAAATGGTTAATGGTAAATGGCTGCTTTTTTATATAGAGCTTTTATCCAAAGCGCTTTACAATTTGTTACTCACATTTTACTCATTCACTCACACACCGATGGCAGAGGCAACCATGCAATGTGCCAACCTGCTCATCGGGAGCAATTAGAGGTTGTGTCTTGATCAAGGACACATTGACGCGCTGCCCGGGAGGAGCGGGAACCGAACCGGGAATCTCCAGATTGCCAGACGACTGCTCTACCTCCCAAGCCACTGTCGCCCCCCACTGTCTGTGAGTGAATGGATAAAATGTGAGGAACAAATTGTAAAGCGCTTTGGATAAAAGCTGCTATATAAATGCATCCATTTACCATTTGATGACATCACAGATTTGAGCTTTAGCACTGTGGTTTTTGGATTTGGTAGAGAGTTGATCATGTTCACTAACAGCTTTAGACTTTAGTCTGAGACCAGAGGAATCACATTGGGAATTCTGAAAATGGCTGAAGTTCTCGACTGGAATCAAGGCAGAAAACAAAGTGTGTCTCCTGTCCTCTGCTGTTATGGACATAAACTGTGATATTGTGGTCTTTGTAATTATGCATCTATGTATTTAACTGCATGTAGTATGTATGTATGTATTGTAAGTGATGTTATATGTTCTATGTTGGAACAATGAAATGTAATGCACTGAAAACTAGGGATGCTCGATATTGGCTTTTTTACCAATACCGATATACCGATATTGTCCAACTCTTAATTTCCGATACCGATTTCAACTGATATCAACCGATACCGATATATGCAGGGTCCCCCCCCCCCCCCCCAAACACTGAATAATTTCAGGTAATTAACATTACATATCTCTTGTTGTGGAATTAACACAACATTATGCATACTTTTGACAATAAATAAAATCAGAATTTGTTCTTACTTGCTTGCCTGGGTAAATAAAGGTTATAGAAATGTAAAACAAATAAAGAATTAAATTAAATTTGAAAACCGATACCGATATTTTCCGATATCACATTTTAATGCCAATATCGGACATCCCTACTGAAAACAAATTCCACCAGCCTGGCTGTGTGGTCATTAAATAATCTAATCTAATCTAATATCCCTGACTGTATTTTTTTTCTTATTTGTGATTTGTGATTTTTTATTTTTGACTACCTAAATGTTTACTGTGAGCGATCTGTGGGGCTGAATTCCCCCCGGGATCAATAAAGTACTTCTGTTCTATTCTATTCTGTGCTGCTTCTCCAGTGATGTCACTGATATTACGTCATGCAGCGTCATAATATTATGGATTATATATTATCATAGTATGGATCCAATCAATCATCTGTCAACATCAAAGGATCAATAGGCGGCCACCACTGATTATACCTCAATATAGTAATCAATAGTACTCAAAAAAGTAAGATGTTTGACACTGAAATTAAGAGAATCGATCCGGTAAAGGGGCAGGAACTAAAACAACAACATCCAATCAAACGAACGACCAAGTCAAACGATTGGAAAGAGTGAGCTGTCTATCAAACGCAGTCTGCGTCTATATTAATCCCAGCCGAATGACGAAAAATAAACAGGATACACAACAAGGTGCACTACATATAACCTCATCTCATGCACCTTGTTGACGTGTATCCTGTTTATTTTTCGTCATTATTATATTCAGAGTTAATTATATTGTTTACACTGTCTTTCTTCTATTATAACCCTGCCCATTCCCAAATCATATTCAGAAAGTATCACAGAGACTTCTATTGACCAAGGAATTAGTTATTATTAGTAAGACACAACATTTCCGTAGTAATTGACCACCAGACTCTTTCTCTTAAGGCATTAACTGGGTTAATTAAGATAAATGTTATATTGTAACTGTCTAATTACACATTGGTTTCCGAAACATGTATGTTCCAGGCTGCAATTAAAACTTTGAATCTGAGAGAGCTCTGGTCAGCGAAGCCGGCGCCGTTCGCGACCTCCATGTTTTGGGGCTATTGATATTCATCAGAAAACTCGGATCCGCGATTCGGCTCCCATCCGTCGGGCAAGAACTGTGGGTTTTCAGCCTCTCTCTCTGGAGCTTAACAGAGTTTCGAGTTTGTGATTAACCGTGTTGAATGGGGCGTCTGAACTAAGCGAGGACCTCATGCGCATGCGCGGCGAAGAATGCGGAAGCGCTCTTGCACTCTTCGGCTGGGATTAATATAGACGCACCCAGTCTAGTGACACGCTTGCTTGTTATGCATGCATTTCACATAAGGTCTACTGCTAACTAGGGGTGTAACGGTACACAAAAACTCCAGTACGGTACGTACCTCGGTTTTGAAGTCAAGGTTCGGTAGGCCTACAGGTTTTACAGTGGGGGAAAGTTTGGCTTTCCATGTTCCACTCAGCGGTGATGTAGTGTGCAGTAACTAATTGTACTTGTAGGGCTGTCAACGAATATTCTATATTGAAATTAATAATAGACTTGTAAAAACATTTAAAAATTATAATAATTATATTAGATTGTGAAAAAAAAACAGCCTGCGGTGGGCGGTCGTTAGTGGTTAACATACCGTTGTATTCGTTCGGTACACTACACAGCCGTTTGGTACGGTACGGTACACACTGAAACGGTTCGGTTCAGTCGGATATGTGTACCTTTACACCCCTACTGCTAACACATAGCAGCCTGCTAGCTACTGTACCTCCTGCTTCTAACACATAGCTGCCTGCTAGCTACTGTACCTCCTGCTTCTAACACATAGCTGCCTGCTAGCTACTGTACCTCCTGCTTCTAACACATAGCTGCCTGCTAGCTACTGTACAGTACCTCTTGCTTCTAACACATAGCTGCCTGCTAGCTACCTAGCAGGGCGTGGCTTTGGAGGCATCGTGATGTAGCGTAAACCTGCGCTCCAATGTAAACGGTAAATGGTGCTTTTATATAACAGCTTTTATACAAAGCGATTCACAATTTTCTTCCTCACATTCACCCATTCACTCACACTTTCACACTCCGACGGCAGGGTAAAGTACTTGAGTAATTGTAGTTTGGTACTGTTTTTGGGGATTTGTACTTTACTCAAGTATTATTATTAGGTTTGTATACTTTTTTGTATTTAATTTTTTTTATAATTTTTTAAACAAACATATAAACAAACATGACAACACACGATAAGATATACAAGCAAGCAAGTTATCAGTGCACATCCAATGAAATCACCATTTAGTTACATGTCTTATACACGGTATACCCCCAATACCTGCTATCTAAAACCCTACACACATATGCTCCAGCTCGTACCCCCCCCCCCCCCCTCCCGGACCCCCCATTGGATAATCCATCCATTATCCCTCGCTCCTTACCAGACACTACCATTATATGCTAGCTTTTATTCTCTCCACCACTTCTTTTTTTTTTTTTTTTTTTGGTCTTTTTCCCCCTCCATTTTTCCTCCAATTTTCTCCCATCCCAATGTTAGTCGTATGCCAATTCCCAGTCCCTTCCTGGTCGCTGCGCTTTACCCCCCACAGTCAGATCATTTGGGAGAGTGGAGGCTACCACGTGCTTCCTCCGACACACGTCCAGCCAATCACCGCTTCTTTTCACCTGGCAGCGCGGATTCTCATTGAGAGGGCGTAGCGTGTGGGAGGACCACACTATCCCCCTCACGTCCAATCCGCGCTTAGCAGGCGCCCCGACCGAACTGTAGGAGTCGCTGTTTACAACGACCCGGACCCACCCCGCCAGCTTCTCCCACCCTCTGATACAGCCAATTGTATCAGTGCAGACGGCCAGCCAAGCTGGTGACAACCCCGGAGCTGTGAGCTGGATTCGAACAGGCGAACCAAGCTCACAGCTCCGGGGCTGGTGACGAACGCAATCTCCGCTCGACCACCTAACCGCCCTCTCTCCACCACTTCTAACCACATTGTCATTTTGGATTCATTGAGACCCAGAATTCTTGCTGTAGATATTTCTTGATAAATCACATCGAGATATGAAATAATCCAGACCTTTCGGCAAATTTTTTCCGGTTGGAACCATCGTGATGCTATCAGCTTTTTAGCCACTGTGATACCCGATAAAACCAATCTCTTTAGCTGTGGATGTACTGCACACTCAAAAACATCATTCAACAGTAATACAGAGGGGTGTACAGGTATATTCCAAGTTAAGTGATTTGATAATTGCTGGGTCACCTCTTTCCAGAATGTCTTAACTGGTGGGCAGTACATGTGCATAAATGTCCCCTCGTCCCCATTTGTACATAAGGAGCATTTGGAGTCTTGTATAAGACCCATTTGTTTCAGTCTTATAGGAGTCAAGTATGTCCTGTGAATATAGTTAAGATTGATTTGTTGATGGTCCGGGTTCCTTGATGTAAATCGAACATTCGCCCAGGCTTCTTGCCAATCAAAATCACTTTCCAGGGCCCTGTTTCTTGTACCTGGTTCAACTAAGTCGATCAAGATGTCATTATCCAGCTTCAGTTAACCCGATGTTCGAAGCCGGGATTTTCCTGTTCCTCGAAGGTGGATTCAGTCTTGTTAACTCAAGCCAGACTTGCGACTCAGGCTAAATGCGCGCGGCCGCTTCAGGCGAAAAGCCAGCACGTATCGATGGCAGAGATCCTGATTCTCTAACGGCATTGATTGATTAATTGATTTAAAACTTTATTGACAGATTGCAATACGGCTCAATCGCCTCGCCGACAAGTTAAATGCGTTATCTATAGGCTAATTTTAAGTCCCTCATTACCTCAATCAATCAGATTATATTTCTTTAAACTTGCCTGCTGGATTGAATAATCAAATGAGATCTTGCTAGCGAAAATAATTAGTTAAACTTATACAGAATTACGATACGGCTCTCTTACCCATTGATTGATGTATAGTCGATCTTTAACTTATCTCCAATGTGGTCTAACGGGTTGTTGTTTTGACTATCACGCAGACGACCGGGGTTCGAGACCCTAGTCTTTTCCTTCTTTTTGCAATATAGGAATAATTCAATTTGGTGCACGTTGAGAGCTATATAAAGAATGACATCCTCAATGCATGTAGATTTATAATATTTTAACTTAAAACCAGGCTACTTTGGCGTATAATCATTAATATTATATTCAAAAAAATCATATTGGAAACACCGGGTTTTGAACCCCGCGAGCGGCACCCTGGAGTAGTTGGCCTTAACAACCATCCACTCGTGTGTCTTAACAACGATCCTTCCCTTAACTTCCATCCACTCCCTGTTCACAAAACCATGTATTATTTTGGCCACTAGTGGCGCTGTTGCGAGTTTGTGGATGCTGCGCCGCTGTATCCACATTTAGGAGAAGAAGAACAGAAGAAGATATCCGTTTTGCAGCTGCTGGAGAAAGTAGCGTTTTTTTAAACCTTTTAACGTTTGAAGGTGAGTTTAAACTACTAAATAAGATCCGATTCCTAAACACTGTCACAACAGCAGTCATATTGTATATTTTCAACAATACGTTTGTTTACCAATAGATTATTGGGTTTGTGTTGCCGCTGTTTAAAGAGACTCCAATTGAATTGATTTACCGAGTGACTGAGTTCGTTTTTTCTCAAATGTAAACTACAGTATAAGATCCCAACAATGTCACAACAGCAGTCATATTGTATATTTTCAACAATACGTTTGTTTACCAATAGGTTCTGTTTTTGAGTTTGTGTTGGCAGTTTCAACAGTTGGATGTACTCGGTGAAGCTGACTGAGTCGTGTCCTATCATCTATCTCACTGTCTATCTGCAATGCTTTTATTTTTTACTCCGTTTATTTGATCAGGGACAGTGCATATCAATCAACAGTTATACATTTATAAATGAATACAAATTAAAAACTGTAAATATGCCAACATTAGCAGGGTTGCTAGTTTTCAGTTTATTTTTTTGTCCATAGTGTACATTTAGAATGAATAAAGAAAGACACGGTATCTGCTACAGCAGATCTATCATATAACGTTACCATGTAAGATGGGAGTTTGCAAAGTTAAATTGTATTATATTATTAGCTGTTACATGATCAATACATTGTGTCCTCATATCTATCTATCTCACTATATCTGCTATGCTTTTATTTTTTTACTCAGTTTATTTGATCAGGGACAGTGCATATCAATCAACAGTTATACATTTATAAATGAATACAAATTAAAAACTGTAAATATGCCAACATTAGCAGGGTTGCTAGTTTTCAGTTTATTTTTTTGTCCGTAGTGTACATTTAGAATGAATAAAGAAAGACACGGTATCTGCTACAGCAGATCTATCATATAACGTTACCATGTAAGATGGGAGTTTGCAAAGTTAAATTGTATTATATTATTAGCTGTTACATGATCAATACATTGTGTCCTCATATCTATCTATCTCACTATATCTGCTATGCTTTTATTTTTTTACTCAGTTTATTTGATCAGGGACAGTGCATATCAATCAACATTTATAAATGAATACAAATAAAAAGAACTGTAAATATGCCAACATTAGCAGGGTTGCTAGTTTTCAGTTGTAGTACCTGGGCTAGATGTTTAAGCCAGAAAGAAACAGAAAAATAGAAGGACATTAAAGCTAATCTAAAAACAATTTAAAACATATTCTGTACATTCACTTCACTAGGCATTCATGCATCTATATAATATAAAAAATAAAAACAGTGTACAGGGACAAATAAAAGCCCATACATGTATATACGCACTGTATAGGCAGGCACACACATCATAATCATATCAGGACAGTCAGACTAGTGGGCAAGTGTACAGGGGCTGGACTGAGACGTGACGTGATTTTAATTATAATATGCATGATGTTTTGCTTTGTACAGGCAATAATGAAGAAGTTCCCTGGAAGGAAGGATGTCTCTTTCAGGAAGGGTCCATCTGGACATCTACGGCAGGACCCCGCTGAGGAAGCAAGGAGGATCAAAGATCTTCTCCTCTTCTCTTCCTCCTCTGCACCAGCCCAGCCTGCCTCCGCTGCACCGCTACCTGCAGCCTCCTCTGAACAAGCCCTCATGAAGCTACAATGTGAGAGCAGAGTATTTAGCTTCATTATGATAAACAGCAACCTAATTATCTGCACCTCTACCTGCAGCACGTCTACCTGCAGCCTCCTCTGAACAAGCCCCCAGGAAGCTACAATGTGAGAGCAGAGTATTTAGCTTCATATGTTTATTTTATTTTATTTATTTAGCACATTATTTAAAAAAAACAGTGCTAGGAGGGAACGAAGCCCAAAGGGCATGTACAAAGTTCCACTCCCATCTCATTGTCCATAAACAATATGAACGAAATACATGTGTAGCAAGGTCTACACACTATAGCGAAAACATGGAAGATTGACACGAGTCAGTAACAAGAACAATTTTTTTTAATTTTTTTTGATAAACAGCAACCTAATTATATACTTCAGGCTAAGTTTTGCCAATAATATTACTCACAATTCTTTACTAACTACTGTTTCTGAAATGTGCCTGCAGCCTCCTCTGCACCTGCCCAGCCTGCCTCTGCCCCCAGTTCTGACCAGGATGTCAGCCAATGGAACTGCTCTCTCCAACAGCGCATCTGGACAAAGACTGAGCTGGAAGCCTTGGGTCTATGGCCAGGGTCCCGACCGGTCCGGCATCTTATGAATATGGTGTCCTTGTGGCGTCATCCACCTCAGCCTGAACTCATTGATTCCACTTCTGAGCTGCCATCACCCAAATACTTCCAGCTCCATCCCTTCTTCATCTGGAGGCCTGAGCATGCCATAATGGAGCAACTCAGGAACAACTACATCCTGCCTTGTCTCTATGGCTGTCTTTCTCCTCAGGTTCTCTCTGCAGGTGTAGGAAGGCCTCGGGTGTAGCACTCAACACTTTGGTCAACATTGTTACTCAGCTGATAGAGTTGAGCCCTTCCTGATGACTTGTCGAACAGAACTTGTAAGTCGCTTTGGATAAAAGTGTCAGCTATTTTCTTTTCTATTTTTTTTTTTATATCCTTTATTTATCCAGGAATGTCCCATTGAGATACAATATATCTTCTTCCAGGGAGTCCTGACCAACACAGCACACAACAAGTTTCAACATAAAAACAAGGGCATTAAACAAAAAACATACAAATCAAATACAAATACAGAAGGCCATTTGTGCAGTGGCAAGAAGCATAATCACATCAGCAATAATGCGTGATCCACAGAGTCAAACGCTTTAGACGGATCAACAAACAATGCTGCACAGTTTTTTCTTGTCTAGTGCTTCAATTATGTCATTTGAGACTAGCATAGTCACTGAAGTACTATGGATCTGAAGCCTGACTGAAACTCGTTAAGAATATTATGGTCAGCTAGAAACTTTTTCAGTTTGTTTACAAGAGATTCAAAGACTTTGGCCATTACAGACAATCTGGAAATAGGGCGATAACATTCTGCACTCGCACATACACAAACGCACTTTAAGAAAAGAACTTGTTGTGATTGTCCTTGTTTTCCGTCCGTATAATATGTAATGGGATCCTATTCCAGTATGTTATGGCTCTATACATTGCTATATAAATGAAGATTATTATTATTATTTACAAATATAGAGTAAAGGAGGGGTTCCTTTACAACTTCCTTGGGGAATAGCACACTGGAGTGTTACCATATTTGACATGGAACCATTAAATACAACACATTGTGGCTCTATACATTGCTATATAAATGAAGATTATTATTATTATTTACAAATATAGAGTAAAGGAGGGGTTCCTTTACAACTTCCTTGGGGAATAGCACACTGGAGTGTTACCATATTTGACATGGAACCATTAAATACAACACATTGTTGTCTATTAGACAAGTAGCTTCTCATCCATTCCATGGCAGTGTCTTCAAGCCCATATGTGTGTAATTTCAATAATAATAGGGCATGATCTATGATGTCGAAAGCCGCACTGAAATTCAAGAGCACTGTACCCACAACTAACTTCCTATCGATCAGTTGTGGCCAGCTATCTGTAAGAGATGTTAAAGCAGTTCCTGTAGAGTATCCTACTTTGTATGCATGCTGGAAATCAGAATTAATGTTTTCGTTGAAATACTTTTGAATCTGCTTGAACACAATTCCTTCCAATAACTTACCTATTACTGGTAAAATACTAATGGGCCTACTGTTTGAACCTGTAAATGTCTCTTTACAGTTCTTTGGTAGTGGAGTTACTTTGGCTATTTTCCAAGGCTGAGGAAAGAAAATTAAATATATGTGATAGTGGCTTAGCCACACATTTTGCAGAGATTTGTAGCAGTATTCCATTCAGATTATCAACACCGCAAGGTTTATCTGGTTTAAGTACTAGGAGGAGGTTTTCAATATCATTTGGACTTGTGCTCCTGAATTTAAATCTGCATTTCTTGTCATACATTATATGTTTTTTTTAATTACAGAGTCTGACAGCTAACCACTCATTGGCAACATTTGATTTATAATTGTGTTTAACTTGGAAACAAAGTAGTTGTTGAAATGGGTTGCAATGTCAAATGGTTTAGTGATGAATATACCATCTGACTCAATAAATGATATCGTTTTGCCCATTTTATTTCTACCCATAGCTGCATTCAATGTTTTCCATAGTCTCTTACTATCCCCTTTACACTCCTCCAATCTGGTTTGATAATAATGTTTTTTCTTCTGTAATTTGTATTAATTTATAAATGTATAAACTGTTGATTGATATGCACTGTCCCTGATCAAATAAACGGAGTAAACTCAAACGAAACTATTGTTTTATTGCACAATCGTAGCGGGCATTGTAATGTTTGGGGTTTTGCGAGAGAACCAGTGTTGGAGTCAAAGATTAAACAAGTGAGAGAGACAGATGGACAGAATGAATGAATGAAAACTTTATTTAACTGATTGTTTAATAAATGTTTAAGGGGATGCAGAGAAAGACGTTTGTCTTGTTTACATCAGGGTCCCCCATTTTCAATTCATAGTGACATTTATGACATACATGACATACAGGTATATAGTACTGTTACATTTGTGACATACGATATGCAAATATACAGTAAGGAACCTGACACGAACTTTGCCATCACAACCATTGAACTATTATAATAGCTTTACTATTATAATCTAAATCTGTGCAATATTCATGTTTATTTAGTGATATTCATGTTTATTGATTCAACATAGCTGTTTATCTTTGATAATGTATGACAGGCTTTTGCCCCGACCGGGATTCGAACACGGCTGCACGAGAGCAGTTCAGCTCCTTGGACAGCGTGACAAATGCAACCATTTCATTGGCTGTCAGTCTGTTACACCTATACACGGCTGGCCGGTTGCTGGGTTGGCAGGCTTGAGCACTACCGCTGCACCACTGTGCCAGATGGGATAAATTCATTGTTTATACATTAATGAACGAGAGACCCGTGTTTAGAATATCCTTTGTTTTGAATGAAGTTTATCTCTTTATCCTCATTCATTAATGTGACGTCAACGGCTCATTCAATTTCTCAAATCCGTCAAACAGCGCATCTCATCAGACATCTTAATCCCAGTTACAATTAAAATAACCACATAATGTGTACATCGCACGAGCGAGCGCCACGGTATATATAACGTGCATTATTTAGGACAAAGTGAATTTAGTATCAGCATTTTGGGTCTATTTTACATTTCAAAAGCCCCCTCTGGAAGAATGGAGCACAAAAACGTAATTCAGAATGGTATAATGCAGATCGTAGACTGTGGGAATAGTTTCAGGAAACGGGCTGTCACTTCTTTGCGGGGGCGTGGCGATGGTTCAGGCTAACTTGAACTTAAACTCTGCTTTCGACCAGGCTCAAACTTTTGGATCTGTTGTCATGGTGATTTGGAAAATCCACGTACGGGGAACCGGAAAGTCCGGCTAACTCAGTTATCCAGTTAAAGTTATCCGGCTAACTCAGTTATCCAGGTACAAGGAACGGGGCCCAGGTCTGGTATATCCCTCCTCCAGACAGAGTCTAGTTGGAGGGTTTCATATGAGGACGTTAGTAATTGATGATAAAAATCTGAAACAAAACCTCTCGATGTCTCTCTTTCATAGAAGAATTTGTGGTATCTGTGGTGTTCAATTGGTATCTTTAATGGAACACCGTGAGACTTCAAATATAACAGTAACTGTGCGTAAAAAAGATGTGTGGACTTGGTGAGATAATTTTTTTTGCGTATTTCTTCATAACTACAAAAACCCTGTTTGTTAAAAACATCACCTAATGAGTGTATGCCTTGCTTTTCCCATATCGGGAATCTTATAGGTCGTTTTCCAATCAAGAGTGCATTGTTATTGAATAAGGGAGTATGATTATGCCATTTATGTGGGTTAGAGTATTTTTTCGGTGTTTCACGCCATATCCGGATTGCATGAGTAATTATGGGGCCAAATTTCCGTTTGCATTGCTTAATTGATAATTTAGTGTATACTATGTCCTTCAGTCTATGTGGGGCTACTATATTTTCTTCTAGATTTCTCCAGGATACTAATGCTTGGGGATCAAACCATGTTGTCAATGGTCTTAAAGTGTACGCCTTAAAATAGTGGAACAAATCTGGAAATGCCATGCCACCATCTGCTTTGTTTCTCTGTGCGGTGGATCTTTTTATACGTGGTGGTTTGTTATTCCAAATAAATGTGTATGTGGAGGAATGTAATTTTTTCCATTAACCCTCTGGAGGAGGTAACGGTAGCATTGAGCTAAAGAAGTTGATTCTAGGTAGTACGTCCATCTTAATTATTGATATCCGTGCCTGTACTGAATTTTTAAGTTTTGACCACCTGTTAAGGTCATCTTTGATTTTATTTTGGATTTTTGTGTAATTGTGCTTCACCGTTTGTCTTATGGTGGGGAATATTTCCACTCCCAAACATCTAAAGTGTTTTACCATAGGTATCTCTACTGGGAGGGTTATATTTTTTTTTGCAGGGGCGTTAAGTGGAAGGAAAGCCGACTTCGGCCAATTTATCTTAAATCCCGATAAATCTCCAAAGTCCTCAATCAAATTGAGCAGGTGAGGCAATGTGGTGTTGGGATTTTGCATGAACAGTATTACGTCGTCCGCATATAAACAAATTTTATGTTGTGTGCCCTTGATTACGATTGGTTCTATGGATTGGGATTGTCTTATATATTGTGCTAAAGGCTCTAATGATAGATCGAATAGTCCGGGACTAAGAGGGCAACCCTGTCTAGATGAGCGTGATACAGGAAAGATTCCGGAGGTGATAATACCTGTTGTAATCATGGCCGAAGGGTCTTTGTATAATACTTTAATCATATCAATGAAACCTTTACCTAACCCCATCCTTTCTAATACTGCCCATAGATATGACCATTCCAACCTGTCAAAGGCTTTCATTGCATCCAGGGACAGCATCGCCTTAGGTGTGGTGTCATCCTTGTCAGCATCTAGTACGTGCAGTAATCGTTATCAGTGATCAAGCGGCCTCTTATGAAGCCAGTTTGGTCCGGATGAACTAAAGACGTCATATGCTTTTGTAGTCTGATGGCTAATACCTTAGAGTACAGTTTGATATCGGTTCCGAGGAGGCTTAGGGGTCTATAACTACCGCACTCGGTGGGGTCCTTGTCTTTTTTAAGGAGGACTGTTATGAGTGCAATATTGTCGTGCTTATGGAAGTTCCCCTCATTGACTGAGTATAAAATCATATTTAGTAATAAGGGTCCAATTATGTCCCAACAAGAGAGGTACATTTCTGGTGGGATACCGTCTCTTCCAGGAGCCTTACCACTTTGCATTTCGGATATGGCCTTCTTGAGTTCCTCTAGTGTGATCGGTGTTTCTAACTGTTTAGCATCATCCTCTGAAAGTTTAGGGAGGTTAATTTGATTAAGATATGTGTCAATTTTAGGTTTGTATACTTGTACTTTTACTCAATTACATTTCAGAGAAAAATGCAGACCTACAAAGTAAAAAGTACAAATCTCGCAGGTCCAACTATTTTAATTAGTATATTTGTTTCTCTGGCCGAACTAACGTTAACGTTATTAATTCTGCGACCGCACTTTATTTAAAAACAGCCAATCAAATCCCCATCAATGGAAAATGAACCCGCCCATACCCATGCTGATTGGTCCTTGTGCAAGACTAGAAAGCGGAGATCTTTGATTAAACACCTGCTATCAGAAGAATAGACAGTCAGAAAAAAAAGTTTTAACTTTAACTTTTTAGTACTTAAGTACATTTAAAAGTAGAAACTTTTACTCAAGTGTGTTTTTAGCCAGATACTCTGACTTTTACTTGAGTACGATTTTGAGACGGTACCCATACTTTCACTTAAGTATAATTTCTGGGTACTTTTTTGTCTCACTCAAGGACACTTCGACACGCTGCCCGGGGGGAGGAGCGGGAATCGAACCGGGAACCTTCCAACTACCAGACGACCACTCTACCTCCTGAACCGTCGCCCCCCCAATCTCAACTCACGTTCAAAACTGTTTCAAAACAGTGTAAACTGGGGGAACTACAGTACTTTCAAAATGTTCAATTACTTTATATTTACTCAATTAATTATAAAAAAAAAGGTTTCCGCTGACGTGGCCTTTAATCAGAAGCTGTGACTCACGAAGAAAGCAGCAGACATAGCTCCGTCCTCAGCCCACACTGCTGGAACTAGTGGAATGAGCATATTGATCGCATATTGATCCCGATTCCCAACGTGTGAGTCAATCAGCCACACACAAGTGTAGGAGGCCGACTCACGCCTCAAAGGCAGAGGGATGTGACCGTCTACTTTACTTAGTCCCCAGTGATCCAGGGTTGTTAGGCCCTTAACTTAACACTTTGAGTGCCAGCAACGCGTTTTGTCGTTAGTTCATGCCGCCAGTTGAGTGCCGGCAACGCTATATAGCGCTTGTTTGTCGTATTTTTTTTTATTGGTGATTTTAATTCATATTTCATCAATCGAGCCTCAGGTTAGTGTTGCAGACTCTCTCTGAGCTCATTGGGAAGATACCGCCCCCTATCGTCTCTCCCTGTGTAACTGCACCCCTTTAGTTTAGACTAATGGGGGGGGCGGGCCAGTTTCCTCATTTTACTTTTCCGTCAAGCCAACTGAAGAATCCATTGTGATCACCGGCCCGGAAAGTGCGTGGATTATGTATTTACAGTACCCAACGCTGAATCAATAAACACGATCGATATTTGGAATGGCGATCAGGAATTGGAATAATCTTTTTGGATAACATCTGATCTGAGGTAAGGAATTTATTTTACCAGTCTTAGGATAATCAGAGCTGTTTTCACAGAGATATCAGCGTTTGCCCTATGCGTGCGCGCGCGCGTGTGTGTGTGTGTGCATGGCAGCCTAGTTATAGTTGAAAGTGGGGGTGCAAGATTATTAAGTGACACTACAAAAACCTAGGGGTCCGAAAGGACGACTTCAAGCTGGAAATAGTAACAACAGATGAGGTACTCAAAAAACTGAGCGCCCTCCAACCTAACAAGGCCACTGGCCATGACAACATCCCCTCCAAATTCCTCAGAGACTCAGCAGCCGCCATCACCCCAGTCATCACACACATAATAAACCTCTCCATAAAACAGGGACACGTCCCCAAGGACTTCAAAAATGCGAGGGTGACCCCTCTGCACAAAAAGGGCAGCAAATTAGACCCAGGCAACTACCGCCCTGTCTCTATTCTCACCTCCATCTCGAAAGTCATGAAAAAAATTGTCTACGAACAGGTCGAAAAGTACCTAGCGGAAAAAAATCGAATCTACGAATTCCAATCTGGCTTCAGAACATCCCACTCCACTGACACATGCCTTCTCTATTTGAATGACCACATCAAACAAGAGGTGGACGCGGGCAAATACTGCGGCATGGTCATGCTGGACCTACAAAAGGCCTTCGACACTGTCAATCACTCCATTCTGATTGACAAGCTAAAAGCAATTGGTTTTGATAGTCTATCAGTGATCTGGATGCAATCCTACCTTGAGGGGAGGGAACAGATGGTGGAGGTAAACGGTACCCTATCCCCCCCCCTCACAGTGAGCTGTGGTGTTCCACAAGGAAGCATACTAGGACCGCTACTGTTCCTAATTTATGCAAATGACATGTCGTCAGCTTGTGACTGCAACTTGTTCCTGTTTTCGGACGACTCAGCCCTGCTGGTCTCTGACAAGAACAAGTTACAGGTTGAAAAAACCCTCAGCTCGGAACTAGGCAAAATCTGCATATGGCTCGCTGATAACAAACTATCATTACAAAAATGGGCAAAACAGAGTCCATTCTCTTCGGTTCAAATAACAAACTCAGCAAGACCGACGGCTTCTTAGTTACAGTGGGTGACAATATTGTCACAAGGAAAGATGAAATTACTTACCTGGGTTCCATCCTAGAGGCTAATCTCTCCTGTGACAAAATGGCATCCAATGTAATAAAAAAAAGTCAACCAACGAACTCGATTCTTGTACCGGATCTTCTCTCTGGTAAACAAGAATACCCTGAAGACTCTGGCAGGAGCACTCATTCAAGGGTACTACGACTATGCTTGCACCTCATGGTACCAAAGCACCTCAAAGGCACTAAAAACAAAATTACAAACATCTCAAAACAAACTGGTCAGACTACTGCTTGACCTTACTCCTAGAACCCACCTCACCCATGCCCAATTTGACAACCTAGGATGGCTTAGAGTAGACGACAGAGTACAGCAACTTGCAATGGGCCTGGTCTACAAGATACACTACATGACCAAGGTACCCATGTACATGTCAAAATACTTCCCAAAGGTCAGTGAATACCACGATCACAACATCAGAGGGAGCTCCACAAATCATGTTAAACCCAGATTTGGCTCAAACAAGGGACTAAATACGTTTCGCAATTATGCCACATCAATGTGGAACGCCCTACCCAAAGCTGTAAAGGAATGTGAATCACTACCCACTTTCAAAACCACTCTCAAGGAACACCTACGGGAGACTGCAATTTGAAACTGGCCCCTGTAAATGTCCTAACCCAACCCCCTCCAATGTACAGTAATTTACCTAGTATGGTTTTGTCAATATTCCAATGTACAGTTTTGCTTGTTTGTACAGTGTGTGTCCCCCCCCCCCCCAACCCCCTCCAATGTAAATTACCTAGTATGGTTGTCAATATCCCAATGTACAGTTTTGCTTGTACAGTTGTACAGTGTTTCCCCCCCCAGTAGGGGAGACAGTAGGGGAGACAGTAGAGGAGACAGTAGGGGAGACGGTAGAGGAGACAGTAGGGGAGACAGTAGAGGAGACAGTAGGGGAGACAGTAGGGGAGACAGTAGAGGAGACAGTAGGGGAGACGGTAGGGGAGACGGTAGAGGAGACAGTAGGGGAGACGATAGGGGAGACAGTAGGGGAGACGATAGGGGAGACAGTAGAGGAGACAGTAGGGGAGACAGTAGGGGAGACGATAGGGGAGACAGTAGGGGAGACAGTAGGGGAGACAGTAGGGGAGACAGTAGGGGAGACAGTAGGGGAGACGATAGGGGAGACAGTAGGGGAGACAGTAGGGGAGACAGTAGGGGAGACAGTAGGGGAGACGATAGGGGAGACAGTAGGGGAGACGATAGGGGAGACAGTAGGGGAGACAGTAGGGAGACAGTAGGGGAGACAGTAGGGGAGACAGTAGGGAGACAGTAGGGGAGACAGTAGGGGAGACAGTAGGGGACAGTAGGGGAGACAGTAGGGGAGACAGTAGGGGAGACAGTAGGGGAGACAGTAGGGGAGACAGTAGGGGAGACAGTAGGGGAGACACTAGAGGAGACAGTAGGGGAGACAGTAGGGGAGACAGTAGAGGAGACAGTAGGGGAGACAGTAGGGGAGACAGTAGGGGAGACGATAGGGGAGACGATATGGGACACAGTAGGGGAGACGATAGGGGAGACAGTAGGGGAGACGATAGGGGAGACGATAGGGGAGACAGTAGGGGAGACAGTAGGGGAGACAGTAGGGGAGACAGTAGGGGAGACAGTAGAGGAGACAGTAGGGGAGACAGTAGGGGAGACAGTAGGGGAGACAGTAGGGGAGACGATAGGGGAGACAGTAGGGGAGACAGTAGGGGAGACAGTAGGGGAGACGATAGGGGAGACAGTAGGGGAGACAGTAGGGGAGACAGTAGGGGAGACAGTAGGGGAGACAGTAGGGGGGACAGTAGGGGAGACGATAGGGGAGACAGTAGGGGAGACAGTAGAGGAGACAGTAGGGGAGACAGTAGGGGAGACAGTAGGGGAGACAGTAGGGGAGACAGTAGGGGAGACAGTAGGGAGACAGTAGGGGAGACAGTAGGGGAGACAGTAGGGGAGACAGTAGGGAGACAGTAGGGGAGACAGTAGGGGAGACAGTAGGGGAGACAGTAGGGGAGACAGTAGGAGACAGTAGGGGAGACGATAGGGGAGACGATAGGGGAGACGATAGGGGAGACAGTAGAGGAGACAGTAGGGGAGACAGTAGGGGAGACAGTAGGGGAGACAGTAGGGGAGACAGTAGGGGAGACAGTAGGGGACAGTAGGGGAGACAGTAGGGGAGACAGTAGGGGAGACAGTAGGGGAGACAGTAGGGGAGACAGTAGGGGAGACAGTAGGGAGACAGTAGGGGAGACAGTAGGGGAGACAGTAGGGGAGACAGTAGAGGAGACAGTAGGGGAGACAGTAGGGGAGACAGTAGGGAGACAGTAGGGGAGACAGTAGGGGAGACAGTAGGGGAGACAGTAGGGGAGACGATAGGGGAGACAGTAGGGGAGACGATAGGGGAGACAGTAGGGGAGACAGTAGGGGAGACGATAGGGGAGACAGTAGGGGAGACGATAGGGGAGACAGTAGGAGGGACGATATGGGACACAGTAGGGGAGACGATAGGGGAGACAGTAGGGGAGACAGTAGGGGAGACGATAGGGGAGACAGTAGGGGAGACGATAGGGGAGACAGTAGGGGAGACGATAGGGGAGACAGTAGGGGAGACAGTAGGGGAGACAGTAGGGGAGACGATAGGGGAGACAGTAGGGGAGACAGTAGGGGAGACAGTAGGGGAGACAGTAGGGGAGACAGTAGGGGAGACGATAGGGGAGACAGTAGGGGAGACAGTAGGGGAGACGATAGGGGAGACAGTAGGGGAGACAGTAGGGGAGACGATAGGGGAGACAGTAGGGGAGACGATAGGGGAGACAGTAGGGGAGACAGTAGGGGAGACAGTAGGGGAGACGATAGGGGAGACAGTAGGGGAGACAGTAGGGGAGACAGTAGGGGAGACAGTAGGGGAGACAGTAGAGGAGACAGTAGGGGAGACAGTAGGGGAGACAGTAGGGGAGACAGTAGGGGGGACAGTAGGGGAGACGATAGGGGAGACAGTAGGGGAGACAGTAGAGGAGACAGTAGGGGAGACAGTAGGGGAGACAGTAGGGGAGACAGTAGGGGAGACAGTAGGGGAGACAGTAGGGAGACAGTAGGGGAGACAGTAGGGGAGACAGTAGGGGAGACAGTAGGGAGACAGTAGGGGAGACAGTAGGGGAGACAGTAGGGGAGACAGTAGGGGAGACAGTAGGGGAGACAGTAGGAGACAGTAGGGGAGACGATAGGGGAGACGATAGGGGAGACGATAGGGGAGACAGTAGAGGAGACAGTAGGGGAGACAGTAGGGGAGACAGTAGGGGAGACAGTAGGGGAGACAGTAGGGGACAGTAGGGGAGACAGTAGGGGAGACAGTAGGGGAGACAGTAGGGGAGACAGTAGGGGAGACAGTAGGGAGACAGTAGGGGAGACAGTAGGGGAGACAGTAGGGGAGACAGTAGGGGAGACAGTAGGGGAGACAGTAGGGAGACAGTAGGGGAGACAGTAGGGGAGACAGTAGGGGAGACAGTAGGGGAGACGATAGGGGAGACAGTAGGGGAGACGATAGGGGAGACAGTAGGGGAGACAGTAGGGGAGACGATAGGGGAGACAGTAGGGGAGACGATAGGGGAGACAGTAGGGGAGACGATATGGGACACAGTAGGGGAGACGATAGGGGAGACAGTAGGGGAGACAGTAGGGGAGACGATAGGGGAGACAGTAGGGGAGACGATAGGGGAGACAGTAGGGGAGACGATAGGGGAGACAGTAGGGGAGACAGTAGGGGAGACAGTAGGGGAGACGATAGGGGAGACGATATGGGACACAGTAGGGGAGACGATAGGGGAGACAGTAGGGGAGACGATAGGGGAGACGATAGGGGAGACAGTAGGGGAGACAGTAGGGGAGACAGTAGGGGAGACAGTAGGGGAGACAGTAGAGGAGACAGTAGGGGAGACAGTAGGGGAGACAGTAGGGGAGACAGTAGGGGAGACGATAGGGGAGACAGTAGGGGAGACAGTAGGGGAGACAGTAGGGGAGACGATAGGGGAGACAGTAGGGGAGACAGTAGGGGAGACAGTAGGGGAGACAGTAGGGGAGACAGTAGGGGGGACAGTAGGGGAGACGATAGGGGAGACAGTAGGGGAGACAGTAGAGGAGACAGTAGGGGAGACAGTAGGGGAGACAGTAGGGGAGACAGTAGGGGAGACAGTAGGGGAGACAGTAGGGAGACAGTAGGGGAGACAGTAGGGGAGACAGTAGGGGAGACAGTAGGGAGACAGTAGGGGAGACAGTAGCGGAGACAGTAGGGGAGACAGTAGGAGACAGTAGGGGAGACGATAGGGGAGACGATAGGGGAGACGATAGGGGAGACAGTAGAGGAGACAGTAGGGGAGACAGTAGGGGAGACAGTAGGGGAGACAGTAGGGGAGACAGTAGGGGAGACAGTAGGGGACAGTAGGGGAGACAGTAGGGGAGACAGTAGGGGAGACAGTAGGGGAGACAGTAGGGGAGACAGTAGGGGAGACAGTAGGGAGACAGTAGGGGAGACAGTAGGGGAGACAGTAGGGGAGACAGTAGAGGAGACAGTAGGGGAGACAGTAGGGGAGACAGTAGGGAGACAGTAGGGGAGACAGTAGGGGAGACAGTAGGGGAGACAGTAGGGGAGACGATAGGGGAGACAGTAGGGGAGACGATAGGGGAGACAGTAGGGGAGACAGTAGGGGAGACGATAGGGGAGACAGTAGGGGAGACGATAGGGGAGACAGTAGGAGGGACGATATGGGACACAGTAGGGGAGACGATAGGGGAGACAGTAGGGGAGACAGTAGGGGAGACGATAGGGGAGACAGTAGGGGAGACGATAGGGGAGACAGTAGGGGAGACGATAGGGGAGACAGTAGGGGAGACAGTAGGGGAGACAGTAGGGGAGACGATAGGGGAGACAGTAGGGGAGACAGTAGGGGAGACAGTAGGGGAGACAGTAGGGGAGACAGTAGGGGAGACGATAGGGGAGACAGTAGGGGAGACAGTAGGGGAGACGATAGGGGAGACAGTAGGGGAGACAGTAGGGGAGACGATAGGGGAGACAGTAGGGGAGACAGTAGGGGAGACGATAGGGGAGACAGTAGGGGAGACAGTAGGGGAGACAGTAGGGGAGACGATAGGGGAGACAGTAGGGGAGACAGTAGGGGAGACAGTAGGGGAGACAGTAGGGGAGACAGTAGGGGAGACAGTAGGGGAGACAGTAGGGGAGACAGTAGGGGAGACGATAGGGGAGACAGTAGGGGAGACAGTAGGGGAGACAGTAGGGGAGACAGTAGGGGAGACAGTAGGGGAGACGATAGGGGAGACAGTAGGGGAGACGATAGGGGAGACAGTAGGGGAGACAGTAGGGGAGACGATAGGGGAGACAGTAGGGGAGACGATAGGGGAGACAGTAGGAGGGACGATATGGGACACAGTAGGGGAGACGATAGGGGAGACAGTAGGGGAGACAGTAGGGGAGACGATAGGGGAGACAGTAGGGGAGACGATAGGGGAGACAGTAGGGGAGACGATAGGGGAGACAGTAGGGGAGACAGTAGGGGAGACAGTAGGGGAGACGATAGGGGAGACAGTAGGGGAGACAGTAGGGGAGACAGTAGGGGAGACAGTAGGGGAGACAGTAGGGGAGACAGTAGGGGAGACGATAGGGGAGACAGTAGGGGAGACAGTAGGGGAGACGATAGGGGAGACAGTAGGGGAGACAGTAGGGGAGACGATAGGGGAGACAGTAGGGGAGACAGTAGGGGAGACGATAGGGGAGACAGTAGGGGAGACAGTAGGGGAGACAGTAGGGGAGACGATAGGGGAGACAGTAGGGGAGACAGTAGGGGAGACAGTAGGGGAGACAGTAGGGGAGACAGTAGGGGAGACAGTAGGGGAGACAGTAGGGGAGACGATAGGGGAGACAGTAGGGGAGACAGTAGGGGAGACAGTAGGGGACAGTAGGGGACAGTAGGGGAGACAGTAGGGGAGACAGTAGGGGAGACAGTAGGGGAGACAGTAGAGGAGACAGTAGGGGAGACAGTAGAGGAGACAGTAGGGGAGACAGTAGGGGAGACAGTAGGGGAGACAGTAGGGGAGACGATAGGGGAGACAGTAGGGGAGACAGTAGAGGAGACAGTAGGGGAGACGGTAGGGGAGACGATAGGGGAGACAGTAGGGGAGACAGTAGGGGAGACAGTAGGGGAGACAGTAGGGGAGACGGTAGGTGAGACGATAGGGGAGACAGTAGGGGAGACAGTAGGGGAGACAGTAGGGGAGACGATAGGGGAGACAGTAGGGGAGACAGTAGGGGAGACAGTAGGGGAGACGATAGGGGAGACAGTAGGGGAGACGGTAGGGGAGACAGTAGGGGAGACAGTAGGGGAGACGATAGGGGAGACGGTAGGGGAGACGATAGGGGAGACAGTAGGGGAGACAGTAGGGGAGACAGTAGAGGAGACAGTAGGGGAGACGATAGGGGAGACGATAGGGGAGACAGTAGGGGAGACAGTAGGGGAGACAGTAGGGGAGACAGTAGAGGAGACAGTAGGGGAGACAGTAGGGGAGACAGCAGGGGAGACAGTAGGGGAGACAGTAGAGGAGACAGTAGAGGAGACAGTAGGGGAGACAGTAGGGGAGACAGTAGGGGAGACAGTAGGGGAGACAGTAGGGGAGACAGTAGGGGAGACAGTAGGGGAGACAGTAGGGGATACACTAGAGGAGACAGTAGGGGAGACAGTAGGGGAGACAGTAGGGGAGACAGTAGGGGAGACAGTAGGGGAGACAGTAGGGGAGACGGTAGGGGAGACAGTAGGGGAGACAGTAGGGGAGACAGTAGGGGAGACAGTAGGGGAGACAGTAGGGGAGACAGTAGGGGAGACAGTAGGGGAGACAGTAGGGGAGACAGTAGAGGAGACAGTAGAGGAGACAGTAGGGGAGACAGTAGGGGAGACAGTAGGGGAGACAGTAGGGGAGACAGTAGGGGAGACAGTAGGGGAGACAGTAGGGGAGACAGTAGGGGAGACAGTAGAGGAGACAGTAGAGGAGACAGTAGGGGAGACAGTAGGGGAGACGATAGGGGAGACAGTAGGGATACAGTAGGGGAGACGATAGGGGAGACAGTAGGGGAGACAGTAGGGGAGACAGTAGGGGAGACAGTAGGGGACAGTAGGGGAGACAGTAGGGGAGACAGTAGGGGAGACAGTAGAGGAGACAGTAGGGGAGACAGTAGAGGAGACAGTAGGGGAGACAGTAGGGGAGACAGTAGAGGAGACAGTAGGGGAGACAGTAGGGGAGACAGTAGGGGAGACAGTAGGGGAGACAGTAGGGGAGACAGTAGGGGAGACAGTAGAGGAGACAGTAGGGGAGACAGTAGGGGAGACAGTAGGGGAGACAGTAGGGGAGACAGTAGGGGAGACGATAGGGGAGACAGTAGGGGAGACGATAGGGGAGACAGTAGGGGAGACGATAGGGGAGACAGTAGGGGAGACAGTAGGGGAGACGATAGGGGAGACAGTAGGGGAGACAGTAGGGGAGACAGTAGGGGAGACAGTAGGGGAGACGATAGGGGAGACAGTAGGGGAGACAGTAGGGGAGACAGTAGGGGAGACAGTAGGGGAGACAGTAGGGGAGACAGTAGAGGAGACAGTAGGGGAGACAGTAGAGGAGACAGTAGGGAGACAGTAGGGGAGACAGTAGGGGAGACAGTAGGGGAGACGATAGGGGAGACAGTAGGGGAGACAGTAGGGGAGACAGTAGGGGAGACGATAGGGGAGACAGTAGGGGAGACAGTAGGGGAGACGGTAGGGGAGACAGTAGGGGAGACAGTAGCGGAGACAGTAGGGGAGACAGTAGGGGAGACAGTAGGGGAGACAGTAGGGGAGACAATAGGGGAGACAGTAGGGGAGACAGTAGGGGAGATGATAGGGGAGACAGTAGGGGAGACAGTAGGGGAGACAGTAGGGGAGACGATAGGGGAGACAGTAGGGGAGACAGTAGGGGAGACAGTATGGGATACAATAGGGGAGACAGTAGGGGAGACAGTAGGGGAGACAGTAGGGGAGACAGTAGGGGAGACAGTAGGGGAGACAGTAGGGGAGACGATAGGGGAGACAGTAGGGGAGACAGTAGGGGAGACAGTAGGGGAGACAGTAGGGGAGACAGTAGAGGAGACAGTAGGGGAGACAGTAGGGGAGACGATAGGGGAGACAGTATGGGAGACAGTAGGGGAGACAGTAGGGGAGACAGTAGGGGAGACAGTAGGGGAGACGATAGGGGAGACAGTAGGGGAGACAGTAGGGGAGACGATAGGGGAGACAGTAGGAGAGACGATAGGGGAGACAGTAGGGGAGACAGTAGGGGAGACAGTAGGGGAGACAGTAGGGGAGACAGTAGGGGAGACGATAGGGGAGACAGTAGGGGAGACAGTAGGGGAGACGATAGGGGAGACAGTAGGGGAGACAGTAGGGGAGACGATAGGGGAGACAGTAGGGGAGACAGTAGGGGAGACGATAGGGGAGACGATAGGGGAGACAGTAGGGGAGACAGTAGGGGAGACAGTAGGGGAGACAGTAGGGGAGACAGTAGAGGAGACAGTAGGGGAGACGATAGGGGAGACGATAGGGGAGACAGTAGGGGAGACAGTAGGGGAGATAGTAGGGGAGACAGTAGAGGAGACAGTAGGGGAGACAGTAGGGGAGACAGTAGGGGAGACAGTAGGGGAGACAGTAGAGGAGACAGTAGAGGAGACAGTAGGGGAGACAGTAGGGGAGACAGTAGGGGAGACAGTAGGGGAGACAGTAGGGGAGACAGTAGGGGAGACAGTAGGGGATACACTAGAGGAGACAGTAGGGGAGACAGTAGGGGAGACAGTAGGGGAGACAGTAGGGGAGACAGTAGGGGAGACGGTAGGGGAGACAGTAGGGGAGACAGTAGGGGAGACAGTAGGGGAGACAGTAGGGGAGACAGTAGGGGAGACAGTAGGGGAGACAGTAGAGGAGACAGTAGAGGAGACAGTAGGGGAGACAGTAGGGGAGACAGTAGGGGAGACAGTAGGGGAGACAGTAGGGGAGACAGTAGGGGAGACAGTAGGGGAGACAGTAGAGGAGACAGTAGAGGAGACAGTAGGGGAGACAGTAGGGGATACGATAGGGGAGACAGTAGGGATACAGTAGGGGAGACGATAGGGGAGACAGTAGGGGAGACAGTAGGGGAGACAGTAGGGGAGACAGTAGGGGACAGTAGGGGAGACAGTAGGGGAGACAGTAGGGGAGACAGTAGAGGAGACAGTAGGGGAGACAGTAGAGGAGACAGTAGGGGAGACAGTAGGGGAGACAGTAGAGGAGACAGTAGGGGAGACAGTAGGGGAGACAGTAGGGGAGACAGTAGGGGAGACAGTAGGGGAGACAGTAGGGGAGACAGTAGGGGAGACAGTAGGGGAGACAGTAGGGGAGACGATAGGGGAGACAGTAGGGGAGACGATAGGGGAGACAGTAGGGGAGACGATAGGGGAGACAGTAGGGGAGACAGTAGGGGAGACGATAGGGGAGACAGTAGGGGAGACAGTAGGGGAGACAGTAGGGGAGACAGTAGGGGAGACGATAGGGGAGACAGTAGGGGAGACAGTAGGGGAGACAGTAGGGGAGACAGTAGGGGAGACAGTAGGGGAGACAGTAGAGGAGACAGTAGGGGAGACAGTAGAGGAGACAGTAGGGAGACAGTAGGGGAGACAGTAGGGGAGACAGTAGGGGAGACGATAGGGGAGACAGTAGGGGAGACAGTAGGGGAGACAGTAGGGGAGACGATAGGGGAGACAGTAGGGGAGACAGTAGGGGAGACGGTAGGGGAGACAGTAGGGGAGACAGTAGCGGAGACAGTAGGGGAGACAGTAGGGGAGACAGTAGGGGAGACAGTAGGGGAGACAGTAGGGGAGACAGTAGGGGAGACAATAGGGGAGACAGTAGGGGAGACAGTAGGGGAGACGATAGGGGAGACAGTAGGGGAGACAGTAGGGGAGACAGTAGGGGAGACGATAGGGGAGACAGTAGGGGAGACAGTAGGGGAGACAGTATGGGAGACAATAGGGGAGACAGTAGGGGAGACAGTAGGGGAGACAGTAGGGGAGACAGTAGGGGAGACAGTAGGGGAGACAGTAGGGGAGACAGTAGGGGAGACGATAGGGGAGACAGTAGGGGAGACAGTAGGGGAGACAGTAGGGGAGACAGTAGGGGAGACAGTAGAGGAGACAGTAGGGGAGACAGTAGGGGAGACGATAGGGGAGACAGTATGGGAGACAGTAGGGGAGACAGTAGGGGAGACAGTAGGGGAGACAGTAGGGGAGACGATAGGGGAGACAGTAGGGGAGACAGTAGGGGAGACGATAGGGGAGACAGTAGGAGAGACGATAGGGGAGACAGTAGGGGAGACAGTAGGGGAGACAGTAGGGGAGACAGTAGGGGAGACAGTAGGGGAGACGATAGGGGAGACAGTAGGGGAGACAGTAGGGGAGACGATAGGGGAGACAGTAGGGGAGACAGTAGGGGAGACGATAGGGGAGACAGTAGGGGAGACAGTAGGGGAGACGATAGGGGAGACAGTAGGGGAGACAGTAGGGGAGACAGTAGGGGAGACAGTAGGGGAGACAGTAGGGAGACAGTAGGGGAGACAGTAGGGGAGACAGTAGGGGAGACAGTAGAGGAGACAGTAGGGGAGACTGTAGGGGAGACAGTAGGGGAGACAGTAGGGGAGACGATAGGGGAGACAGTAGGGGAGACGATAGGGGAGACAGTAGAGGAGACAGTAGGGGAGACAGTAGGGGAGACGATAGGGGAGACAGTAGGGGAGACAGTAGGGGAGACAGTAGGGGAGACAGTAGGGGAGACAGTAGGGGAGACAGTAGGGGAGACGATAGGGGAGACAGTAGGGGAGACAGTAGGGGAGACAGTAGGGGAGACAGTAGGGGAGACGATAGGGGAGACAGTAGGGGAGACGATAGGGGAGACAGTAGGGGAGACAGTAGGGAGACAGTAGGGGAGACAGTAGGGAGACAGTAGGGGAGACAGTAGGGGAGACAGTAGGGGACAGTAGGGGAGACAGTAGGGGAGACAGTAGGGGAGACAGTAGGGGAGACAGTAGGGGAGACAGTAGGGGAGACACTAGAGGAGACAGTAGGGGAGACAGTAGGGGAGACAGTAGAGGAGACAGTAGGGGAGACAGTAGGGGAGACAGTAGGGGAGACAGTAGGGGAGACGATAGGGGAGACAGTAGGGGAGACAGTAGGGGAGACAGTAGGGGAGACAGTAGGGGAGACAGTAGGGGAGACGATAGGGGAGACAGTAGGGGAGACAGTAGGGGAGACAGTAGGGGAGACAGTAGGGGAGACAGTAGGGGAGACAGTAGGGGAGACAGTAGGGGAGACAGTAGGGAGACAGTAGGGGAGACAGTAGGGGAGACAGTAGGGGAGACAGTAGGGGACAGTAGGGGAGACGATAGGGGAGACAGTAGGGGAGACAGTAGGGGAGACAGTAGGGGAGACGATAGGGGAGACAGTAGGGATACAGTAGGGGAGACAGTAGGGGAGACGGTAGGGGAGACAGTAGGGGAGACAGTAGGGGAGACAGTAGGGGAGAGAGTAGGGGAGACAGTAGGGGAGACAGTAGGGGAGACAGTAGGGGAGACAGTAGAGGAGACAGTAGGGGAGACAGTAGGGGAGACAGTAGGGGAGACAGTAGGGGAGACAGTAGGGGAGACAGTAGGGGAGACGATAGGGGAGACAGTAGGGGAGACAGTAGGGGAGACAGTAGAGGAGACAGTAGAGGAGACAGTAGGGGAGACAGTAGGGGAGACGATAGGGGAGACAGTAGGGAGACAGTAGGGGAGACAGTAGGGGAGACGATAGGGGAGACAGTAGGGGAGACGATAGGGGAGACGATAGGGGAGACAGTAGGGGAGACAGTAGGGGAGACAGTAGGGGAGACGATAGGGGAGACAGTAGGGGAGACGATAGGGGAGACAGTAGGGGAGACAGTAGGGGAGACAGTAGGGGAGACAGTAGGGGAGACAGTAGAGGAGACAGTAGGGGAGACAGTAGGGGAGACGATAGGGGAGACAGTAGAGGAGACAGTAGGGGAGACAGTAGGGGAGACAGTAGGGGAGACAGTAGGGGAGACGATAGGGGAGACAGTAGGGGAGACAGTAGGGGAGACAGTAGGGGAGACGATAGGGGAGACAGTAGGGGAGACAGTAGGGGAGACGATAGGGGAGACAGTAGGGGAGACAGTAGGGGAGACGATAGGGGAGACGATAGGGGAGACAGTAGGGGAGACAGTAGGGGAGACAGTAGGGGAGACGATAGGGGAGACAGTAGGGGAGACAGTAGGGGAGACGATAGGGGAGACAGTACGGGAGACAGTAGGGGAGACAGTAGGGGAGACAGTAGGGGAGACAGTAGGGGAGACAGTAGGGGAGACAGTAGGGGAGACAGTAGGGGAGACAGTAGAGGAGACAGTAGGGGAGACAGTAGGGGAGACAGTAGGGGAGACAGTAGAGGAGACAGTAGGGGAGACAGTAGGGGAGACAGTAGGGGAGACAGTAGAGGAGACAGTAGGGGAGACAGTAGGGGAGACAGTAGGGGAGACGATAGGGGAGACAGTAGGGGAGACAGTAGAGGAGACAGTAGGGGAGACGGTAGGGGAGACAGTAGGGGAGACAGTAGGGGAGACAGTAGGGGAGACAGTAGAGGAGACAGTAGGGGAGACGGTAGAGGAGACAGTAGGGGAGACAGTAGAGGAGACAGTAGGGGAGACAGTAGGGGAGACAGTAGAGGAGACAGTAGGGGAGACGGTAGGGGAGACGGTAGAGGAGACAGTAGGGGAGACGATAGGGGAGACAGTAGGGGAGACAGTAGGGGAGACAGTAGGGGAGACGATAGGGGAGACAGTAGGGGAGACAGTAGAGGAGACAGTAGGGGAGACGGTAGAGGAGACAGTAGGGGAGACAGTAGGGGAGACAGTAGGGGAGACAGTAGAGGAGACAGTAGGGGAGACGGTAGAGGAGACAGTAGGGGAGACAGTAGAGGAGACAGTAGGGGAGACAGTAGGGGAGACAGTAGAGGAGACAGTAGGGGAGACGGTAGGGGAGACGGTAGAGGAGACAGTAGGGGAGACGATAGGGGAGACAGTAGGGGAGACGATAGGGGAGACAGTAGAGGAGACAGTAGGGGAGACAGTAGGGGAGACGATAGGGGAGACAGTAGGGGAGACAGTAGGGGAGACAGTAGGGGAGACAGTAGGGGAGACAGTAGGGGAGACGATAGGGGAGACAGTAGGGGAGACAGTAGGGGAGACAGTAGGGGAGACAGTAGGGGAGACGATAGGGGAGACAGTAGGGGAGACGATAGGGGAGACAGTAGGGGAGACAGTAGGGGAGACGATAGGGGAGACAGTAGGGGAGACAGTAGGGGAGACGATAGGGGAGACAGTAGGGGAGACAGTAGAGGAGACAGTAGGGGAGACGGTAGAGGAGACAGTAGGGGAGACAGTAGGGGAGACAGTAGGGGAGACAGTAGAGGAGACAGTAGGGGAGACGGTAGAGGAGACAGTAGGGGAGACAGTAGGGGAGACAGTAGGGGAGACAGTAGGGGAGACGATAGGGGAGACAGTAGGGGAGACAGTAGGGGAGACAGTAGGGGAGACAGTAGGGGAGACAGTAGGGAGACAGTAGGGGAGACAGTAGGGGAGACAGTAGGGGAGACAGTAGGGGAGACAGTAGGGAGACAGTAGGGGAGACAGTAGGGGAGACAGTAGGGGAGACAGTAGGGGAGACAGTAGGGGAGACAGTAGGGAGACAGTAGGGGAGACAGTAGGGGAGACAGTAGGGGAGACAGTAGGGGAGACAGTAGGGGACAGTAGGGGAGACGATAGGGGAGACAGTAGGGGAGACAGTAGGGGAGACAGTAGGGGAGACAGTAGGGGAGACGATAGGGGAGACAGTAGGGAGACAGTAGGGGAGACAGTAGGGGAGACGGTAGGGGAGACAGTAGGGGAGACAGTAGGGGAGACAGTAGGGGAGACAGTAGGGGAGACAGTAGGGGAGACAGTAGGGGAGACAGTAGAGGAGACAGTAGGGGAGACAGTAGGGGAGACAGTAGGGGAGACGATAGGGGAGACAGTAGGGGAGACAGTAGGGGAGATGATAGGGGAGACAGTAGGGGAGACAGTAGGGGAGACAGTAGGGGAGACAGTAGGGGAGACAGTAGGGGAGACGATAGGGGAGACAGTAGGGGAGACAGTAGGGGAGACAGTAGGGGAGACGATAGGGGAGACAGTAGGGGAGACGATAGGGGAGACAGTAGGGGAGACGATAGGGGAGACAGTAGGGGAGACAGTAGGGGAGACGATAGGGGAGACAGTAGGGGAGACAGTAGGGGAGACAGTAGGGGAGACAGTAGGGGAGACAGTAGGGGAGACAGTAGGGGAGACAGTAGGGGAGACGATAGGGGAGACAGTAGGGGAGACAGTAGGGGAGACGATAGGGGAGACAGTAGCGGAGACGATAGGGGAGACAGTAGGGGAGACAGTAGGGGAGACAGTAGGGGAGACAGTAGGGGAGACAGTAGAGGAGACAGTAGGGGAGACAGTAGGGGAGACGATAGGGGAGACAGTAGAGGAGACAGTAGGGGAGACAGTAGGGGAGACAGTAGGGGAGACAGTAGGGGAGACGATAGGGGAGACAGTAGGGGAGACAGTAGGGGAGACGATAGGGGAGACAGTAGGGGAGACAGTAGGGGAGACGATAGGGGAGACAGTAGGGGAGACAGTAGGGGAGACGATAGGGGAGACGATAGGGGAGACAGTAGGGGAGACAGTAGGGGAGACAGTAGGGGAGACGATAGGGGAGACAGTAGGGGAGACAGTAGGGGAGACGATAGGGGAGACAGTAGGGGAGACAGTAGGGGAGACAGTAGGGGAGACAGTAGGGGAGACAGTAGGGGAGACAGTAGGGGAGACAGTAGGGGAGACAGTAGGGGAGACAGTAGAGGAGACAGTAGGGGAGACAGTAGGGGAGACAGTAGGGGAGACAGTAGGGGAGACAGTAGAGGAGACAGTAGGGGAGACAGTAGGGGAGACAGTAGGGGAGACAGTAGAGGAGACAGTAGGGGAGACAGTAGGGGAGACAGTAGGGGAGACGATAGGGGAGACAGTAGGGGAGACAGTAGAGGAGACAGTAGGGGAGACGGTAGGGGAGACAGTAGGGGAGACAGTAGGGGAGACAGTAGGGGAGACGGTAGAGGAGACAGTAGGGGAGACGGTAGAGGAGACAGTAGGGGAGACAGTAGAGGAGACAGTAGGGGAGACAGTAGGGGAGACAGTAGAGGAGACGGTAGGGGAGACGGTAGGGGAGACGGTAGAGGAGACAGTAGGGGAGACGATAGGGGAGACAGTAGGGGAGACGATAGGGGAGACAGTAGAGGAGACAGTAGGGGAGACAGTAGGGGAGACGATAGGGGAGACAGTAGGGGAGACAGTAGGGGAGACAGTAGGGGAGACAGTAGGGGAGACAGTAGGGGAGACAGTAGGGGAGACGATAGGGGAGACAGTAGGGGAGACAGTAGGGGAGACAGTAGGGGAGACAGTAGGGGAGACGATAGGGGAGACAGTAGGGGAGACGATAGGGGAGACAGTAGGGGAGACAGTAGGGAGACAGTAGGGGAGACAGTAGGGGAGACAGTAGGGAGACAGTAGGGGAGACAGTAGGGGAGACAGTAGGGGACAATAGGGGAGACAGTAGGGGAGACAGTAGGGGAGACAGTAGGGGAGACAGTAGGGGAGACAGTAGGGGAGACAGTAGGGGAGACACTAGAGGAGACAGTAGGGGAGACAGTAGGGGAGACAGTAGAGGAGACAGTAGGGGAGACAGTAGGGGAGACAGTAGGGGAGACAGTAGGGGAGACAGTAGGGGAGACAGTAGGGGAGACAGTAGGGGAGACAGTAGGGGAGACGATAGGGGAGACAGTAGGGGAGACAGTAGGGGAGACAGTAGGGGAGACAGTAGGGGAGACAGTAGGGAGACAGTAGGGGAGACAGTAGGGGAGACAGTAGGGGAGACAGTAGGGGAGACAGTAGGGGAGACAGTAGGGAGACAGTAGGGGAGACAGTAGGGGACAGTAGGGGAGACGATAGGGGAGACAGTAGGGGAGACAGTAGGGGAGACAGTAGGGGAGACAGTAGGGGAGACGATAGGGGAGACAGTAGGGAGACAGTAGGGGAGACAGTAGGGGAGACGGTAGGGGAGACAGTAGGGGAGACAGTAGGGGAGACAGTAGGGGAGACAGTAGGGGAGACAGTAGGGGAGACAGTAGGGGAGACAGTAGAGGAGACAGTAGGGGAGACAGTAGGGGAGACAGTAGGGGAGACAGTAGGGGAGACAGTAGGGGAGACAGTAGGGGAGACGATAGGGGAGACAGTAGGGGAGACAGTAGGGGAGACAGTAGAGGAGACAGTAGAGGAGACAGTAGGGGAGACAGTAGGGGAGACGATAGGGGAGACAGTAGGGAGACAGTAGGGGAGACAGTAGGGGAGACGATAGGGGAGACAGTAGGGGAGACGATAGGGGAGACGATAGGGGAGACAGTAGGGGAGACAGTAGGGGAGACAGTAGGGGAGACAGTAGGGGAGACAGTAGGGGAGACGATAGGGGAGACAGTAGGGGAGACGATAGGGGAGACAGTAGGGGAGACGATAGGGGAGACAGTAGGGAGACAGTAGGGGAGACAGTAGGGGAGACAGTAGGGGAGACAGTAGGTAGGGGAGACAGTAGAGGAGACAGTAGGGGAGACAGTAGGGGAGACAGTAGGGGAGACGATAGGGGAGACAGTAGGGGAGACAGTAGAGGAGACAGTAGAGGAGACAGTAGGGGAGACAGTAGGGGAGACAGTAGGGGAGACAGTAGGGGAGACAGTAGGGGAGACAGTAGGGGAGACGATAGGGGAGACAGTAGGGGAGACAGTAGAGGAGACAGTAGGGGAGACAGTAGGGGAGACAGTAGGGGAGACAGTAGGGGAGACAGTAGGGGAGACAGTAGAGGAGACAGTAGAGGAGACAGTAGGGGAGACAGTAGGGGAGACGATAGGGGAGACAGTAGAGGAGACAGTAGGGGAGACAGTAGGGGAGACAGTAGGGGAGACAGTAGGGGAGACGATAGGGGAGACAGTAGGGGAGACAGTAGGGGAGACAGTAGGGGAGACAGTAGGGGAGACGATAGGGGAGACAGTAGGGGAGACAGTAGGGGAGACAGTAGGGGAGACAGTAGGGGAGACGATAGGGGAGACAGTAGGGGAGACAGTAGGGGAGACAGTAGGGGAGACGATAGGGGAGACGATAGGGGAGACAGTAGGGGAGACAGTAGGGGAGACAGTAGGGGAGACGATAGGGGAGACAGTAGGGGAGACAGTAGGGGAGACGATAGGGGAGACAGTAGGGGAGACAGTAGGGGAGACAGTAGGGGAGACAGTAGGGGAGACAGTAGAGGAGACAGTAGGGGAGACAGTAGGGGAGACAGTAGGGGAGACAGTAGGGGAGACAGTAGGGGAGACAGTAGGGGAGACAGTAGGGGAGACAGTAGAGGAGACAGTAGGGGAGACAGTAGGGGAGACAGTAGGGGAGACGATAGGGGAGACAGTAGGGGAGACAGTAGGGGAGACAGTAGGGGAGACAGTAGGGGAGACAGTAGGGGAGACAGTAGGGGAGACAGTAGAGGAGACAGTAGGGGAGACGATAGGGGAGACAGTAGGGGAGACAGTAGGGGAGACGATAGGGGAGACAGTAGGGGAGACAGTAGGGGAGACAGTAGGGGAGACTGTAGGGGAGACAGTAGGGGAGACAGTAGGGGAGACAGTAGAGGAGACAGTAGGGGAGACAGTAGGGGAGACAGTAGGGGAGACAGTAGGGGAGACAGTAGGGGAGACAGTAGGGGAGACGATAGGGGAGACAGTAGGGGAGACAGTAGGGGAGACAGTAGGGGAGACGATAGGGGAGACAGTAGGGGAGACGATAGGGGAGACGATAGGGGAGACAGTAGGGGAGACAGTAGGGGAGACAGTAGGGGAGACAGTAGGGGAGACGATAGCGGAGACAGTAGGGGAGACAGTAGGGGAGACAGTAGGGGAGACAGTAGAGGAGACAGTAGGGGAGACAGTAGGGGAGACAGTAGGGGAGACAGTAGGGGAGACAGTAGGGGAGACAGTAGGGGAGACAGTAGGGGAGACAGTAGGGGAGACAGTAGGGGAGACGATAGGGGACAGTAGGGGAGACAGTAGGGGAGACAGTAGGGGAGACAGTAGGGGAGACAGTAGGGGAGACAGTAGGGGAGACGATAGGGGAGACAGTAGGGGAGACAGTAGGGGAGACAGTAGGGGAGACAGTAGGGGAGACAGTAGGGGAGACAGTAGGGGAGACAGTAGGGGAGACAGTAGGGGAGACAGTAGAGGAGACAGTAGGGGAGACAGTAGGGGAGACAGTAGAGGAGACAGTAGGGGAGACAGTAGGGGAGACAGTAGGGGAGACAGTAGGGGAGACAGTAGGGGAGACAGTAGAGGAGACAGTAGAGGAGACAGTAGGGGAGACAGTAGGGAGACAGTAGGGGACAGTAGGGGAGACGATAGGGGAGACAGTAGGGGAGACAGTAGGGGAGACAGTAGGGGAGACGATAGGGGAGACAGTAGGGGAGACAGTAGGGGAGACAGTAGGGGAGACAGTAGGGGAGACAGTAGGGGAGACGATAGGGGAGACAGTAGGGGAGACAGTAGGGGAGACAGTAGGGGAGACAGTAGGGGAGACAGTAGGGGAGACAGTAGGGGAGACAGTAGGGGAGACGATAGGGGAGACAGTAGGGGAGACAGTAGGGGAGACAGTAGGGGAGACGATAGGGGAGACAGTAGGGGAGACAGTAGGGAGACGATAGGGGAGACAGTAGGGGAGACAGTAGGGGAGACAGTAGGGGAGACAGTAGGGGAGACAGTAGGGGAGACAGTAGGGGAGACGATAGGGGAGACAGTAGGGGAGACAGTAGGGGAGACAGTAGGGGAGACAGTAGGGGAGACAGTAGGGGATACGATAGGGGAGACAGTAGGGGAGACAGTAGGGGAGACAGTAGGGGAGACGATAGGGGAGACAGTAGGGGAGACGATAGGGGAGACAGTAGGGGAGACGATAGGGGAGACAGTAGGGGAGACAGTAGGGGAGACAGTAGGGGAGACAGTAGGGGAGACGATAGGGGAGACAGTAGGGGAGACGATAGGGGAGACAGTAGGGGAGACGATAGGGGAGACAGTAGGGGAGACAGTAGGGGAGACGATAGGGGAGACAGTAGGGGAGACAGTAGGGGAGACAGTAGGGGAGACAGTAGGGGAGACAGTAGGGGAGACAGTAGGGGAGACGATAGGGGAGACAGTAGGGGAGACAGTAGGGGACACAGTAGGGGAGACGATAGGGGAGACAGTAGGGGAGACAGTAGGGGAGACGATAGGGGAGACAGTAGGGGAGACAGTAGGGGAGACAGTAGGGGAGACGATAGGGGAGACGATAGGGGAGACAGTAGGGGAGACAGTAGGGGAGACAGTAGGGGAGACGATAGGGGAGACAGTAGGGGAGACAGTAGGGGAGACAGTAGGGGAGACGATAGGGGAGACAGTAGGGGAGACGATAGGGGAGACAGTAGGGGAGACGATAGGGGAGACAGTAGGGGAGACAGTAGGGGAGACGATAGGGGAGACAGTAGGGGAGACAGTAGGGGAGACAGTAGGGGAGACAGTAGGGGAGACAGTAGGGGAGACAGTAGGGGAGACAGTAGGGGAGACGATAGGGGAGACAGTAGGGGAGACAGTAGGGGAGACGATAGGGGAGACAGTAGGGGAGACAGTAGGGGAGACGATAGGGGAGACAGTAGGGGAGACAGTAGGGGAGACGATAGGGGAGACAGTAGGGGAGACAGTAGGGGAGACAGTAGAGGAGACAGTAGGGGAGACAGTAGGGGAGACAGTAGGGGAGACAGTAGGGGAGACAATAGGGGAGACAGTAGGGGAGACAGTAGGGGAGACAGTAGGGGAGACGATAGGGGAGACAGTAGGGGAGACAGTAGGGGAGACGATAGGGGAGACGATAGGGGAGACAGTAGGGGAGACAGTAGGGGAGACAGTAGGGGAGACGATAGGGGAGACAGTAGGGGAGACAGTAGGGGAGACGGTAGGGGAGACAGTAGGGGAGACAGTAGGGGAGACAGTAGGGGAGACAGTAGGGGAGACAGTAGGGGAGACAGTAGGGGAGACAGTAGGGGAGACAGTAGGGGAGACAGTAGAGGAGACAGTAGAGGAGACAGTAGGGGAGACAGTAGGGGAGACGATAGGGGAGACAGTAGAGGAGACAGTAGGGGAGACAGTAGGGGAGACAGTAGGGGAGACAGTAGGGGAGACGATAGGGGAGACAGTAGGGGAGACGATAGGGGAGACAGTAGGGGAGACAGTAGGGGAGACAGTAGGGGAGACAGTAGAGGAGACAGTAGAGGAGACAGTAGGGGAGACAGTAGGGGAGACGATAGGGGAGACAGTAGAGGAGACAGTAGGGGAGACAGTAGGGGAGACAGTAGGGGAGACAGTAGGGGAGACGATAGGGGAGACAGTAGGGGAGACAGTAGGGGAGACAGTAGGGGAGACGATAGGGGAGACAGTAGGGGAGACAGTAGGGGAGACGATAGGGGAGACAGTAGGGGAGACAGTAGGGGAGACGATAGGGGAGACGATAGGGGAGACAGTAGGGGAGACAGTAGGGGAGACGATAGGGGAGACAGTAGGGGAGACAGTAGGGGAGACGATAGGGGAGACAGTAGGGGAGACAGTAGGGGAGACAGTAGGGGAGACAGTAGGGGAGACAGTAGGGGAGACAGTAGGGGAGACAGTAGGGGAGACAGTAGAGGAGACAGTAGGGGAGACAGTAGGGGAGACAGTAGGGGAGACAGTAGAGGAGACAGTAGGGGAGACAGTAGGGGAGACAGTAGGGGAGACAGTAGAGGAGACAGTAGGGGAGACAGTAGGGGAGACAGTAGGGGAGACAGTAGGGGAGACGATAGGGGAGACAGTAGGGGAGACAGTAGAGGAGACAGTAGGGGAGACGGTAGGGGAGACAGTAGGGGAGACAGTAGGGGAGACAGTAGGGGAGACAGTAGAGGAGACAGTAGGGGAGACAGTAGGGGAGACAGTAGGGGAGACAGTAGAGGAGACAGTAGGGGAGACGGTAGGGGAGACGGTAGAGGAGACAGTAGGGGAGACGATAGGGGAGACAGTAGGGGAGACGATAGGGGAGACGATAGGGGAGACAGTAGGGGAGACGATAGGGGAGACAGTAGGGGAGACAGTAGGGGAGACGATAGGGGAGACAGTAGGGGAGACGATAGGGGAGACAGTAGGGGAGACAGTAGGGGAGACGATAGGGGAGACAGTAGGGGAGACAGTAGGGGAGACAGTAGGGGAGACAGTAGGGGAGACAGTAGGGGAGACGATAGGGGAGACAGTAGGGGAGACGATAGGGGAGACAGTAGAGGAGACAGTAGGGGAGACAGTAGGGGAGACAGTAGGGGAGACAGTAGGGGAGACAATAGAGGAGACAGTAGGGGAGACAGTAGGGGAGACAGTAGGGGAGACGATAGGGGAGACAGTAGGGGAGACAGTAGGGGAGACAGTAGGGGAGACGATAGAGGAGACAGTAGAGGAGACAGTAGGGGAGACAGTAGGGGAGACAGTAGGGGAGACAGTAGGGGAGACAGTAGGGGAGACGATAGGGGAGACAGTAGGGGAGACAGTAGGGGAGACAGTAGGGGAGACAGTAGGGGAGACGATAGGGGAGACAGTAGGGGAGACAGTAGGGGAGACAGTAGGGGAGACAGTAGGGGAGACAGTAGGGGAGACAGTAGGGGAGACAGTAGAGGAGACAGTAGGGGAGACGATAGGGGAGACAGTAGGGGAGACAGTAGGGGAGACGATAGCGGAGACAGTAGGGGAGACAGTAGGGGAGACAGTAGGGGAGACAGTAGGGGAGACAGTAGGGGAGACTGTAGGGGAGACAGTAGGGGAGACAGTAGGGGAGACAGTAGAGGAGACAGTAGGGGAGACAGTAGGGGAGACAGTAGGGGAGACAGTAGGGGAGACAGTAGGGGAGACAGTAGGGGAGACGATAGGGGAGACAGTAGGGGAGACAGTAGGGGAGACAGTAGGGGAGACGATAGGGGAGACAGTAGGGGAGACGATAGGGGAGACGATAGGGGAGACAGTAGGGGAGACAGTAGGGGAGACAGTAGGGGAGACGATAGCGGAGACAGTAGGGGGGACAGTAGGGGAGACAGTAGGGGAGACAGTAGAGGAGACAGTAGGGGAGACAGTAGGGGAGACAGTAGGGGAGACAGTAGGGGAGACAGTAGGGGAGACAGTAGGGGAGACAGTAGGGGAGACAGTAGGGGAGACAGTAGGGGAGACGATAGGGGACAGTAGGGGAGACAGTAGGGGAGACAGTAGGGGAGACAGTAGGGGAGACAGTAGGGGAGATGATAGGGGAGACAGTAGGGGAGACAGTAGGGGAGACAGTAGGGGAGACAGTAGGGGAGACAGTAGGGGAGACAGTAGGGGAGACAGTAGGGGAGACAGTAGGGGAGACAGTAGGGGAGACAGTAGAGGAGACAGTAGGGGAGACAGTAGGGGAGACAGTAGAGGAGACAGTAGGGGAGACAGTAGGGGAGACAGTAGGGGAGACAGTAGGGGAGACAGTAGGGGAGACAGTAGAGGAGACAGTAGAGGAGACAGTAGGGGAGACAGTAGGGGAGACAGTAGGGGACAGTAGGGGAGACGATAGGGGAGACAGTAGGGGAGACAGTAGGGGAGACAGTAGGGGAGACGATAGGGGAGACAGTAGGGGAGACAGTAGGGGAGACAGTAGAGGAGACAGTAGGGGAGACAGTAGGGGAGACAGTAGAGGAGACAGTAGGGGAGACAGTAGGGGAGACAGTAGGGGAGACAGTAGAGGAGACAGTAGGGGAGACAGTAGGGGAGACAGTAGAGGAGACAGTAGGGGAGACAGTAGGGGAGACAGTAGGGGAGACAGTAGGGGAGACAGTAGGGGAGACAGTAGGGGAGACAGTAGGGGAGACAGTAGAGGAGACAGTAGGGGAGACAGTAGAGGAGACAGTAGGGGAGACAGTAGGGGACAGTAGGGGAGACAGTAGGGGAGACAGTAGGGGAGACAGTAGGGGAGACAGTAGGGGAGACGATAGGGGAGACAGTAGGGGAGACAGTAGGGGAGACAGTAGGGGAGACAGTAGAGGAGACAGTAGGGGAGACAGTAGGGGAGACAGTAGGGGACAGTAGGGGAGACAGTAGGGGAGACAGTAGGGGAGACAGTAGAGGAGACAGTAGGGCAGACAGTAGGGGAGACAGTAGGGGAGACAGTAGAGGAGACAGTAGGGGAGACAGTAGGGGAGACGATAGGGGAGACAGTAGGGGAGACAGTAGGGGAGACAGTAGGGGAGACAGTAGGGGAGACGGTAGGGGAGACAGTAGGGGAGACAGTAGGGGAGACAGTAGGGGAGACAGTAGAGGAGACAGTAGGGGAGACAGTAGGGAGACAGTAGGGGAGACAGTAGGGGAGACAGTAGGGGAGACAGTAGAGAAGACAGTAGGGGAGACAGTAGGGGAGACAGTAGGGGAGACAGTAGAGGAGACAGTAGGGGAGACAGTAGGGGAGACAGTAGAGAAGACAGTAGGGGAGACAGTAGGGGAGACGATAGGGGAGACAGTAAAAGTCATCCATTAAAATTCTATTTAAGTAAAAGTAGAGAAGTATTTGCTATTGAATGTACTTATAAGTATCTAAAGTAAAAGTATGCATTCTACATGATGTTTGTGCACCAATTACCTCTAAATGTTATGTTAAAGTGGTATGTGGTCCAGTTATGCGGCTCTGATTAAAGGTCATGTTAAAGTGGTATGTGGTCCAGTTATGCGGCTCTGATTAAAGGTCATGTTAAAGTGGTATGTGGTCCAGTTATGCTGCTCTGATTAAAGGTTATGTTAAAGTGGTATGTGGTCCGGTGATGCTGCTCTGATTAAAGGTTATGTTAAAGTGTTATGTGGTCCAGTGATGCTGCTCTGATTAAAGGTTACGTTAAAGTGTTATGTGGTCCAGTGATGCTGCTCTGATTAAAGGTTATGTTAAAGTGGTACAGTATGTGGTCCAGTGATGCTGCTCTGATTAAGTCCTCTTGAAGTCGACGGGCTTCAAATCTGAAACTATATCATCTTCATACATTTTAACCATGTTTTCTATGCTAAATTATTTTCTTCAAAGTAACTAGTAACGGATGGGTTCAGATAAATGTAGTGGAGTAAAAAAAGTTCAATATTCCCCTTGAAATGTAGTGGAGTAAAAGTATACAGTTCCCTGAAATGAAAATACTCACATAAAGTACAAGTAGCTCGAAATTGTACTTAAGTCACCTGATCAGTCACAGCAGAGGAGACTACAGCATCACAGTCAGGTACAGTACGAGGTGAGCTTCATCATCCCAGCAGGGAAGTTCACACTGTCACAGTACAAGAGAAGAACTCCTTGACCTGTGTGACATTTATTTTTACTGTAAGCCGTAAATATTCTAGCACTTTAATATCTACTAACGAGCATGCACTGAACCCTTATGGCATAGCGGTGAAAACCAATTGACTGTTATATATCGTATTTGCATTGCGTCCCGCTCTGAGCCTTACGAGATACTTCTATCTCCTGTGATACTTAATGTATCTCCCACGAATAAAAAACACATGCACCCCACCTGTATGGGGCCCCGCCCCTTATGGTGGCACCACCCATATAACCATGACTCTGGTCATGAAACACCCTTCCTCTGTTTTCGTCCCAGCGTATTGGATGCGTGCACCATACGAGACTAGCGGAATGAAAAGATTAAGGAAGATTAATAATGTTGAGGGTTTACCGGAGAGTTGTTTTTCCCTGGATTCTCCGGAGCTTGTTTCGACGACACATGAGACCTGTGCTGGTGGTTCCTCGGCTGACGGCGACGGACCGAGGGGCAGCGTACAAGGTTTGGCTAACGGGTCGGCTTGTACAAAGGTGAGGTCTGTGTCAGTAGGCGTCAATGTCGGTGTTGGTCGTGCTGTGGAGTATGTTTCGGCACCAGGGCCGGGGCGGCTTGGCGATCGTTCCACTGTAGTGGGCGATGTCTTGGCGATCCTGGAACATGCTGTTGACGCTAATGCTAATGCTAATGCTAATGCTAATGCTACTACTGCTTCTTCTGCTAACGCTGATGTTGACGCTGGAATGTCTAATAATCCCCGCCGCGGGTTTCCGCTTTTCCCTCCTCTTGCCAGCTTCATTGATGAAGGTCAGTCGGTGGTGGGTGGGGGGGGGTTCGCTGAGCTCTATTTACCTTTTTTGCGGGTGAAGGGGCTGACGACGGGGTGCAGCCCGGGGGTGCCTTGGCTAAGTAGCCAGGTAGCTTCTTTTTTGTGCCCAGGCGGGGATGAACGACGTTCCGCCCGGCCGTTGCTTGATAGCATGTCGGCTCGGAGGGTGGCAGTATGGACGAATGAGTGGTATACTGCTGCAGGATGGCATTTAGCGGCGGCCAGTGTTGTGGCTCAGCTGGCTACTTTCCTATCCAAGATGGCGTCGGGTTGTAGGTCTTTGGGTCCGACCGACACTATGAACGTGATTCATGTTTGTGGTGTTATAGAGATCTTGACTCAGTCGCAAGCTATAACTGCGGGGAGGATTCGGATGCTATCGACTTTGGTTGTTAGGCATGTTTGGTTGGAGCAGTCTCCTCTTGGGGAAGAGGATAGGTTTTCTCTCCTCACGACTCCTTTTTCCACAGATAGTCTTTTTGGGCGTTCTGTGGAGGCGCAGGCGGTTTTTGATTCGGGTCCTACGCCACCTCACGCTGTGCAGCCAGGGGTGGGAGCACAATCTCGTCAACGACTGTGGCGAGATCCTCGACAGGCGGCCATGTTTCCCCCGCCAGTGGTGCCCTGGTTGGAGAATCGACAGGGTATCGCGAGGCCGACAGTCTTGGCGGCCGAGGGATCGGCCATTTTGGGTGATTTCGGGGTTGGTAAACCAACCCGTCGTCATTTTGCCGCGAGCAGCCCGCTCCCCATTCAGTCCGCTTTCTGTTACCCTCAGAAGCGGGGCTCTGAGTGTTCTCCTTTGGCTGCGGGCCGCGAACCTTCTTTGAAGCGTATGCGGCCCCATTCTTCACTTCTCATGGAGACAGAGGCTGACACCCAGTTGATGGCTGAGCCTGGGTCTGTCCGTGAGAATGTTCCGTCGTCGCGTGGTTCCTGCACCGCAGTTTGTGGGTGGGTGGAACCTGGTGTTACAGCGGCCACTAGCTCCAGTGGTCAGCAGGGGGACTCTGTGCCTCTTCTGTTGAATGCTCAGCAGGGGTTACCCCGGCTTCGCCCTCGCCAGGCGGGGTATCGTGCTGTTGCCTCCCACTCCCGTCAAACCGGCAGTGGTCTGCAAAGGAGAGGCTGGCGTGATTTGAGTGGTAGCAATATCACTGCAGGGCTTCGGCGTGTAGGAGCCCATGGGGTCCTCAGGCCTTGCATGTCTGGCTGCGGAACGACTCCTCAGCGTGTGCTGGAGGGGTGTTCAGGGGGTGTGTGTGTGTCCACAAGTTTGATGACCAATCCTCCCGTATCAAACCGGCCCTTTCTGTCGGGGTCCCCCCTTGGGTGCTTTGCACGACGGGGGGGACCGGGCCAATTATCTGCTGTTCCTTGCGGCCCAGCGTCAGTTGACGGCGGGGGCGCTGTGGGATTATATTCACATATGGCGACGGGAATGTCCCTTGAATCGGTGGATGAGGAGAACGTTAGAGGCGGGGCTGGTTTTGCAATTTGCGCGGCCCCATCCTCCGTTCTCAGGTTTGGTGCCGACCCTATTGTTAGGGTCGGGCGCGGTGACAGCCCTGGCCGACGAGATCCAATCTCTGTTGGCGAAGCAGGCCGTCGTTGTGGTCCCGAGAGAGGACGCAATGTCAGGCGTCTACTCCCGTTATTTTCTGGTGCCCAAGAAAACAGGGGGGGTCAGACCTATACTGAATCTGTCCGTGTTCAATCGGTTGATTGTGGCGAGACCGTTCAGGATGTTGACCGTCCAACTCCTTCTGCTTGCTGTCAGGAGGGGGGACTGGTTCACCTCCATAGACCTGAAGGATGCGTATTTTCACATACCCATTTTCCCTCCTCACAGGAAGTTCCTACGGTTCCTGTTTCAGGGCGTAGCGTACGAGTACCACAGAATGCCGTTCGGTTATTCTCTGGCTCCCCGCACATTCACCAAGTGCGTGGCGGCTGCTCTGGGGCCTTTACGTTGTCGGGGGATACGAGTTCTGTTCTATCTCGACGACATTCTGCTCCTCAGCCGTTCAGAGGAGGTTGCCAGGTCTCATACTCGACTGGTGGTGGAATTCCTCACCAACCTGGGTTTTGCTGTGAATTGGAAGAAGAGTACCCCTCTTCCCAGTCAACGGGTGGAGTACTTGGGCTTGACATTGAGGTCGAAGCCCATGCTTGCGACCCTCTCGGAGCAGCGTCGGGGGGTTCTCCGTCACGCGCTCGGGGGTTTCCGTCTGGGAGGGACGGTTACGGCGCGGCAGGTGATGCGTCTGCTGGGCCTTATGTCGGCGGCCCACACGGTGGTTCCTCTTGGCCTCCTTTTTATGAGGCGGATACAGAGGTGGTTTCTCTCTTTGAGAATAGATCCGGTGTGGGGCAAAGGGAGACGGTTGACGGTTCCTTTGTCGATATGGGGGGATCTCGCCCACTGGGGGAGGCTGGGTATCCTCTCCGCTGGGGTCCCCATGGGCAGCAGTGGCTCCCACGTCACGGTTTTCACCGACGCCTCTCTCACAGGTTGGGGAGGGGCGTTGCGGTTCCATGCTGTGGGGGGCAGCTGGACGGGTCATGCCGACCCAGCTGTCCTGCATATCAATGTGTTGGAGTTGAAGGCGGTCCTCCTGGTCCTCAAACGGCTCGGCCACCTGGTGGTAGGCAGACACGTTTTGGTCAGGACGGACAATGTGGCGGCGGCGGCGTATATCAACAGGCAGGGTGGGACTCGTTCCGCCCGCCTGCTCGGGGTGGCGCGCGAACTGTTGCTATGGGCATCCCGCAGGCTGCGCAGTCTGCGGGCGCTCCACGTTCCTGGTACGGAGAATGTGGCGGCGGATGTAATGTCTCGGGGCGGTCCTCGTCGCGACGAGTGGGAACTCCGCCCCGACATAGTCAGACAGATCTGGGATCGGTTCGGGGAGGCCTCGGTAGATCTGTTTGCGTGCCGACGTTCTCACAAGTGCCCCTTGTGGTTCTCGCTCAGTTGAGCGGATCATCCCCCCTTGGGGGTGGATGCCTTCTCGACCTTTCCGTGGCCGCCCGGTCTTCTGTACGCCTTCCCTCCTGTACAGCTGTTGAGTCAGCTGTTGGAGCGGATACGGAGGGAGCGCAGGACGGTGATCCTGGTCGCGCCGGACCGGGGCACGTCAGTGTGGTTCCCGGTCTTAATCCAGCTTCTGGTCGCTCCTCCTTGGGTCATTCCGTGGTCGGCGACGGCCCTCTCGCAGCACAACGGAGTGCTTGTCCAGCCTCCGGTGTTGGGTCAACGCCTGGTGGTGTGGCTGGTGGGAGGGTGAGTCTGGAGAGGATGGATCCCGCGGTGGTTGATACCATCCGGTGTGCGCACGCCACCTCCACGCGGGCAGGTGGCGTGCGTTCCAAGAGTGGTGTAAGGGGGGGGGCTGGGACCCAGTCTCCTGCCCCCTGGATGCTGTTCTGGGTTATTTCCAGTCTCTTCTTGGTAGGCTGTCGGCTTCGACAGTGAGGGTATATGCGGCGGCTATATCCTCCTATCATGAGGGTTTTGAGGGAACTGTTTTGTTCCGCCACCCTCTTGTGAAGCGTTTCCTGCTTGGCGCTCGACGCGTTAAGCCGGTGCATCGCTCCTTGGCTCCGACTTGGGATCTTCAATTGGTCCTCGGTCGGTTGTCCTTGGCCCCGTTTGAGCCGCTCGAGCAGGCGCCGTTGGGACGGCTGTCTTTCAAGACCGCGTTCCTGCTGGCTGTCACTTCCGCTAAGCGCGTGGGTGAGCTCTGTGCTCTCTCGGTACGTCCAGAGTGCCTGTCTTTTCGGACCGATTGCGGTGCCACTCTGCGACCTACTCCTGCTTTCGTGCCTAAGAATATCCGGAGTTCTTTCCGCTCCCGGGATATTGTGGTTCAGGCGTTTCGTCCTCCTCCTCACGCTAGTGAGTTCGATGCGGGCCTTCACCTGTCATGTCCAGTCCGTGCTTTGGGGATTTACCTCGGCCGTACTCAGGATTTCAGGGTTACCGACCAGCTTTTTGTCTGTTACGGTGGGGCTCGTGCTGGTAAGGCACTGTCGACGCAGCGCCTGTCCCGTTGGTTGTGCGAGGGTATTGCCCTCTGCTACACGTTGGCTGGGCTGGATCCCCCTGGGGGCGTCAGGGCGCACTCCACTCGTGGGGTGGCTGCTTCTGCCGCTCTCCTGGGTGGGGCCTCGGTGGAGGACATCTGTGCTGCGGCTTCATGGTCCTCACCGGGCCCCTTTGTAAGGTTTTACCTCATGGACATGGCCGGGGGTTCTGTCTCCCAGGCGGTTCTGGGGTCTGTGGCCTTTCCTGCTTCCCGTCCTTTGGTCGGGTAGCAGGGGTATATGGGTATGGGCCACAGTGTGTTGAGTCACACGTGGTTCCGCCTGTTCGGTGTGTTCAAGGGGTTCTAGCTCCCTCTTGTTCGCATTCAGGTGGAGTTGACTGTGCCCCCCCTTCGTTAGGAAGGATGGGGTGACAGGGCTCCCCGCACCCCTTGATGTGGGCTTACGGGTCCTCAGGGGGTACATCTGTCGGGTCTCGCGCCCGCTCTTCCCCATTATCTCGTAAGGCTCAGAGCGGGACGCGATGCAAATACGATATACAACGATAGGTTATGTAGATAACCTAGTTATATTAGTATTGGCTGAGCGGATCTTGAGGGATCTTTTCCTGGGACGGGTTTTTGGCGAGGAAGGGTGTTTCATGACCAGAGTCATGGTTATATGGGTGGTGCCACCATAAGGGGCGGGGCCCCATACAGGTGGGGTGCATGTGTTTTTTATTCGTGGGAGATACATTAAGTATCACAGGAGATAGAAGTATCTCGTAAGGCTCAGAGCGGGACGCTCAGCCAATACTAATATAACTAGGTTATCTACATAACCTATCGTTAATTGTATTTATGTTGATGGCAGTGAGTACTGCTCAGGAAGCACTATTTATTTGATTTTAATTATTTTATTTGAATACTTTATACTAATAAGTATCTTGTACAGTATCATCCTTAACTGAGGATGAGATTGTTAATGATGTTGATAAAGATGTAATTGATGATGTAATTGATGTTGATAATGATGTAATGTATTGAATATTGTTGTATTGTTGTAAGTGCCGGACCCCAGGAGAATAGCTTTTGTCAAGTGCAAACGCTAATGGGGATCCTAAATAAACATAAACATAAACATAAACTTTGTATTTCTATTTGTATTGTTTTTGTATTGTCTTTGTGTTTGTATTGTCTGGTGTTGTTGGTTCATTGTGTCACGTTAAGGCCAGGTCTCCCTTGGAAAGGAGATTTTGAATCTCAATTGGACTTCCTGGTCAAATAAAGGCTAATGAATATAAATGAAATAAAAAATCAAATGTAAATTACATCTTTCCGTTGACTAATTCTCTTGTATCCTGAAATAATTTGAATTTGAATTTATTTTCCCCAGTTCCTGCGGAATCCTTCTCATGTGCCTGCTCGTTAGTCCCAGCATGCATTCTGTTCCTGCTCTGTAGTCCCAGCATGCATTCTGTTCCTGCTCGTTAGTCCCAGCATGCATTCCAAGGTGCTGCTCCTTAATGAGCCACAGGCCTCCTTCTCACAAGACCGGACCACCTCCCCACCTCCCCTGTTATGCTGGGAATTTTGAAATGTATATATAATATATGTGCGCAGGCTGCAGCGCAGCATTATATAGGCTACTATATGCTGCAGCCCGCTGGTGACAATTAAGCAAGGGCCGGCCAAGGTGTCAATGGTGACGATGCTTAACATTCCGGGGGAGGGATGCAACATTGCGGTAATCCACCCCACACTGATTTGGGAGAAAAATACAGTGGCCCCTCTTAGCCAATCCTGCCAGAATATATTATGGGTAGGCTCAGGTTAAATAATGTAGCCAATCACATCCTGATCCCGCAGCAAAGCATAATAAATGTTTTGTAAACATCTGCATTCCGAATTTCCGCCCGCCAATCACTTTGTAGCGAACACCACAAGCGCGCTATTTTGAGTCAAATTTCAAATAGCAAAATGGATATACGGTATTTTTCAAGGCAACATAAAAAAAAGTTATTCAGAACCCTGCCCGGGCTGCCCCTGGGCATAACTACGGATCACCTGAGGCTATTGTATGTTGCTTTATCTTTGCAAACAAGGGCTTGCTCTATGAAGGCATGATGAGAGTCAGAGTTAATCAAAAATCGTGGAAACTTTTTAGAGCTACTATGTACATTGTTTTCAAAGCATGATGAGATCCAAATTAGGGAAAACGTTTCCTTCATTGCCGTCGGCACCGCAACTTGTGAACGGTACCGTCTTTCTCAGCAATGAGGCGCATCACATCCGAAAATGGCTAAGAAGAACAACCATAATGCGCCAGGAGAGACAGGCAACTCTGAGTCAGCTTCACATTGAAAGTGATCTCACACTCACAGACAAACTTAAAGCAGAAAAGATCATTGATGCCAAGACGAAACGTCGCATTTTGATTTTGTTGCATTAAGGTAAGACAATGGTTAATCATATTGGATGCCTTCATTTGAACACTTAATTTGCACTATATTAAATGAGTGGGGCTCGCTGTAGTAGACTAGTGGGTATGTGTATTGTATGAAATCAGAACCTGGACACCACCGTTTGCAGCCTGCAGGTGCATGCAGCGTGCGCAAGCAAAAAAAAAATGTTGCGCGCTCCTCGCGACTCCCAACCACAGAACTGCAGCCTCCCCTAATGTCCAGCTCACCCGCCGCCTATGCTTTAACCTTGAAGGAACACGCCAACATTTTGGGAAATTAGCTTACCAACTTCTCCAGAGAGAGACAAGAAGATGGATACCAGTTTCCTCTCTGTGCGTTCAGTAGAAAGCTATCTGGCTGCATGTTAGCCTAGCTTAGCACAATGAATGGAAGCGGACATGACTTCCAAAGCGACTTAGAGATTATGAACAACAAGTCAGCGGGAAGGGTACATCTCTGGCAGATACTATTGGTTCTTAATGCTAGTAAGACAAAGTTTATGTTGTTTTCAAGAGCAAGGAATATTAACTTTGATGATGTGAGGATATCTACTGTCAGTGGCTCTTGTATAGAGAGAGTCACTGAGTATAAATATCTTGGCCTGTGGCTTGACGAGAAATGAACATTTAAGTTCCATGTGGACAATCTTGCCTCTAAACTGCGACCGAAAATTGGTTTCCTGTACAGAAACAGATCCAATTTTCCTCTATTTAGTAGAAAAAGAATTGTGGAATCAGTCTTCTTATCAGTTTTGGATTATGGTGATGTAATTTATAGGCATGCTGCGGCATCAACTCTTAAACCTCTGGATTCTGCATATCACTCAGCTCTCAGATTTATAACTGGTGACAGATATGATACTCACCATTGTGTCCTGTATGATAGGGTGGGTTGGTCTTCTCTTGCAGAAAGGCGCAACAAACACTGGTATTTATTTATTTTTAAAGCCCTTATTGGTAAACAACCTGTTTATATCTCCTCACTGTTAGATTGGAATATTGGAACCTATTCAACTCGATCGAATGACTGGATGGTTCTTAGGGTTCCTCAAATTTGTTCTGAGCTAGGGAAGTCAGCATTTGCCGTTGATGCCTCTAACTCATGGAATGTCCTTCAACTCACGCTGAAATTGGAGGTTCTCCCTTCCCTTGGAATGTTTAAACATATGATTTCAGACCATTGTGTGACTACCTGTAACTGTTTTAGTTGATCTTTTTAAATTATTCTGAAACGTTTTAAATGTTTTACTCTGGTGTTTACATTTCTGTGAATATTGTTTTTATTATGTACTGTACAATCGTCGTTTCTGTAAATGAGGGAAACCTCAGATGCTTACGATTTTAAATAAAGGTTGAAATAAAAAAAATACGGGTCAGTGGCGTTGTTATCAAATAGTATCAAGCTTGAGTGTGACACTCTGAGTGCATAGTAGTATAGACATCATTAGTTAGGTAGGTAGTAGTGTAAGTATAGTAGCAGTATGTAAGAGGGTTAGTTGTTTCTTTTTTTTTTTATGGGTGCCCGCTCTTTAATTATTGATCCGTTTGGTCCTATAGTCAATCAAGATTTTGTTGTTGTTTTATTCAATTCAATAATTAATAATAATTTAATTTAATGTTGATGTTATGTTATTTCCTAAAAAAATTACAAACATACCTCTGGTAAACACTAGATCGAAAGAGCTCCTTCTGCACGATTGCATTTGACAAACAGATCTGTCGATTAAATCTACTAATCGATTTAGTTACCTGACACCAGGGGTGTAAAGTACTTGAGTAATTGTACTTCGTTACAATACTTAAGTACTGTTTTTGGGGATTTGTACTTTACTCAAGTATTATTAGGTTTGTATACTTTTACTTTTACTCAATTACATTTCAGAGAAAAAAAACATACTTTTTACTCCTTACATTTAAAATGCAGACCTAAGTACAAAGTACAAATCTCGCAGGTCCAACCATTTTAATTAGTATATTTGTTTCTCCGAACTAACGTTAATGTTATTAATCCTGCGGCCGCACTTTATTTAAAAACAGCCAATCAAATCCCCATCAATGGAAAATGAACCCGCCCATACCCATGTTGATTGGTCCTTGTGCAAGACTAGAAAGCGGGAATCTTTGATTAAACACCTGCTATCAGAAGAATAGACAGTAAGAAAAAAAGTGTTTACTTTAACTTTTTTTAGTACTCAAGTACATTTAAAAGTAGACACTTTTTGACTTTTACTCAAGTTTGTTTTTAGCCAGATACTCTGACTTTTACTTGAGTACGATTTTGAGACGGTACCCATACTTTCACTTAAAGGCCCACTTGCAGGTTAAACCCTACTCTTCAATTATGGGTAGTTTACATCATTGGTATCTAATTTCATTATTTATTTATTTCCATTTGACACCGGAAATTCCACTCAGAAAGGGTTAAAAAGGTCCACGCACGAATAACATGTATGGAGCCAATGAAAAAGCTTATCAGACGCTATCAGTGCCGTGACGTCACTGCAGGTAACTTTCCCCTATTTCTGATCCACTACAATGGAGTTTGACGAGTGCAGAAAGCCATTTCCTTGATCCAAATGGACACCTTACAAGACGCAAATGGGTTTAATCGTCGGAGAGACTTTGATGGACCAGCTACAACTGCATTTTTGGTTGAAACAAGGTAGTTATAAGGTTTTTATTGTCGTAAAAAAAGAACTACATGTACCACTAGGCAGCCTGTTGTTCAGTACAGCAGTGCTAGTGGTCTGGTTAGGCTGTCGCCTTATGCCTTATCCCCGTCTGAGTCATAGTACCAAGCTGGCTATATGGCTCTGGCTAACGTTAAAGTTACCCCGCTAACGTTAGCATTATGTCTACTGAACCATTTTAAATCGGGGCATGTAAAAGAGTTTGCGGAACGAGTAAAATGAGCAGGTCCTCTTCTCAGATCTGTGGGGCAAAGCACTGCACACGCATCATGCCGGCTAGCAAGCTACACGTCACGGCATGTTGATATGTTAGTAGCCCCTCGGATAGCACTCTGTGCATCACAGTCACGAAAGGGGCTACCACGATAGCTAACTAACGTTAACGTTACAAGCTCAAACACCTTATAATAACTACTACTACTGTCGTGTCCATAAGTTCCCTGGCAGAATACTTTGTTTGTGAGGACAAAGGTATACAAAGAGGAGAGAACCATTTTAAATCCGGGCATGTTAGTGTGATGATTAAGGATGTTATGATTACTTTGCACCACTAGGTGTCAGTATGATAGGCTCTGATAAGTAGAACATCCAGGAAGTAAGAACGACCATCTAGAGATAACATGTAACTTGTGCTGTGGTAGTAAAATAAAGTACTGGTGTTCATGAGCAAGGACTCATCTCATAATTGAACCACTGAACAAAACATGGTACCAGGAGTAAAAACTACATTGTGACAGGTGGCATGGATTCCTTAAAGCCACCGGAGAGTTTGAAACTAACTGGAAATGTCGACAGCAACTGTACCTTCAAACAGCAGTTCCAGCTATACCTTGTGGCCTTGGGACTGGAAAACAAGTTGGATTCCAGGAAGGTAGCATTGCTTCTAACAATAGCAGGCCCACAGGCCATAGAAGTGTACAATACATTTGTGTATGAAGAGGAAGCGGATGACATAAATTTGGATAAAGTGTTTGAGAAATTTGATGCTCATTGCTCTCCAAAAAAGAATGAAACATATGAGAGATATGTGTTTCGTTGTCGGATGCAACAACAAGGGGAACCTTTTGATGTTTTTCTGACTGACCTGAAGCTTAAAGCACATTCATGCAACTTTTCAACACTGAGGGATTCCTTGACCAGAGACCAGATTGTTTTTGGAGTGGAGGATAAAAAGGTCAGAGAAAGGCTACTAAGGGAAACAGAGCTGACACTAGAAGGGGCCATCAAGATCTGCCATGCGAGTGAGCTGTCCCATATGCATGTGAGGACATTCGGTGAGATGGCAGCAGGCACAGAAAATGTGGGTTATGGTGCAGATGTGGGTGCCATTTCAAGCACAGGAAAAAGACACACAAAGACACGGCCTGCACAGCGGACGGACGACAGAGTGTTCAGCTGCAAGCGCTGTGGCTCGCAGCACAAGCCAAGGCAGTGTCCAGCCTTTGGTAAGAAATGCTTTAATTGCCAGGGGAGCAACCACTTTGCTACACAGTGCTTCGCAAAAGGAAAAGAGAGGGGGACAGGAAGATGTGTAAACAGAGTGGAGGACACTGATCTGAGTGACTCAGAGAATGAGAAATTTTTTGTTGCCACAGTGAACAGTGAAGTGAATGCTATTGGAGAAGATAAATGGATGGCACCACTGTGGATAAACAGGACTCTAGTCACAATGAAATTGGACACTGGAGCAAAAGCCAACTTGATCAGCATGTCTGACATCAAAGAAATGAAAGATAAGCCAAATATAAGAAAGAAAACACTTGCACTGAAAGACTACAATGGACAGAGGATTGACTGTCTAGGCACATGCACGCTGAATGTAACAGTGAAAGAAAAAGTGCATCACCTATTCTTTTCTGTTGTTGCTGAAGGACTTGATTCACTGCTGGGTGATAAAGCCTGTGAAGACCTGGAGCTGGTGAAAAGAGTGTATCGCATCAACACAACTGTGAGTACACCAAGTGACTCTGTTGACTCAATAGTACAGAACTTTGCAGATGTCTTCAAGGGTTTTGGTGTATTGCCATTCACATATAAAATCCAGCTGAAAGCAAATGCACAGCCAGTGGTGCATGCTGCACGAAGAGTTCCGGCACCACTGAGAGACCGTGTTAAAAAAGAACTGGACAGGATGACAGTGCTGGGGGTAATACAGAAGGTAGAGGAACCAACAGAATGGGTCAATTCTATGGTGTGCGTGAAGAGAAAAAATGGTGACCTGAGAATATGTATGGACCCAAAAGATCTAAATGAAAACATAAAGCGGGAACACTACCAAATACCCAAGCGTGAGGAAATCACCAGTGAGATGGCTGGTGCCAGATACTTCACAAAGCTTGACGCAACACAAGGCTTCTGGCAGCTGAAATTGGATGAAAGCAGCACCAAGTACTGCACCTTTAATACACCTTTCGGCAGATATTGCTTCCTCAGACTGCCTTTTGGAATCTGTTCAGCATCTGAAATATTTCACAGAGCAGTGGAACACATCATCGAAGGGCTGGATGGAGTTCGAGCCTATGTTGATGACATCATCGTCTGGGGCTCCACAGTCCAAGAACACAATAAGAGACTGATCAACGTGCTGGAGAGGATACGAAAGTTTGGACTAAAGCTCAACAAGAGCAAATGTCAGTTTGGAGCTCAAGAAATCGTCTTCCTTGGAGACAAGCTCTCTGCACAAGGTGTCCAGGCTGACCAGGAAAAAGTCAATGCCATACACAACATGCCAAGGCCCACAGATAAGACAGGTGTGCTACGCATTATGGGAATGGTCAACTTCATAGGTAAATTCATTCCTAACCTATCTGCAAAGACAGCCTGTATTTGTGAGCTCCTGCATAAAGGGGATGAGTTCAAATGGGCATCCAAACATGAGCATGAGTGGCAGAGGCTCAAAGAGACACTGACAACTGCACCTGTGTTGGCATTCTATGACTCGACGAAGAGGATCAAAGTGTCGACGGATGCCTCCAAGGACGGAATTGGAGGAGTACTCCTACAGGCTGAAGGTGAGCATTGGAAACCAGTGGCCTATGCATCCAGGTCCATGACAGAGACAGAGTGTAGATATGCACAAATCGAAAAAGAATGCCTAGGGTTAGTGTTTGGCCTAGAGAGGTTTCACAGCTACATATATGGCCTACCCTCCTTCACTGTAGAGACAGATCATCGTCCTTTGGTTGCAATCATAAAAAAAAACTTAAATGAAATGTCGCCAAGGATTCAGCGTATGATGATGAAAATGCAGAGATACGACTTTGAGCTGATCTACACACCAGGAAAGCACCTGATACTCGCCGATGCGCTCTCACGGGCACCCACAGGGAAAGGTGTGAGCACGACTGAAGAAGATGTTCAAAACCATGTCAACATGGTGGCTGCTGCGCTTCCTGTATCAGACACAAAGTCCAGACAAATAGCTGAAGAGACAGCAAAAGACACAGAGCTGCAATGTATCATTGGAAACATGCAAAATGGATGGCCTGTAGGTTCCTGTCCACTGTTCCACGACATCAGAGGTGAACTGAGTGTTGTTGATGGACTGTTGCTAAGGACAAATAGAATTGTCATTCCACAAGAATTGAGAAGGGACATACTACAGAGGATCCATGAAGGTCATCTCGGTGTCGAGAAATGCAAGAGAAGAGCGAGAAACGCAGTCTTCTGGCCTGGGATCAACAAAGACATTGAGAGACTGATAAGTGGATGTGAAACATGCCAGAGACATAGGAACAAGCAAACCAAAGAGCCTATGATGGTAGCTGATGTCCCAACAGCACCATGGGATAAAGTAGGAATGGATTTGTTTCATCTCAAGGGTAAAGACTATGTAGTGGTCATTGACTATCACTCAAACTTCCCTGAAATGGCATTGCTATCGAATACATCATCAACCTGTGTTATAACACATACAAAATCGATCTTCGCCAGACACGGCATAGCAAACACAGTGGTGAGTGACAACGGGCCATGCTTTAAGAGCAGAGAGTGGCAGGAATTTGCAAAACGGTACGGCTTCAAGCATGTGACATCTAGTCCTCTGTATGCACAGTCAAATGGAAAAGCTGAAAAAGGAGTCCACATCCTCAAGCAGCTCCTGAAGAAAGCTGCTGACAGTGACTCAGATCCCTACCTTGCTCTTCTGAGCTACAGAGCATCACCCCTCGCTTGCGGACTGTCACCTGCTGAGCTGCTGATGAATCGAAAGCTGCGTACCACACTGCCGAGTTACTCAAAGAAAAAGAGACATCCAAAGTTGGAACAAAAGCTACAACAACAGAAGATGAAACAGAAGTCATTCTATGACAGAACAGCCAAGCAGCTTCCACCACTATCAAGCAACGATACAGTTAGGATTGAAGATCCTGATGGATGGAAGACAAAAGCCACTGTTCTTCAAGAAGTAGCTCCACGGTCTTTCACTGTGAGAACAGAGGATGGTCATATCTTCAGACATAACCGTCGCAGTCTTCTGAAAACACAAGGGACTGTTCGAGAGCTCAGTGAAGCCCACACTGAGTCTGAGTTTGTCTCTCCACCTCTGACAGACTATAACCCTGACAACAGTCCAGGTGAACCTGTCTTAAGAAGAAGTGCAAGAGAAATCAGAAAGCCTGAAAGACTGGATTTGTAAAAAAAAAGAAAGAAGAAAAGAAAAATGAAGAAAGCAAAAAAAAATAAAAATAAAAGAAAAAGTTTAGAAAAAGTGTGATAGAAAGATTTTATATATATATAGTGTAGTATGTATTAATTATGTTAATATGGTAATTGGTTCAAATGATGTGTTAAAGAAAAAATGGTTAAGATACCTGACACCTGTAATTTAGTTTTTCTACCGTTTACAGAGAAAGGGGGATGTGATGATTAAGGATGTTATGATTACTTTGCACCACTAGGTGTCAGTATGATAGGCTCTGATAAGTAGAACATCCAGGAAGTAAGAACGACCATCTAGAGATAACATGTAACTTGTGCTGTGGTAGTAAAATAAAGTACTGGTGTTCATGAGCAAGGACTCATCTCATAATTGAACCACTGAACAAAACAGTTAGGAGTTTCGGGAATGCTAGCTAGCTAACTTAGCTACTAACGTTATATACACAATATGTACAACGACACAATGATTTACATGAGTATTTACAAATATGGTAACGTGGTTGTGGCTTTTACAAATAGTGGTTAGCTTTAGAGATAAATAGCTATGATCACGGAACACCAGTGTTAGGTGAAACAGATACTAGCTCCTCGGCTAGTACATTTACATTTACATTTAGTCATTTAGCTGACGCTTTTATCCAAAGCGACTTACAAGTTCTGTACAACAAGCCATCAGGAAGGGCACAACTCTATCAGCTGAGCAACAATGTTCATCAAAGTGTTGAGTGCTACTGTATATGTTGTGAAGGATCAGATTAAACCGAATATATATATATATTTAAATAGTATTTGTATATCGTTTGATATCCCCTGTATATTCCTTGTACAATATGCACTGAATATCCCTTTAGTCTACTAAACAGCCCATAATAGTTTCATTCTACCATTGGACGAGAACCTGGCGCCATCAGCCATACCCCTAGGTTCAAGTTCAATCGTGCCGCCCAACATGTCGTGGCAAGCCCCGGTTCCGCGTAGGAATACGTCTGGCGAAATACGAATGGTACTATTTGTTCATAGCGCATATATATATGGCGCAAGTAAAGTAGAACTTTTCTTTTAGTCCAGTTCTTTACCCTCCAACAGAGTAACAGACGCGAAGCCTCACCCACGACGCACGTGTGGTGCAGTAAGGCCTACTTGGCCTCAGAATAGGCATTGAGATATCGTGTGGATTAATAGTTGAATAGTCATAGTTTGGCACTATACCGTCGAGTTGGACGTATTCTATTAAGCTAATAATAGTCTATTTATGTATGGTGCATCGTTCGGTTAGAGTTGTAAAGTTATCAGTACCCCCATCGTTCCTGACGTTATCTGGACGCTTAACCAGGCTGGGCAGACCACTAGTGGTGCTTGCATCCGAGGAGCTCCGGGCCAGGGCGACTGGACCTGTATATTGGATTACTCTACCCGGACGACGGCGAGCCTTCCACGGCTTGGATTATGCTTTGGGTGCTTTGATTATTCCATGGATAACGGCCAACACTGCGGAGTGTTGGAACTACCCCCCGGAGAGGACTCCAGGTGAGACGGCGCTCTACACCAGTGAGGTCGCCTCACGTCTCTCCGTTGTGGACCGGCAGCTACCGTCCACCAGAGGGTCCAGCTGTATTCGTCTGCGGACCGAGATTCTGTGGGCACCGTGTTCAAGACTTTGAATTCTCCCAAGAAATCGTCGGCCAGATGGGATACCGCCAGCGGCTTCTCTAACCCCCCCCTCCTACTGTCTTACAACCAGCGGGACACCCCCCCCCCCCCCTTAGTGTATCCAGCTATAATCATCTAAGTACCATCGCTATAGTTTCCTAAATATCCAGGTTGTATACTTACTCCCTGCGTAACCAGAGATTGGACATTCAATGTTGATTTACCTACGAATACTCCTTTGCCATACAAGTGCATTTCAAATCATAAGTGTAAACAAGTGAACGTTGTATATACCCTTTGCTATATTAAATATTCGATTTGTACATTTGTGTGGACTTCGTTTCATCAGGTGGGAAAGTGTTCATCATATTTATATCATGTACTGGATGGCCAGAAGTTAAAGTACAAGAGGTAGTGGTATTAAATACCATATCTAACAATACAGTCAGGGAATTGTACCCCTCAGTTACAATTGGTCCTTCGAGCCGGAGGGTAACTAGTGTAATATTAATATAGTGTTATTAATATTGAAATGGCCTATGATGAACACTCCACGAAACGGTCCTCCTAACCTAGAACGCCCGCGGCGCAGACGACAGCCACCTCAGTACTTAGAGGATTACACTGTCAGTCAACTACCTAGCCTTCGACAAACGGTAAACGCGGTAAAAGTAGAAAGTAAAATTATGTCTGACCTTAACGACCAGGTTTCCCCGACCACAGAGGCCCTAGTAGGTCCTAATGTAACTGACCAAGCCCACGGTGGGGACCAGGAGGGAGCTGACATGCCTTTACCCCCCGCCACTACCGAAGAAGTAGTCCCCGACCAGCCCCGGGAGGAAGACAACCCTACAGAGAGAGAACTCTGCACGGAAGAAGAGGAGGAGAGCGCCGAGGAAATAGAGCTCCAGGACTCCCCAACGAGTACCCCAACGAGTACCCCCAGGAGCGGCTCACGCAGGAGCGGCTCACCTCCACAACCGCCTTCCCCCAGCGAAGCGGAGAGGATGCTACAACAGGCGTTCCTCGTCAGCCTGACAGCCTCTACCGAACGCGATCGACTTCAGGGTGAACGCGATCGTCTCCAAGCACAGGCGCTTAGCGAGCGCGAACAACTCCAAGCACAGGCGCTTAGCGAGCGCGAACAACTCCAAGCGCAACAACGGAGCGAAGAAGAGCGCACACGCCTGGAGATGAGACGCCTTCAGACGGAAGAGAATATGGCAAGAGACCGGGCCGACGCCCAGCGCGCCGCTGCCGGTGCCCAAAGAGAAGCAGATCTCACCAAGCGCGAAGTCGAGCGCGACAAGTTACAAGCGCAGCTAATGGAGCAGCTGATCCGCAAGGCAACACCCTCTCCCTCCGCCAGGGGTTCAAGGAACTCGTCGAGACAACAGTCAAGGGCAGCGTCTCCTCAACGAGCAAGCGACCCTGAACTTGACCAACAGACCGAGCCTATACCCCCCGCAGACCCCCTTCCCAGACCGGTCCAAGCGAGACCCAGCTACAAGGAAGGAGCGGCATACACTGCGGAGAAGCTAAATAAACGATTACAGGATCTGGAAGATCTGATAGAGGAAGAAGAGGGAGAGGAGGAGAACCAAGCCCGACGACAGCACAGTACTCCACCGGACCAGGAGGTCCAGTACAGCCCAGGCTATACCCCCGCGGCGCTGCGCTACAGACCCCCGACTCTATTCACGGGTGAGCACGACGCACGACCAGCCCCGAGGAATAGCACCTGGACCAGCGGGCCATGGTACCCTGTCAGTACCAGCCCACAGCGAGGCACAAGAGGGGACTCGCCCAGGAGGTCTCTCCCCCAACGCTCGCCGATGTATCAGCCATCCACGGCGTCATACATTGCCACGCCGTCATTTCCAGACTTCGCCTATGAGAGTCGAGCACAGTACACGGAGCTCCGGATGTGCTTAGAGACAATGATGGTGGATGTCGCTGATGAACGCCACAAGTATGCAATATTACTGAAGCACCTGAAAGTACCGCGAGCGCACAATATAGCGCTAGCCTATGCCACCTCTTCGACACCATACACAGCGGCCCTAGCGGCGCTGGACCAGAGATATGGACGTATATGGGATTACGTAATCCAAGAGATAAGGCATATTGATCGCCTACCCCCAGCAACAGACAATCGCTCATTAGACGACCTGTCAATCAAAGTGCAGTCCCTGGTAGGGATGCTGGGAGCGCAACGGGAAAAGGGCATGCATGAGCTATACGCCAACTCTAACGTTGAGAGGATTTTGGAGAAGCTGCCACCCGCAAGACAAGAGCGTTTTAGGCGGCAGAGAGACTACCGGGATCCCAACGGCCCCGAACCATCCCTCCTTGATCTAGCCGACTTCCTGGCGAGAGAAGTCAGCAGCTTACGACTGGATACGTTCGGGCGGAGCACGCCAAGCTCCAGAGAGGGACCCAGGAGAATAAATGATGGAAGAAGATCGGTGACTGTCATGCACCAATCAGAGTCAGTACCGAGCAGTAGGAGCCACAGTACCCCCTCGAGAAAAGAGAAGTGGAAGATGGTTTGCCCCTACTGTGAGAAAGAACACTGGCTGTCACAATGTGACCTATTCACAAAGATGAATGCAGAAGAAGTGAGTCAATGGATAAAGTCCAACAGGCGCTGTTACCGATGTGCGCGACCACACATGGCAGCCGAATGCCGCCTAAAGAAAAGGTGCAGTCGGTGCGACGGAGCCCATCTAGATATACTACACGAAAGTAACAGAAGACGGCCTCCACCTGCACCACCGAGCGGCACCAAGGCAAGTGTCATGTACATTGACCCCGCCAGCAGCAGCGGCGCCCAAGTGCTCTTAAAGGTAGTCCGTGTGACATTGAGCTACCAAGATAAAGTCATGGACACTTACGCCGTCCTTGATGACGGGTCAGAGAAGACCCTTCTGCTCGCGTCCGCTGCGGCCCAGCTGGGACTGCGGGGGAGCAAGAACGAAATGACGATTCGGACAATAAGAAGAGATTTAAAGACGATAAAGGGCGAGAATGTCTCCTTCACTATCGCAGCAAACGGGCAGCCAGAGCGACGGCATAAGATTACAAATGCTTTCACCAGCCAAGAAATAGGACTATCGCAGTACACCTACCCTATCGCCAAGTTGATGGATAAATATGTGCACCTGCGACAACTACCTATCCCGCTCATAGACGGCGCTACCCCGACCCTGCTGATAGGCTCCGACCATGCAGAACTCATAGTCCCGATTGACCGGGTCCATACAGGACCCCGAGGCTGTCCTGCAGCAGTCGAGACCCGCCTAGGGTGGACCCTACAAGGCCCCCTCGCTAAATCTCTCAACCGAACAGCAGCCACTAGCTGCCTCCACTCCAGAACGACAGAAGAAGACACCACTCTCCTGCAGCATGTCGAGAGGCTATGGACACTAGAGACAATGCCCTTTAAGAACGAAAACAAAGATATTCGTTCTAAAGAAGACATTTACGCCATCAACCTACTCGAGCAGGGGACAAAGAGAGTCACAGTCGGCGGAGTGATGAGATACGCAACTCCACTCCTGAGGCGAGAGGGAATGCCCACCTTTCACGCAAAGAAAGACGCCACGGAGCGCTATCTACTGAACACAGAGCGGCGCCTAGCCAAAGACCCCGCTCAAGAGAGTGTGTACCGCGCTGAGATTGAGAAGCTAATCACAGCGGGACACGTAACAAAGATTGACATTAAAGAGGCCGATCAGACGACCGAATCATGGTACGTGCCGCATCACAAGGTCCATCACAACGGCAAGGATCGCATTGTGTTTAACTGCAGCTACCAGATCGGATCCCAAAATCTGAATAAAGAGCTCTTGCCCGGCCCCACACTCGGCCCCTCCCTACTAGGCGTGCTACTGCGCTTCCGCCAGGACAAGGTGGCTATCAGCGGGGATATCAAAGGGATGTTCCTGCAGGTGAGACTAGTAGAGGAGGACAAGCCCCTGCTGCGGTTCCTATGGAGAGAGAGGATCGGAGATGAGAACCCAGCCATCTACCAGTGGGAAGTACTCCCCTTCGGAACCACATGCAGCCCGTGCTGTGCTACATTTGCACTACAGAAACACGTCGCAGAGGACCCAACAGCAGATGAAGAGGTCCAACACAGTGTGAAGAACAGTTTCTACGTGGACAACTGTTTACAAAGCGTTTCGACTCAAGAAGAAGCCGAGGCTCTCCTAATCAAGCTACGCGCCTCCCTGATCAAAATCGGCTTTGATCTCAGGCAGTGGGCCAGCAGTGACCCGCACGTATTGCGCAGCCTCTCCCCCGCGGACAAGGCTACCAGCAGCGAGACCTGGATGGCGACCATCCCAGGAGAAGCCCAAGAAATGACACTAGGACTAGTCTGGCGCTTCAAAACAGACTCGCTCCACTATAGACACAAACCCTTGGCTCCAGAGCAGGGAAGGTCGACGGCGATACCGACCACCAGACGGAGTGTGTACAGAACACTCGCCAGACAATATGACCCGTTGGGATGTATTCTACCTTACACCACCAGGGCAAAGATGATTGTACGAGCACTATGGGACAAGGACCAGGGCTGGGACGACCCAATACCCGCACACCTTGCCTCAACATGGAGAGAGTGGGAGACGGAACTCCGCTCACTCCCAGGCGTCAATATACGCCGCAGCTACTTCCCATCCACAGTGAGGCCAGAGACATGCGAGATTGATCTACACGTCTTCAGCGACGCCTCCGAAGTAGCCTATGGATCGGTGGCCTACTTGCGTGCGCAAGAGAAGGGAGGAAAGATACACACTGCTTTCATCCTGGCCCGCTCAAGAATAGCCGCACGAAAGCAACAATCTATCCCACGTCTAGAGCTCTGCGCAGCCCTAGCAGGAACGCATCTAGCCACGTTAATCCAACGTGAACTCACCATTCCGGTGCACAGAACAATCTTGTGGTCAGATTCCACGACAGTACTCACATGGATCAAGTCTGATTCATGCAGATACAAAGTCTTCGTGGGAGTCAGAGTCACCGAGATTCAAGAGTTAACAGAAGCAGCGAGCTGGCGGTATGTGGACACCAAACACAACCCAGCTGACGTCATCACCCGGGGAATGTCTCTGGATGACCTTACCCGTCGCAACATCTACAGTGACGGACCAGAATTCCTCAAGCTCCCGGAAGGAGAGTGGCCTACGCCCACCCCACGGGAAGCAAGTAACGAGGAGGCTGAGAACAAGAAACCTATGTTCTGTGGACTGAGCACAGTCGCCTCCACAGACCCCAACATAGATGACTGCATTACCCTAGAGAGTGCGCAGCAGAGGACATTCCTGTGGCACCACCCAGAGATTCAGTCCACCACTGACATGTCAGCAGCTGACTACGAAGAAGCAGAACTTCTTCTACTACAACGAGCCCAGAGAGACTCGTTCCCCGATGAGCTAGACTGTCTACAGGGAGGAAACCCCGTCCCATCAGACAGCAGACTGCTCCACATGGCACCCGAGAGTGACGCCCATAATCTCATCAGAGTGGGTGGTCGCCTGCGGAGAGCCCCCGATCTACCGGATGACATTAAGTACCCGATAGTCTTGAACAGCCGACACAAGGTCACAGAGCTGATCATAAAGAAATACGACGAGGATGTACACCACGCAGGAGCAGAGAGAGTCTTCGCGGAGATCAGACGTCGTTATTGGATACTGCAAGGGAGAGAAGCAGTGCGGCGCTTCCAGCGAACCTGTCTAGACTGCCGTAAGTGGCGCGCGCAGCCCAGCATACCACGGATGGCTGACATACCTCCCTGTCGCCTCCGACTCGGCGACAAGCCATTCCACTCCACAGGCATGGACTGCTTTGGCCCGTTGTATATAAAGAGAGGAAGAGGAACCGAGAAGCGGTGGGGTATTGTATTCAAATGCATGACCACCAGAGCGATACATATCGAGCTCCTTCCGACCATGAGCACAGACTCATTCCTTATGGCCTTCCGAAGATTCACCTCACGGAAAGGAAAACCGTCTACATTGTTGTCTGATCACGGGACAAACTTCAAAGGCGGAGAAAGAGAGCTGAGAGAGAGCTTCCAAGCTATGGGCCCAGAACTTAAGACCCACCTAGCTCCATCCCAGATCGACCCAGTCACCCCCAACACACTCTTAATGGGGCGGCTGGACCCCGCGCTACCCCAGACAATGTACAGGCCTGAAGAAGCGAACGGCCGAAGAATGTGGAGGTACAGTCAAGTACTAGCTGACAAGTTTTGGAGCAGCTTCCTACTCCACTACCTACCGTCTCTACAGACCCGCCAGAAGTGGGTAAAAGAGAGAGACAATTTGACAGAAGGAACAGTCGTCATGATTATCGACCAGTCACTACCCAGAGCTATGTGGCCGGCTGGCCGCGTAAGCAAAGTGATCACCGGTGCCGATGGCAAGGTCCGAGCAGCTGAAGTACTCGTCCAAGGGCGCACTTACACACGACCCGTGGCGAGGCTAATAGAACTGCCCCGACTCCCAGACACTATCGATGATGACCATGACCCCATGACTTTGTGAGTTGACTGACCCTTACAGCGGACCTTGAGTGGTAGACAGTGCGGTTAATCTGTCTCTGCTTAGCTAATTAGGTGGGACTAATTAGGGGGCGGCTGTTGTGAAGGATCAGATTAAACCGAATATATATATATTTAAATAGTATTTGTATATCGTTTGATATCCCCTGTATATTCCTTGTACAATATGCACTGAATATCCCTTTAGTCTACTAAACAGCCCATAATAGTTTCATTCTACCATTGGACGAGAACCTGGCGCCATCAGCCATACCCCTAGGTTCAAGTTCAATCGTGCCGCCCAACATGTCGTGGCAAGCCCCGGTTCCGCGTAGGAATACGTCTGGCGAAATACGAATGGTACTATTTGTTCATAGCGCATATATATATGGCGCAAGTAAAGTAGAACTTTTCTTTTAGTCCAGTTCTTTACCCTCCAACAGAGTAACAGACGCGAAGCCTCACCCACGACGCACGTGTGGTGCAGTAAGGCCTACTTGGCCTCAGAATAGGCATTGAGATATCGTGTGGATTAATAGTTGAATAGTCATAGTTTGGCACTATACCGTCGAGTTGGACGTATTCTATTAAGCTAATAATAGTCTATTTATGTATGGTGCATCGTTCGGTTAGAGTTGTAAAGTTATCAGTACCCCCATCGTTCCTGACGTTATCTGGACGCTTAACCAGGCTGGGCAGACCACTAGTGGTGCTTGCATCCGAGGAGCTCCGGGCCAGGGCGACTGGACCTGTATATTGGAATACTCTACCCGGACGACGGCGAGCCTTCCACGGCTTGGATTATGCTTTGGGTGCTTTGATTATTCCATGGATAACGGCCAACACTGCGGAGTGTTGGAACTACCCCCCGGAGAGGACTCCAGGTGAGACGGCGCTCTACACCAGTGAGGTCGCCTCACGTCTCTCCGTTGTGGACCGGCAGCTACCGTCCACCAGAGGGTCCAGCTGTATTCGTCTGCGGACCGAGATTCTGTGGGCACCGTGTTCAAGACTTTGAATTCTCCCAAGAAATCGTCGGCCAGATGGGATACCGCCAGCGGCTTCTCTAACCCCCCCCTCCTACTGTCTTACAACCAGCGGGACACCCCCCCCCCCCTTAGTGTATCCAGCTATAATCATCTAAGTACCATCGCTATAGTTTCCTAAATATCCAGGTTGTATACTTACTCCCTGCGTAACCAGAGATTGGACATTCAATGTTGATTTACCTACGAATACTCCTTTGCCATACAAGTGCATTTCAAATCATAAGTGTAAACAAGTGAACGTTGTATATACCCTTTGCTATATTAAATATTCGATTTGTACATTTGTGTGGACTTCGTTTCATCAGGTGGGAAAGTGTTCATCATATTTATATCATGTACTGGATGGCCAGAAGTTAAAGTACAAGAGGTAGTGGTATTAAATACCATATCTAACAATACAGTCAGGGAATTGTACCCCTCAGTTACAGTATAGGTTAGTTTATTAGGACAAGTGCATGACAGTACGGTTAGTTAGGGTTAGATATTTTTTTTCTTTTTTTAATTCAGATAATGGTTGAAGAAGTGCGTCTTTAGTCGACGGCGAAAGATTGGACGTGTTTCAGCTGTCCTAACTGGGGTGGGTAGTTCATTCCACCATTGTGGGGCAAGGACTGAGAATAGGCGACTTCTCTTTGATGACCCTCCCGGAGCTTTGATAGGAGTAGGTCTGAGGCGGCCAGAAGATGCAGAGCGTAGGGGTCTTGAGGGTGTGTAGTTAGAGACCATTGACCGGAGGTAGGCGGGAGCGGTTCCCTTTGCCGCACGGTATGCTAGGTCGAGGGCCTTGAAGCGGATTCGTGCAGCAATGGGGAGCCAGTGCAGGTCCCTAAGAAGTGGGGTGACATGGGCCGACTTCGGTAGCATGTTATGAGAATGTGAATGAGTTGAAGAGGCTTAGAGGCAGTGGCCGGGAGGCCAGCGAGCAGTGCGTTGCAGTAGTCGAGGCGGGAGATGACTGTTGATTGGACGAGGAGTTGGGTGGCTTCTTTTGTCAGGAAGGGGCGGATCCTTTGACGTTGCTCAGGAGGAATCGGCAGGTTCTGGTTGTCGCTGCGATGTGAGCAGAGAAGTTCAACTGGTCGTCGAGGACAACACCAAGGTTCTTGGTGGTCTGGGACCTGGTCACAGCTGCATTCTCGACTGTGATGAAAAGGTCGGTCAGGGGGGAGGATTTGGCCGGCAGGTGGCGCAATTCTGTTTAGCTTAGGTTCAGTTTGAGGTGGTTGGTCGTCATCCAGGCGGAGATGTCGGACAGACAGGCCGAGATCCGCTCAGAGACGTGGATATCTGAGGGAGGGAAGGAGAGGAAGAGTTGAGTATCGTCGGCATAACTATGGTAGGAGAAGCCATGAGACATGATAATGTGATAATGTTACCCAGTGATTTAGTGTAGAGGGAGAAGAGAAGGGGTCCTAAAACCGAGCCCTGGGGGACACCCGTCCGCAGGGGGCGGGTGGCCGACAGGGTCCCTCTCCATGACACTTGGTAGGAGCGGTCATTGAGGTATGATAACAGCAATGTCAGCGCAGAGCCAGCCACTCCCATTCCTGCGAGGGCCGCGAGGAGGATCTGGTGGTTGACTGTGTCGAAGGCTGCAGATAGATCTAGGAGAATCAGGACAGAGGAGAGGCCTTTCGCTTTTGCTAAGTGAAGTGCCTCTGTGACCGCAATGAGGGCTGTCTCTGTGGAGTGACCAGTCCTGAAGCCTGACTGATTAGGGTCTAGGAGGTCATTCTGTAAGAGATAAGCAGTAAGTTGGTTGGATACAGCACGTTCAAGTGTTTTAGAAAGGAAGGAGAGAAGAGAGACAGGACGGTAGTTGCCTATGATGGTTGGGTTCAGGGTTGGTTTTTTTATGAGCGGCGTGACTCTGGCTTGTTTTAGGGAGGTGGGTACCACCCCCGAGTTGAGTGAGGAGTTGATGGTTGCAGTTAGGAATGGGAGGATGTCTGGTGCTATGGTCTGGAGGAGTGGGGAGGGTAGCTGGTCCAGCTGGCATGTAGTCGGACGGTTCGACGTTACCAGTGTCAGGGTCTCGGCTTCTGTAATGGGAGAGAAAGATGACAGAGTGAAGGATGAGGTTCTCGATTCAGCATTTGGAATGGGTGGGGGTTGGGAGAAGGACCTGCGGATGTTCTCCACTTTTTCCTCAAAGAAGATCGCAAAGTCTTCGGCAGAGAAAGATGAGGGAGGGGGGGTGGGGAGGGAGTGAGGAGGGAGGACATGGTAGCATGCAGTTTGCAAAGATTCTTGGCAGAGGCCTCGATCCTATGGTGAAAGAAAGAAGCTTTGGCATTAGTAATGGTTTTGGAGAATGTTAACAAGAGGTTGTGATATGTGTCGATGTCAGCAGTGAGGCGTGACTTTCTATACTTCCTTTCAGCTGCTCTCAAGACCTGTCTTTGTTAGTAGTAGTAACAAGAAGGCTTTGCTTCCTGCCACTACCTGCGTGTGATTCTCAGAGCCCCTGCTGCCCTGTACCTGCTGTGACGTCATCATTAAGATGACACACGCACGTTATGAACCATGGATTCAAATATCCACGGTGGTTGTGGTTGGGCTGACAAAATGTTTGATAAAAACGCTAAACCTGGGTCAATTTCGGGAAAAAAAATTCCCCCTCTTCATGAAAGTCACCGTTGGCCTAGTCACATTGTTTATTGAACAAAAATACAACATGCAAGTGGGCCTTTAAGTATCATTTCTGGGTACTTTTTACACCCCTGCCTGACACTTCCTTCAACCCACAACAAACCTCACAGGCTGCACCTTTAAGTTGCCCATGCATTATTTAGCCACCACTCAGGCCTAGTGTGCGACTGAAAGCGCTCCACACTACACAGGATGTGAAGCCACGTGTGTGGAGCCTGCCTGAGGAGGAGGAGGAGGAGGAGGAGGAGGAGGAGGAGGAGGAGGAGGAGGAGGAGGAGGAGGAGGAGGAGGAGGAGAGGAGGAGGAGGGAGGAGGAGGAGGAGGAGGAGGAGGAGGAGGAGGAGGAGGAGGAGAGAGAGAGAAGAGAGGAGCACATGAGCTCAGTGAAGCATCTAAAAAGCCACCTCCTACAGAAAGCCAGACAGAGCAGAAGAAACACACACTGCAATTTGAGAAAGAGCGAGAGAGACAGAGAGAGAGAGAGAGAGAGAGAGAGAGAGAGAGAGAGAGAGAGAGAGAGAGAGAGAGAGAGAGAGAGAGAGAGAGAGAGAGAGAGAGAGAGAGAGAGAGAGAGAGAGAGAGAGAGAGAGATGGATAGCACCACAGGAGCCCACCACCCCCAGCCCCCCCCCCATCCCCATCGATGACAAACACCAGGGACTGAGTCACACATCTTGCCGTCATGCCAGGGGGATTAGCAAACACAGGGTTGTTAGGGCACAGATGCTGTGTGCCCCCCCCTCTCTCTCTCCACGCTCAACACAGTAATGTGAGGAAGAAAAGCATATTCTTCTCTGTGATCTGTTAGCCCCTCCCCCTTCCCTCCCTCCCTCCCTCCCTCCCTCCCTCTCTCTTTCTTTCTCTCCCTCCCTCCCTCCTGTCATCTTCAAACCGGCTGTGGCCATAACAGCACATCGATGACGACGATGATGATGATGATGATGATGATGATGATGATGATGCTGATGACGTTGACCTAGTTGTGGTAAATGACAGTGCTTGGTCATGGAGGATAATTGCATGCTCTTACCTTTCTTGGTCCAAAGGGCTTGTCTTCTTCCTGGTGGCCTACATCTATAGCGGTCTGGTGCCCGTCTGAAAGCCCTCCACGTTGCCAGGGTGCGGAGCTGGAGCCGGGGACCCTGTCTCTGGGGGGGCTGTGGGGCTATAATTGGATTGTGGAACGTTTTGTGCTTTAGGAACATTCTCTGATTTACAAGTCAGTCGCTATCAAAGCACTATCTTACAGTGTGTACTGTTGTTTAAGGGAGGCAATCCATTTTCTGTCTGTCTGTCTATATGTCTGTTAGTCTGTCTGTCTGTCTGTCTGTATGTCTGTCTGTCTGTCTGTCTGTCTGTCTGTCTGTCTGTCTGTCTGTCTGTCTGTCTGTCTGTCTGTCTGTCTGTCTGTCTGTCTGTCTGTCTGTCTGTCTGTCTGTCTGTCTGTCTGTATGTCTGTCTGTCTGTCTGTCTGTCTGTCTGTCTGTCTGTCTGTCTGTCTGTCTGTCTGTCTGTCTGTATGTCTGTCTGTCTGTCTGTATGTCTGTCTGTCTGTCTGTCTGTCTGTCTCTCTGTCTGTGTCTGTCTGTCTGTTTATATGTATGTCTGTCTCAGTGGCGGCCGCTGGCGCTGGTGCCTTGTAGGTCGCAGTTCTCGTTAATAGGTCGAGTTGAAAATGTAATGCTCTGAGATGCTCTGGAGCAATCTCTCTCTGTCTCTCGGATCAATCAAATCAAATAATTAACACATGTATGTTGTCATTTTAAACAACTAACCATTCATTCATTATGCATCAGCAGCAACACAAACACGCACAGCTCTCTCTCTCTCTCTCGCTCTCTCTCTCTCTCTCTCTCTCTCGCTCTCTCTCTCTCTCTCAGATGATGTCAGATCCATTCAATAATAAACACATTTGTAAAGCTCGTTATTTTAAACAAGTTACCATTCATTGTCTGAGTGGTTATGTCCCACATGCGGCGAAATTAGAGAGAGAGAGAGAGAGCGAGAGCGAGAGAGAGAGAGAGAGAGAGAGCGAGAGAGAGAGAGCATTTTAGTAAAGTTACATTTTCAACAAGATTGCTGCTATTTAAACACTTCATGGAAACGGGGTAACGTTAACCTTATGTCGACTGTAGTATTGTATGACCTCGACATAACGTTTAAACGTTAACGTTACTCCGTTTCCATGCAGTAATTATAAAAGTGGCCAGCTAAGCTAACAGAGCTAACAGCTAGCAGTAGCTGTAACGTTACAACGTTATGCGGCATCAGTAGACAACGTATCATGTTATGTATTAAACTAGAGTTAAGATCGCTAATCTACCTTGTTGTTGGCTTGTTGATAAAGTATATCCACTCCATGGCATTGTCCATCCAGCCTGTGTTGATGTCCATCCATTGTCCGACTCCGCATCCATATAGCTTGTTGTTAGCCAACAAGCTGTGTGAGTGAAGAGCTGTGTCTTTGTCCATTTCCGCCTCGAACAGCCTGCAAACTACCTGGCGTTCTATCGCCATGCTCTAAGACAAACTCTAACCTTAACCAACTTTGAAAGAGTGCCTAAGCTCAGTGTAGTTGCTGTTGTTGTTGACGAGTCGACTGAACTGCTGTTGCTGTGTTGCATTCTCTCTCTAAGCCAACCCGAGAAATGCGGCTATAAGAAATAATAAATAATTTCAGTAAGAAATAAGACATACAATCAGTGTAAAACAAGCAGCAAGAGCAAAGCATAAAGTGGGATAAAATAATGCAGATATATTAATCAAATCATATCAGAACCTCACGTTCCAATAGGCTTCTTGAATTTCTGTAATCTGTTACAAAACACGATAAAGGTCATAGTATGCACCCAGCGGATAGTGGGGCGTAGAAATAAAAGTAAAAGTAAGTAAAATAATAGCAAGGGTAAAATGAGCAGACATAAAATCACAGTTTTTCACATTAGGATCTAACACGCCAACAGGCCACCTTGTTTATGGTTTGATTCAGTTTTAGTAGAATATAAAAGACATGAATGATGAAATGAGATATAGAGTAGGCCGGGGAGGGGAGGGAGGTTTTTGTTATTGTAGATTTTTTGTTCCATGTATTATTGTTTTGTGTCAGTACCTCTTGGGACCTGCACTCCTCGATCCTTGCTTGGCTGCTTTGGTACAGTATGTTGGCATTCGACAGACAGATACGACCATGGCTAATTTGAATACACTCATCTGGAACACAGGGGGTTAAATACTCCTCATAAATGCACCAGTGTCCTAGGTCTGCTAAAGAGGAAGATAATAGACTTGGCTCTTCTTAACGAGACCCACCTCATGGGGACTGATGTAGCAAGACTAGCGAACCGGCTCTATCATGTAATATCCTCCTCCTCCGCGAGCAAGAAAACCAGAGGTGTCGCCATTGTGACAAGATGTCATTTAGATATCAAGGTGTTGGATGTGTGGGCTGACACAGAGGGGAGGATAACGATGGCAAAAGTTGAATACTCTAACAGGAAAATCGCACTAATTTCGTTGTATGCTCCTAACACATTTGATGCAGATTTTTATAAGACAATCACTAGGATAATGTTGGAACTCCATAACTACAACTTTATTGTGGGGGGGGGGGGATTTTAACATGTGTTTGGACTCAACGATTGACAGATCTGGAACCTCAGAGACACGATCAAAAACAATCCTCTGCTGCCCTTCGGGCCTGGGCCCGTGGTACTGGTCTAACTGACCTATGGCGCCATAGTTAACCCTACCTTAAATGACTTTTCCTGTCTCTCTGCCAGACATAAGACTTTCTCCAGGATTTACTACTTACTCTCTTCTCCCAATCTATTCGACAGCTTTGATGTCTCTCTATTACCCATGGCCCTCTCCGATCATAAGGGTATTTCTTTCACAGCATTGTTTGGTAAACTGACCACAAGGGCCCCCAGGTGGCGATTTAATTCATCTTTACTAAACAACAAAGACTTCTGTAAAGAATTCAGAGAAAAACTCACAGAATTTGTGAGATTTAATATTGACACAGTAAAAGACCCTAGAATTTTATGGAACTCAGTGAAGGGTTTTATCAGAAGCCACGCCACACTTTTCGCTTCCAACTTACGCAAAGCACGGTTATCTAAACTTGAAAATGTTGAAACCTTGTACGCTGACCTGTACACTGCATTACAATCAAATTACAATGAACAAACTAACTGTTTTGTATCACAAACAGTACTGTATTTGCAAATCCGGTATGTCATAAATGTATAGATGTAGCAGTACTGTCTATCTGTATGTCGTGTGTGTCATATGTTATGATGAATTGAAAATGGGGGACCCTAGGCGGTCAGGTGGCGTAGCGGAGATTGCGTTCGTCACCAACACCGGAGACGCTGGATTCGCCTGTTCGAATCCAGCTCACAGCTCCGGCGTTGTCACCAGCTTGGCTGGCCGTTCACACTAATACAATTGGCTGTATTAGAGGGTGGGAAAGCTGGCGGGGTGGGTCCGGGTCGTTGTAAACAGCGACTCCTACAGTTCGGTCGGGGCGCCTGCTCAGCGCGGATAGGATCTAAGGGGGGTAGTGTGATCCTTCCACACGTTACACCCTCTCAGTGAGAGTCCGCGCTGCCAGGTGAAAAGAAGCGGTTGATTGGCTAGACGTGTGTCGGAGGAAGCACGTGATAGCCTCCACTCTCCCAGACCGACTGTGGGGGGTAAGTGCGCAGCGCCCGGGGAGGGGATTGTGAATTGGCATAACCACTAACATTGGGATGGGAGAAAAATCTGAGGAAAAAGGAGGGGGGGAAAGATAAAAAAAATAAAAATAAAAAAATGGGGAACCCTGATGTAAACAAGACAAAAGTCTTTCTCTGGTCTGCATCCCCTTAACAATTGTATGTATTGAGCTGTACTGTACTGTACCCATTCTGCAATCTGTTAATAAAGTTTTCAATCAATCAATCAATCAATCAAACACAGGTCATATCTATGGACGTACTGGAGGCTATGGGACTGGGAAAGAAATGTATACATATGATTAAAGTAGTGCTGTCAATCGATTAAAATATTTAATCTGATTAATCGCATGATTGTCCATAGTTAACTCACGATTAATCCCAAATTAATCGCATCTTTTTTTAACATTTTTTATCTACCTTAAACGGATCTTTTTCAAGTTCCAAGTTTTAATACTCTTATTAACATGAGAGTCAACAAATGCTTGCTTTATGCAGCCATTTAACACAAAAGTATGACCCTCATGCATTGCAAATTTGCATCAAATTCAAAACAGAGTGATGCACAAAATAACTTAAAAGAAAATAATAATTTAAAACAATGGATAAAGTGTGCATGAAATAATAGGGGAAAGAAAACGTTAGGAACGTGTTACATTCACCCAAACAAGGGCTGAGTAATCACACCCCCCCCCCCTCTCTCTCACACACACACACACACTCTCCCAGCTCTCTTTCTCTCTTGCCCCATTCCTCATCTCTCACCCCCCCCTCTCTCTCTCTCTCTACTATCTCTCTCACACACACACACACACACACACACACACACACACACACACACACACACACACACACACACACACACACACACACACACACACACACACACACACACACACACACACACACACACACACACACACACACACTTTGAGTCAGAAACAAACATAGTATCAATGTATCAATAATACACCTGAGTGAAGTCTAGTAAAAAAAAATTATTATTAAAACTTAAAATATATATATCTATTTTCTAAAAAGTTAATCGTGAGTTAAAAGAAATAGTGGTGTTAATAGAATCGTGCGTTAACGCATTAATACCGCGTTAACTCAGCTTCTTCCCCCAGGCCATCAGAGCCTTGAACAATGAACACTGAGTGCCACAGAACACTGAACTATCCACACATAAGCACACATGAGCACACACACGACATGCACGCTGTGCACGCTCACACACAGGGCCGCCTCAGGGGGTGTGCGAGCAGTGCGGTCGCACAGGGCCTCGCGGGAATGGGGGCCTCGCACAAAAAAAATAAAAATAAATAAAAATAAAATATTTTTTATTTATTATTTCTTTATTATTTTTTTTTATTTTTTTATTATTATTTTTTGCGAGGCCCCCCTTCCCGCGAGGCCCTTTTTCATCACAGACCTAAAATCTAGTTTTGCTTATATGCTTATATATTTCACATTAGACACGTTTGTAGAATGTTCCTGGCTCTGCGGCTCTGCAGCGGACATACTCACTATTGGAGCTCTGGGGCTCTGCAGCAGACATACTATTGGTTTCAACGAAGGGAGGGGTTACATCATGTGTACGCCGGCTTGCGTCAGCTGCGTTTGACTATTTCACGCGTGCAGATTTGGAGGTTATGCTTAGTTATGCCAGCCAAAACAAAGAGGACGGTCATTCGGCAGATGGACTGAAGATGAAAGTTGTTGCATGTTAGACAGTTCAGTCAGGCTAGCCATCCCGGCTAAAGGCAGGGACAGCTAGTTAGCTTTAGCTACGTTATAATATTGAGTGCTAACGTGTGGTTCAGTCGGGATAGCCATGATGATGTCGGCTAGTAGCTAGCTTAGCTAAAGGCTAACTAGCGTTAGCTAACCTAGAGAGAGCGCGTGCAGCATTGTTATGCCAAGATGAAGAGGACGGTCATTCGGCAGATGAACTTCGTCAACTCCACGCGGTTGTCTCCATCCTCTTGGACGTTTGGTGAGTTTTTAATGCACTCTATTCTATTCACGCCGTGGATATATCTCTCTCTCTCTCTCTCTCGGGAGCCAAACGGGCCGGCTAGCTGTTGTAGTAGCGGTGTGTGGCCTGGTGTCAGCACCTGGTGCGAGGGAGGTGAGCTTGGTGTTTCATTATGAGAATATCTCCATGCTCAAGTCGGCTATAGTCCGCAAGGGACTTGTTGCCGGCACCGCTATGGTAAACACCACTCTGTAGTGGGACGTGTATTGCCTTCTTTTTCCCTTCTCTCTTCGGATGAGAAGAGGAAAACACAGCGGCTGTCTGAAGTGTTGGCCTGTATTGCTTTTCTCACGTTGTACAGTTTTTCAGTGGTAGCCGCATAGCTTGCTTCTGCGTTAGCTAGTGGTTAGCGATAGCCGGGTTGAGCTAACTGTTAGCCAGTTAGCTGTTTAGCTACGACGTTAGCTGCTCGGCTGGGAACGTTAGCTTGATGCTATCAGTTAGCCTAGAGTTAGCTGTTAGCTTGTGCTACGACCATTGACATTAGCCGTGAGAATAGCAGGCCCTGGCACTCTGACTACGACATCATCTTTGACAGAAGATGTAGTCGGGCCTGCACCATGACAAGGCGCCGGCCATAGCTTCTTTTTGTCCTACCAGCGAGAGGCCTTTCGTCAACGTGGAGACCTGTGTTGCGGCCTTTCGCCCTGCGTTCCTTGGTGCAGGTAAGATGTCCATTGGACATTACCCCACTCTTCCTTCCTTCCCCTCCCGAATGTTTTGTTAATAACGATGTTTTTTTCCAGGCAAAACATATGTTACTTCACAACATTTGGAGATACGACATGTGCTGTGTGTGAATTGTCTTGGTCGTTTGTGTAGCTTGGGTAGCGTTGGCCAAAGCTGTGTGTGGCCTGGTGTCAGTACCTGGCTACTCTATTTGCAGTTAGCCTATTTAGCTGATGTCGGCCATTGGCTCCTTGCTACTTTGTTTTCTCTGGTATAGACACTCTTCTCTTTGGATTTAAGTGTTGATCTTTGTCCTTTTGGATCTATGTATATTCATGTTGCCTTTGTGAAGTTATCTTTTCCTTCTGTTTTGTCCTTCCATTAAAAGTTGAATATCCTTTAGGGGCTCATCTTTGCTTATCTCTCTCATACATGCTCTCTCTCTAACACACACACACACAGACATGCTCTCTCTCTCTAACACACAAACACACATGCTCTCTCTCTCTCTCTCTTTCTAACACACACAGACATGCTCTATATCTCTCTCTAACACACAAAATGACATGCTCTCTCTCTATATATTTCTCTCTCTTTCTAACACACATATACATGCTCTCTCTCTAACACACACACACAAACAGACATGCTCTCTCTCTATCTCTCTCTTTCTAACACACACAGACATGCTCTATCTATCTCTCTCTCTTCAATTCAAATGGGCTTTATTTCACATTCTTGTATTTCTCTCAGTAGGTATGGGAGTTTTGAGTTATTGTCGATGTTTTCAAAGTCTCTTTGGGTGTTTGCAATTTGTGGGAAGTATGTCTTGGTATAGTGGGCAGGTTGTTAAGAAGTGGAGCTCGGTTTTCACCTCATCTTGTGTGCAGTGGGTCTGTCTTCGCTTGGGAGCCAGGTCTGCCTATGGCGGCCTTTCTCGATGGCTAGGCTGTGCTCGCTGAGTCTGTACCTAGTCAAGGATCTTCAGTCACAGTGCTCAGGTATTCTGCCACTGTGTACTCTCTGTTTAGGGCCAAATAGCATTTCAATTTGCTCTGGTTTTGGGTTGTTTCTTTCCAATGTGTGTGTCTCTCTCTCTCTCTCTCTATCTCTCTCTCTCTCTCTCTCTCTCTCTCTCTCTCTCTCTCTCTCTCTCTCTCTCTCTCTCTCTCTCTCTGGCCTTGCTCTGGTGGAGGGTCAGGGGCATTGCCGGGTCTGTGCAGCGATAACACTGTATATTGACTGTAGAACGGGAGCTCTCTCTCGCTCTCTCTCTTGCTATATGTTGACTGTATCATGCCTAGCCTCGGGCAGCGCTATTATTTAAGAATATGTTGACTGTATGGGGAAAAAAAATAAAAATTATATTATATATATATATATTGTTTTACCTTTTAGGGGGGGGGGGGGGCTCGCGTTTAAATCTTGCACAGGGCCTCGCATTTCTCCCAGGCGGCCCTGGGCCTACTTATGACTTTCCCTCAAATTACATTGCTATAAAAACAATCATATTTATTTTAACATAGGGGTCATCATGAACCTTGCAATTGCCTGCTGTATGGCTACCCATGTACTGTGCAATAACCATGACTTGACCGCAATTCATCTTAGATGATCTGTGACTCCACCTGCCTCATCACCAATGTTGAGGCCAAGTGGCCGGGCTCCGTCCACGACTCCAGAGTATTCAGAGAGTCTGCACTGTGCAACAGCTTCGAGCAAGGTATAGCAAATATCATGTCATTTAGAAAATGCTTATTTCAGGTAGAGGTGATCTAACATTGTATTTTATATACTATAGGTCATTACGATGGACTCCTAATTGGAGACAGGGGTTATGCATGCAAGCCCTACTTCATGACCCCCTATCCAGAGCCAGCACCAGGGCCTAAAGCCCGTTTCAACAGGGCTCATGCTCGGACGAGAGCCCGGATAGAAATGACCTTCGGCCAACTGAAGGCCAGATTCACGTGTCTGCGGGGGCTGCGGGTGGCACCAGACAGGGCATGTGACATCACTGTGGCCTGTGCAGTGCTCCACAATGTGGCAACACTGAGGAAGGAGAGGGTCCCAGTCATCCTGGACCATCCTGAGGATGACCTACAGCCAGTCCACTTGGATGAGCAGACCGGACAGGCTGCAAGGAACAGAATTGCCCACCATCATTTTGGTTAGGTGTTGAGTTATATATCGTACTTGCATCGCGTCCCGCTCTTAAGCCATACCGAGATATACCTCATCTCATGTACCTATTGTACTCCATCAACGAAAAACCAAAATACACCCCTCACCTGCCAGGCCCCGCCCCTAGTGGCGTGCTACTTAGTACTGGGCATGGCCACCACTCACTCTTCCTCTATTTTCGTTTCCATCATAGCGGATGCAAGTCGCCCTATGCAACTAGCTGTTCGAAAAGTTTAGATAATATTGAGTGCTTACCGAAGATTTGCCTACCCCTGAAATGTTCGCGGCATGTTCTGGCGGTTCTGCGACTCTGCAGCGGGATGCATTTTCGATGCATCTCAGCGTCGAGTTCGGTAGTCTCCTTGTCTTGTTGACAGCAGACAGAGGCACAGCGTGTGAGGTGTAGCTATCGAGCTACCTCGCACAAGGTAGGACTTACACCACTAGGCATTATCGCTGGTGTTAGTAAATGCTGCTTGTTGTGAGTTGTATATTGCGCCAGGGGCAGGATGTTTGGGTAAACGTCCCTCTAAGAGGTGGACGTTTCCCAGGCTGTCCTGGAGCGCGCTGCTAATACTAAATGCTATAAATGCTGGGTCAATGTTCTACTGTTCCCCGCTGTGGGATGTCACTAGGCATGACAAATGCTGGCGTTTGTGATGTGCTCGAGTTGTCCCGAGAGACAACCGAGTGTGTATTGGCGCAAGCGGCGGGATATCTGGGTAAACGTTGTTGTTTTCCCCGTTATCCTGGAGCGCGCGGCTAACGCTATGCTATATTAGGGGCTACTGTTTTCTGTTCTGTCTCTCTGCTACGGGAAGGTCTGTCTATACTACGGTCTTCCCTCCTCTCAACCATTCATGCTGACGGTCAATCGGTGTCTACTGGGGGAGTAGTGCGGGGGGGGGCTTTGTTTACCTTCATGGGTAAATGGGCTGAGGTCTAGGGCTGGTGTGCTGTTGTGAATATTATGAATGAATGCGGGACTGGTTCTCTCTGGTCCGCCTCCCCTTAACATTGTGTACATGGGCTTGCCCATTCTACAGTATGTTCGTGGTGTTAGTTCATTTATTCATTAACCCTTTCATGGTGCACACCACAGTGGAGGTTGCTTTTTGCAACCACCACTGGTGCTCCGTGTTAGCATCAGTTCTTTGCTTTTGACATGTTGAAACAGTGCCCCGCCCGGCCGACACCATGAGGTGGGTCGGCTCGGCGAGTGGCTGGTGGGCTGCTAAAGCCTGTACCGCCACGGTATGGAATTGGCAGCAATTAGTAACTGTGTTTGAATTGCTGTTTTTTCTATCAAAAAATTGTGTCTGGTGGCGGGGCCTTGAGGGCCAGCCGACGTCGACACATCGCGCGAGGTTGTTGACGTTATTAGCTTTAACCCAGCCGCAAGCTATAACCGCTCAGGGTTCTCCTCTCCGCAGAGGATTTTGGTCTTCTGCTGGAGCGCGGGCGGTATTTGTCCTAGGCCCCACACCGCCTCACACCACGCAGCCAGAAGAAGAGAGAGCACGGCCTCGTCAGCGGCGATGACGAGGCCCTCGACAGGCGGCCATATTTTCCCCCGCCAGAGGTATCCTGGGCGTTGAATCGACAGGTGTCCACAAGGCCGACAGCCTTGGCGGCCGAGGGATCGGCCATGTTGGATGGGCTCGGTTTGGAATATACAAGCCGTCGCCGTCCTGCCGCGAGCAGCCCGATCTCCGATCACTCCCTCCCCCAACACCAGCGGAAAAAGGGGGCTCTGATTGTTTCCTTTGGCTGCGGGCCGCGTGCCTTCGTTGAAGCATGTGCGGCCCCACTTTTTGCTTCTCATGGGGACAGGGGCTGACACCCAGTTGATGGCTGAGCCTGGGTCTGTCCGTGAGAATGTTGTGCTGTCAAGCGGCTCCCACACCATAAGCTGTGTTGGTTGAGCCTGGTGTTACGTCTGTCAACTATAAGTGTTGTCAGCAGGGGGGCTCGAAACCTTTTTGAGGCACACAGTGCAGGCTTCCCCGACCTCGCCTTCGCCAGGCCAGGTATCATGCAAGATCGGCAGTGGTCTGAAAAGAAGAGGTGCGCGTGATTTAGGTGGTAGTAATATCACTGCAGGACTACGGTGTGTAGGAACCCATGGGGTCCTCACGCCTTGCATGTCCGGCTGCAGAACAACTCCTCAGCATGTTCTGGAGGGGTGTTCAGTGGGGGGGCTTTTGTCACCTAGATTGATGTCAGCTTCCCCCGTATCAAACCGGCCCTTTCTGTCGGGGTCCCCCCTTGGGTGCGATTGCCTCGTGGGTAGTGTCAGGTTCCGACCCAACTCCACGGAACGCTCTGCTCGCACGGGTCCAGGGTTGGCTACGCACAGCGGGTGGGACCGGGCCGCCTATCTACAGTTCCTGGCGGACCTGCGCCACATGGCGGCAGGTGCGTTGGGAGTGTCGTCACATATGGCTACAGCAGTACCATATGTCGAGGTGGATGGAGAGAACGCTGAGGCGGGGACCCACCCGTTTTCGGGTTTGGTACAGACCCTATTGTCAGGGTCACCAGCAGTGACAGCTCTGGTCAACGAGATCCAATCTCTGTGGACGAAGCAAGCCATTGTCGTGGCGTTTTCCTCCCGGTGTTCTCTGGTGCCTGAGAAATCGGGAGGGCGGGTGTCAGACCCATGCTGGACCTGTCCCATGGGAAGGTTCGGCATTTTTTGGATCGTCTCCTACCTGTTGAACACTGTCAGGTGGGGGTCTGGTTCTCCTCCATAGACCTGTAGGATGCATATTCGCATCTCCGATCTTCCATCCTAGGGCTTACCTACGCTTCCTTTGCAGGGTTAGCGTATGAGTACCAGAGGCTGCCGTTCGGTTTTCTCGGGCTCCCCGCATCTTCACCAAGTGCGTGGAGGTCAAGGTGGATCGTCGGGTCTCGTACCAGGCAGGTTCATACCAGTCTGGGGTTTGCTGTAGACTGGAAGTAGAGTACTCCTCTTCCCAGTCAACGGTTGGAGTGCTACGGGCATCCCTCTCAGAGCGTGTTGTCGACACGCTCGGGAGGTTCCGTCCTAGGACGGTTACGGCGCTGTCCGTGATACGCCTGCTTGGTATGATGGCAACTGCTCATTCCGTGGTCCCTCTTGGCCTCCTCTTCACCCCAGGAGGGGGTTACGGAGGTGGGTTTTCCAGTATGGAAATAGACCCGGTGAGAGGCAAGTGGAAGCAGCTAAGGTTCCCGTGTCAGTACTGGGGGACCTCGCCCTGGGGGGTTCCTCACCAGGCGGGTCCCCATGGGCAGTAGGCTGTCACACGTCATGTTTTTCACCGACGCCTCCCTCGCTGGAGACGCGTCGGGTCCAACGCAGTAGGGGGCAGCTGGCAAACCATGCTGCCCGGTCTGCGCTACGTTCAATGTGTTGGTATTGAAAGCGGTCCTTCTGGTCCTCAAACGGTGTTGATCAGAACGGACAATACGACGTCAGTGTCGTATATCGACAGACAAGGAGGAGTACGCTCCCCCCGTCTGCACCGGGCGGCTGGCTATGGGCGTCCTCCATCTGCGCGGCCTGAGGGCTCTCCACATCCCCGGCAGGGTGAATGTGGGTACAGTTGTAATGTCGCGGGCGGTCCTCATCCTGACGGGTGGGGATTACGTCCGGACATAGCCAGGCAGGTCTGGGACCGATGCCGTGCCGCCTGGGATTCTTTCCCCATACATCTGTTAGGTCAGTTGTTGGGGCGGGTACGTTGAGGAGCGCAGGTCCTTGATCCTGATTGCGCCGGACCGGGGTGCAGCTGTGTGGTTCCCGGTCCTGATCCAGCTACTGGTAGCTCCGCCATGGCCTATTCCTTGGTCAGCGAAGGCCCTCACTCAAGCACACAGGTCGCTGTTCAGCACCCGGTGTTGTGCCAACGTCTGATGGTTTGGCTGGTGAGAGGGTAAGTCTGGAGAGGATGGACCCTTCTGTGGTTGATACCATCCGGAATGCGCATGCTCCCTCCACTGTCGCGCTTATGCGGGCAGATGGCGTATGTTCCAAGAGTGGTGTAAGGCGGGGGGCAGGGACCGGTGTCCTGCCCCCTGGATACTGTCCTTGTTTACCTCCAGTCTCTCCTTGATAGACTGTCGGCTTCGACGGTGAGGGTATATGCAGCAGCTATATCCTCTTATCATGAGGGATTTGAGGGTGATGTTTTGTTCAGCCACCCTCTTGTGAAGCGTTTCCTGCTCGGCGCCCGACGCGTTAAGCCGGTAAAACGCTCTTTGGCTCCGAGTTGGGATCTTCAATTGGTCCTCGTCGGTTGTCCTTGGCCCCGTTTGAGCCTCTTGAGCAAGCGCCGTTGGAACAGCTGTCGTTCAAGACCGCGTTCTTGCTGGCCGTCACCTCCGCTGAACGCGTGGGTGTGCTTTGTGCTCTCTCGGTACGACCAGAGTGCCTGTCTTTCGTTCCGATTGCGGTGCCACTCTGCAGCCTAATCCTGCCTTCGTGCCTAAAAATATCCGGAGTTCCTTCCGCTCCAGGGATATTGTGGTTCAGGCGTTTCATCCACCTCCTCACGCTAGTGAGTTGGAGGCGGGCCTTCACCTGTCATGTCCGTTCCGTGCTTGGGGATTTACCTCAGCCGTACTCAGGGCCTCAGGGCTACCGATCAGCTTTTTGTCTGTTACGGTGGTTCTCGTGCCGGTAAGGCACTATCGAAACAGCGCCTGTCCCATTGGTTGTGCGAGGGCATTGCCCTCTGCTACACGTTGGCCTGGCTGGATCCCCCTGGGGGCGTCAGGGCGCACTCCACTCGTGGGGTGGCGGCCTCTGCCGCTCTGCTGGGTGGGGCCTCGGTGGAGGACATCTGTGCTGCAGCTTCATGGTCCTCCCCGGGTCCCTTCGTAAGGTTTTACCTCATGGACATGACCGGGGGTTCTGTCTCCCAGGCGGTTCTGAGGTCTGTGGCCTCTCCTCCTTCCCGTCCTTTGGTGGGGTAGCAGGGGTGTGTGGGTATGGGCCACAGTGTGTTGTGTCACACGTGGTTCAGCCTGTGCTGTGTGTTCAAGGGGTTCTAGTTCCCTCTTGTTCACACTCGGGTGGAGTTGACTGCGCCCCCTCTTCATTAGGAAGGATGGGGTGACGGGACTCCCCTTTCCCCTTGATGTGGTCTTACGGGTCCTCAGGGGGTGCATCTGTCGGGCCTCGCGTCCGCTCTACCCCATATCTCGGTATGGCTTAAGAGCGGGACGCGATGCAAGTATGATATATAACGATAGGTTATGTATATAACCTAGTTATATGAGTACTGGCTAAGCGTCCCGCTCTTAGCGTGCCCTGAGTTCCCTTGGGGAAACTTTTCTTTGGAAACGATTTTTTCCAAGGAAGAGTGAGTGGTGGCCATGCCCAGTACTAAGTAGCACGCCACTAGGGGTGGGGCCTGGCAGGTGAGGGGTGTATTTTGTTTTTTTCGTTGATGGAGTACAATAAGTACATGAGATGAGGTATATCTCGGTATGGCTTAAGAGCGGGACGCTTAGCCAATACTCATATAACTAGGTTATATACATAACCTATCGTTAATTTAGGTTCTGTATCATTAGGGGATCCGCTTGGCATCACTCATGCACTCCCTCGCGTACGTGCACGCGCACTGAATAAATTCCACAAATGTACCTTTAATACCAGTATTAGTCTGACCACACCCTTCATCAGCTTACCTTCATAAGCAGGTGTGTGGTCACCTGCTCTCCTCCTTCTCGCTTTCACCACAAGGAAGTGCCCGGTAGTACCCCACTTGACGTGTTGTTAGTTGAAAAGAGTTGTGACGAGTTTACATTGTGCTTAATTTTTTCTTCTCTCATATCTGTTGTAAAGAAAAAGTTTGGGTCATAATGTATTCCGCGGAGAGTAGACCCGCTAGACCTACTCTTCACCAGCGGTTCTCCATTCCCGCCTCCGTCGTGCGTTTTGGTGCTGGGCTGTTGCCACTTTCATGGTTGCCGACCCAGCCCAGGAGACAGCCGATGGATAGTTTGCCTCTCCGAAGAGCCGAGGAGTCGGTGCCGTCGCTCCGGCGATGGCCTGATCTCGACTCTGGTTCTTCTGGTTCCGGGGAATCGTCCGTTGGTGAACGGGGGGTTGTCTTGGAGCCAGAGGATTTGCGACGCAAACTTTTCGCGTCTGCCCGTTCACGTCGCAAGATGGTAGCATGCAGACGCGAACGGCCTGGTTTGGGGAACTGCTGGAGACCAGTTTGTGTGTGTGTGTGTGTGTGTGTGTGTGTGTGTGTGTGTGTGTGTGTGTGTGTGTGTGTGTGTGTGTGTGTGGAGGGTTCTACCTCCTCGTCCCCGGGAACCACAACCATTTCCCGGCACCCCCATAGGGAGCCCATACAGTGCTGCACAGTTATCACTAGGTCTGAGAAAAATCTATAATCTATTGTAAGACTATGTGTGTGTGTATGTGTGTGTGTGTGTGTGCGTGTGTGTGTATGTGTGTGTGTGTGTGTGTGCGTGTGTGTGTGTGTCAGAGACTTAGGGGGATTCTACCTCCTAGCCCCCGGGAACCAACACCACCCCCCATCACAACCAATACCCGACACCCCCTAGGTCTGAGAAAAATCTATAATCTATTGTATACTATGTGTGTGTGTGTGTGTGTGTGTGTGTGTGTGTGTGTGTATGTGTGTATGTGTGTGTGTGTGTGTGTGTGTGTGTGTGTGTGTGTGTGTGTGTGTGTGTGTGTGTGTGTGTGTGTGTGTGTGTGTGTGTGTCTATGGTGTATTAGTACATGAGGGGGTAGGACCTAAACAACTATTATTTACCCATCACCGCAAGAGTACCCCTAGACTCAGATCAAAACCTAGAGAGCTTCCTAACATACAGGATGACTTCACACAGCTTTTATGGTATAATGCATGTACCATCAGATATTTTGTTTATGTAGTTAGTATAAAAGCGTTTTTCAAGACAGACTTTAAGTAACGATTTTTATTTACTTACAGGTAGACAGCAACACCATAAGATAGTTCTGCATCCGACTCGTGATCTTCATGCATCTCTGCTAATGCCTGGTAAGTCAACTCTGCTATCTATCCATTACTTGAATGTATAGACCTTTACCATCGTTCTGTTAAACTTATGTACGAGTTATAGAAGGATATCGTTAGATTGCTATAACCATTGTTTTTATAAAGTTCTGTTTCATATTACCCCGTAAACCTAGCAGCAAGCTACTAGCTGGGGGTCGGTGTGTACGTGATGTAGTTCTAAAAAAAAAAGAAGAAGAAGAAGAAGAACCACTTCCGTTTACGTTTTTTCTTCTTCGTTTTTAGAACTACATCACGTACACAGCGGCCACCCTCTCTAGCTAGGTCTTAAAGGTGTAATATCGCCATCTTCTGGACCTCTTACCTATCACATTGTCCATTCTGGTTCCTCCTGACTGAGCCCCCTCGGTGAGACATGGTTATGTCGCCGTTCATAGTGGGATATATTACTACATCCTCCGTCTCTGCAGGCAAACGTATATCGCTCTCCAGGCTAACGTTAAATATTCAAGGAATATGATATTATAAAAGTTAATACAGGGAGGGGAGACACATCATTGTGTTGACTAAATGGTAGAGATAGCCACCCCCGTATTCACTTTATGTTTTAATACACCGTTTATTTAAATGTAGATCCATTTCGGGGGGCCGACGATTCACTCCTGACTGATTTACGAAGATATTCGACGCCTAGCGATACAGTGGATCTAACAGAATCATCCTTACCAGCCTCACCAGAACCAACCCCAGAACTTACAGGTAACTAACTATATCTACATGATTTCTATATGAATTGAAAATGGGGTACCCTGATGGAAACAAGACAAACGTCTTTTTCTCAGGTCTGCATCCCCTTAACAATTGTGTGTATTGAGTCGTACTGTATTGTACCCATTCTGCAATCTGTTAAATAAAAGTTTTCATTCATTCCTTCAATCATCTTACACAAGCGAGGAATATTATTTCTCTTTTAAATACGCTTTATAATAAACATCTCTTTTTTCTCTTCAGATGTAAGTACCAATGAACTGTCTACTTCAGAACCTTCTAATGCTGAAAACACTCAAGGTATGTATACATGTATATGTATTATGTATAGGTTTTTATGTATATCTGTATATCTCGGTCAATATAGCCGTAATAAAAACATTTTTATTTTTATTTTTGACAGAGGGGGGGCTAGAGGCGGTTAGGACCATGGTGGAGAGTCTGGCCAGTACAATCCTTCCTACATCCGTTATCGTTACAGGTATGTATATTTTAGAGGAAATATATGTTGTGTGTGTGTGTGTGTATGTGTGTGTGTGTATAATTTAGGTTACTAAAAACATGTATTTTAATTTGACAGAGGAAGGACCAGCGACAGGGGATACCCTTGCGGAAAGTTTGGCCAGTACAATACCTCCTACATCCGCTATCGTTACAGGTATGTAGCTTTTAAAGGAGAACATATGTTATGTGTGCGTGTGTGTGTGTGTGTGTGTGTGTGTATAATTTAGGTTACTAAAAACATGTCTTTTTAATTTGACAGAGGAAGGACCAGCGACAGGGGAGACCCTTGTGGAAAGTCTGGCCAGTACAATCCCTCCTGCATCCTCTATCGTTACAGGTATGTACTTTTTAAAGGAGAACATATGTTGTGTGTGTGTGTATGTGTGTGTGTGTGTGTGTGTGTGTGTGTGGGTGGTGTGTGTGTGTGTGTGTGTGTGTGTGTGTATGTGTGTGTGTGTGTGTGTGTGTGTGTGTGTGTGTGTGTGTGTGTGTGTGTGTGTGTGTGTGTGTGTGTGTGTGTGTGTGTGTGTGTGTGTGTGTGTGTGTGTGTGTGTGTGGATGTGTGTGTGTGTGTGTGTGTGTGTGGGTGTGTGGTGCATATGCTGATATTAACATCCTTTTTGTATCTCTTCATAAGATATAGACTGGAATACGCTGTGGGGACCTGAGATTCTACAAGAAATCGCTGCTATTGACCTCGCAACCCATAAGCGAAATACTACAAGACAAAGACAGCAGATCTACTCCATTGCCGAACGTGATCTCCAGAGGGAACGCATACGGCGTAGGTTACAGGCGGCCTCCCAGAAAATGATATATTCAATGGTCGCGATGCTGATGTCTGAAATTGGGTACTTTTAATATATATATATATATATATATATATACATGAGGAAGGACCCCTACTGATTATATCATAAAGTGATTTGTATATACATTTTTTATTTTATTTTATTATTTTTACTAAACATGGAAAGAATACCTATTAATCTAGATAATGAACTGAGTAATCCTCCTACACTAGAGGCCCCTAGTATAATAGCTACCGACCTACAAACAGTATTCGATAGTATAATTAACTCGGTTACACCTTTGGCCGAATTAACAGAAGCCGTATTAACAGACCTAGAAGGTTTTTTTGATGGGGCGAACGCTTCTACTCACAGTGATGACGAGATTCAGTCTCTAGATACTGGCTTACCTGAATTAACCGACATAGAAGCTTTTTTTGATGGGGTGAACGCTTCTACTCACAGTAATGACGAGATTCAGTCTCTAGATATTAGCTTACCTGAATTAACCGCCGTAGAAGCTTTTTTTGATGGGGTGAACGCTTCTACTCACAGTGATGACGAGATTCAGTCTCTAGATATTAGCTTACCTGAATTAACCGCCGTAGAAGCTTTTTCTGATGGGGTGAACGCTTCTACTCACAGTGATGACGAGATTCAGTCTCTAGATATTAGCTTACCTGAATTAACCGCTGTAGAAGCTTTTTTTGATGGGGTGAACGCTTCTATGGTTGAACCATGCATAATGTTGGTACCCCCTACACGACATACCCCCGGTTCTACTATAGCTCCCTCGTCTAATAGTAATGCACAGACAGGGGGAGGGGACCCTAATGTTACTATTCGAGAACCTTTTAATAATGTAGAGACAAGACACCTTATACATTTCCCATCCCTGACAGAGACACCTGATTTTAGTGACTTCTACACCGCTGTGGTAGGCACTCTACACACCGTGTTAGCTAAAATAGCAGAACAAGCAGGGCCTAGGGATGTCGTGCAGGTTGAATTAACAGGTCAGAGTCTTACAAACGGGGCTTATCTGTTAATAAATGATGGGATACAACACCTTGGTCAGTTTTATACGGCACTAGATGCACTCGTCCAATCGAATATGGCCATTCTAGCCGATAGAACCCTACAACTAGCGGTTAATGTTGTTACTGTGCCAATAGGAGGTGGGAAAAGAAGATTAACCACTTTATTGGCTTCTCAGCTAATCCGTAAAAAGGCAACATTTCTACATATGCATACAAAAGATGATGAGTTATGTTTTGCAAGATCTCTAGCGTTGCTGATGATGAAACCAGATAGCCCTGCTACACTGGCAGAGGTAAAGATCAAAGAGTTTCATCGTCGTGCAGGGATCCCTGAGGGAGCTGTAGCCTTCACTGATATCCACAGGTTTGAACAAGCCCTAGATAGGAAGATCGTTGTATTCTACAGAAACCGGGAAGGGTTAGGTCATTTCGCTAGCGGGTATGAAATAGAGCACAGCTTACATCTGTTCTTTAACGAAAATCATTATTATGGCATAACTAAACTCTCTAGTTTCTTAGGCTATAGTTTTGTGTGTGACGGCTGCTACACCGGCTATAACAATAAAGGGGCTCATAGCTGTACAAAAACGTGTTCTGTCTGTACACACCCACGCTGTCATACCATCCCTCTAGTATTAACTATGTGTAATGACTGTAATCGAACCTGTCGATCCGCGTTTTGTCTTAAACAACATAAGGAACTAGCGCTTGGCCCCAATCAGAGGAACTCATGTGATACGCGTAAGAAATGTCTAGAGTGTAAACAGCTTTATTACATTGCCGTATCTAATCCAAAAACCCACACATCACATGTAAAGTTGCTAAGTGCTATTCGTGTGATGAGTCCTTGCTGACCCCCGCAGACAGGCATAATCATCAGTGTTACCTAACATCACTTCCTCTAGATAAAAAGAAATATGACCAGATAGTTTTTTATGACATTGAAACATATACAGACCGAAATAATAAACACATCCCCTATCTCATATGTACACAGACGCATGGTATGTCTAAGACATGGACCGGTCCTAAATGTATTATAAGGTTTCTGGAGTATTTTAGAACCCCCCAGTACAAACACTATACTTTCATCGCGCATAATTCGAAAGGATTTGATTCTTATCTAGTTATAAAACAGATGGTTATGGAAGGATTAAAACCTTCCTTAATAACCCAAGGCAGTAAAGTCCTCTGTCTAACGGATAAAAATTACCATCAGAGGTATATTGACAGTGTGTCCTTTCTCCCTATGAGGCTCGGAGAAATGCCAAAAGCGATCGGATTTCCAGACACGTCAAAGGGTTACTTCCCCCATGCGTTCAGTAGCCTGGATCACCTGCACTATATCGGTGCCTATCCCCCTGCCAGTGCGTACAACCCTGACCTTATGCCCTCCGATACCCGCAGGAAATTCTATCTCTGGTATGAGACGGTCAGGAAGGATGTCTTTAACTTTGACACAGAGGCAGAGCTCTACTGTCGTAATGACGTAGACATCCTATCCAAAGCCTGTTTGAAATTTCGCGATGATTTCATTAAAGAAACCAACATAGATCCGTTTAGATCCGTTACTATCTCTGCGGCTTGTTTGAAAGTCTTCAGAACAAAGTTCTTGCAGGCCAAGACGATTGCTATACCTGACTGTACCAACTACCAGAATCAGAAATGCTACTCGAGTGTATCCATTCAATGGCTGGAATACCAAGCGTTTCTGCATAATGTTGTGATACAGCACGCTGCAAATGGGGGAGAGAGAGCTGTTGGCCCTTATTTCATAGACGGGTACTTTGAGAAATCAGATGATGTAGGGGGTATAACTAAAAATGCCTTGGAGTTTTATGGCTGTTTTTGGCACAGCTGTACCATATGTTTCAAACCCAGTGATACAAACCCAGTAACACGTAGACTTTTTGGAGACATGTATACAGACAGTATAGCTAAGCTCTGGGATTTGAAAACTAGTCATGGTCTTACTACAGACGTTATATGGGAACACGAATGGGTAAAAAAGACTCAGACGGATCCAGGGGTTATAGAGTTTCTAAACCGATACCCCCATGCGATTAGAGAGCCTGTGTGGTAACCTTGACTTCATAATTTCATGATTTCATAATCAAAAATGTTAGATTAACCCAGAAAACTGAAAGTATCTGTAGTGATGGTAAATAGTTCATCACACATAGACTCTCAGAGTGATGGAACAAGCAGCCATTCCAAACCCCCCCAGGAAACCAAACACCTAGACATGTGACAGTTGAGCACAGCAAGGAGAGACCAAACAGCGGAAATGCCTCTGTAAGAATGTGGTTGCAATAATAGATTCAGAAAATACAAAGTGCCAGTTTGGTAGATGGGGTTTTTGGGATGGCTCTTGTGAATTGAATAGTATTAACCTAAGACGCACTGACTATACTGGGTTAATATTATATCAACACAAACACTATTAAGGCAGAAGTCACCAGACCTCATCAGTTGAACACCACCAGGCGACACCTCATGACGACATTGTTTACTCAGTCACACACCACAGAAAAACGGTGACCTAAAGACAGCTGCGCTAACCAAGATTAGAGGTCACAGGAAATATAATTGCATTATATTAGTTTAGAATGAAAACAATGTTGGAATAATAAAACAAGAGTATAGTAACCTATTAGAAAGTAACTTACAAAGAAGAACCATATAGAAGGAATGTTAAAATGATTGATTCATTCAAAGGGGGCCACAGTCAAACCACCCCTCTGTCCAAAAAGGAGGGGGCCACAACCCACGAGGAAGGACATGTTGGGACCGATAAGCCCCAGAAATAAGCCCCAGAGAGGAATGTTAAAAGGTCTGAGGTCGTTGGACCTCCTCGCTGCTGGGAACTGGAAGAAGACACCGGCGGGGAGGTCAAGGGGGGGCTGACCATCTGGGGAGGGGCGCCATGTGTGGAGGCAAGGAAACTATGTGGGAAGTCAGGGTATAAAACAGTGGGTTTTTGGTGAGGAGGGCCAGGCCAGCTCAGGACACCCGCCACACACCGTTACCCAGGGGGTCTGAGTTTGGTCTCCACCACCACCACGACCATGGTCTACTTTGTCCCTATGTGAGTAGAAACTGTATATGGAATAATGTGATAACTAGAGTAAGATGCCTATCTTAGGCCCATGTTTTATCATGTGGTGACAGAGAGTACTATGGTCTTATTTCATTAACATAACATGACTAAAATGTATGTACAATACTGTCTTTTGATGTAAAAAGCCAACGAGGGCTATTGTGATTTACCTGCATCAAATCCTTTTGTACAATCATGTATTATGTTTGAAGTGTCCTGTATGTAACCAATGCATTATTCCAATCTCGGCCCACGCTGCAATTAAATGAATATTGGACCATAGCTGCTGGTTGTCTGGCTGTACACATTTATTCTCTACTGGCTAAAATTGGGAGCTCAGATGAGGACCATGTTTTCTATCACACTGTGATCTTTCCCTTCCTCTAGTTAGCAACCTCACTACTGTGCTGTAATTAATGGATATTCATATAGGAATATACAACAGTTAGTGCCGTTTTTAAGACCCGTTCTGATTTGTTCACATAATGAGCATGCAGAAAAAGAACCGGGAAGTTGGAAATTTGCAGTACAGGGTGAGAGGCTGTCTGGAGGATGAGAGAGACATGGGGTGAATAGGAATATTGATGGTCGTGTATAGCCACAGTAGGACCCAGGGTGGATGTGTGTATTTTTTGCTTACAGGACTGGTGGTGATGTTAGATTAGGATGTCCAAAACTGAACCTGCTTATTTTGAGTTGTATTACAGTGAATGCGAGCAGCGTGTTTGTGCAATGTCGTTGTGAGCAGGAGGATGAAACTTGCGAAATTTTTTTTGATTATATAAGAGCGGCAGCCGACGAAGAGTTATTAGTCATATTTGAGGGGACCGGCGTAGGAGCAGTAGAACGGAGATTAGTCACAGATAGCGGGAAGTGGGACTGTGAGTGACGGAGTGGTTCCACGAAGAGAAAAGAGAATAGAGAGTTTAATGAGAAAACCGTGGTAGTACAGGGGTAGCCTGGTTCCACGAAGAGAAAAGAGAATAGAGAGTTTAATGAGAAAACCGTGGTAGTACAGGGGTAGCCTGGTTCCACGAAGAGAAAAGAGAATAGAGTGTTTGAATGAGAAAACCGTGGTAGTACAGGGGTAGCCTGGTTCCACGAAGAGAACAGAGAACGGAGTGTAGAGTAGAATAAAGAGAACCGTGGTAGTACGGGGGTAGCCTGGTTCCACGAAGAGAACAGAGAACGGAGTGTAGTGTAGGGTACTGAGAACCGTGGTGTAGTACAGGAAATCCTGATTCCGCGAAGAGAAAAAAGTGATGAGGAATCTCTAGTTAGGAGGCGACGTGCAGAAGCGGCCTGAGTGAGGGAAAGTAGACAAGCTAGGGCTGATGGTTAGGGGCGCATTTTGGAAAAGAGTGGTGAGGAATCTCTAGTTAGGAGGCGACGTGCGAGAGCGGCCTAAGTAAGGGACAGTGTACGAAGCAAGGGTTTAGTTTAGGTAAAATATTTAAGGAAAGAATGTAGTGTAGTGTATGTTCAGTGATCAATTTTTAGATGAGAAGTCGGCTTACACAAGAATCCAAGGTTAATAGCGTTGCGCCATGTAATCGATGTCTCGGTTTGTTTGTATTTGTGTATTTGTGTAAATTGTATGTGATCAGTAGCAAGCTTGACGAAGGTTGTTACGTTGTGACGTGGATCGGATCAATACTAGTCTGGAGCAAATCGTATTGGAGGTTGGAGCTAACTGGTTTAGCTTGGCGGAGAAGATGCGGTATTCTAGAGATGTTAGAGCGCCGTTGTGAAGACATTTGCGAAACGCTGTGAGAGAAATTGTTGTTAGAAGGCGAGTCGATGCGTTCGTTGCAGTGATTGGGGTCGTTTTAGTGGTTGTATATGATGCGGTAGAAATTGTGTACAAGAGTAACGTGAATGACAGAAGTCGCAGGATGGTGACGTCATGGTTAGTCATGGTGAATGAAAGAAGTCGCATGAGGATGACGTCATGGAGTTGAATGGAGAGTGTGTAGCGTTCACGGCGCGTGCGACCAGGCGGAGAGACGGGTAGGAGGAATGATTAATGTTGATCTGTGTAACGGCGTTGATATATGAGGATGTTTTTAAATTCTTTTACGTTAGTTTGTTCTTTTAGAGTTGGTTATTTTAGGCTTGTGTGAGTTGTTTATGCTTTGATTGGTACTGAGCGAATTGCGTGGATGAATGGATCTTGAAAGGCACGGCTCCCGTGAGGGCCTTGAACCTCGCATGGAGGCTGGCTAAGCTAGTTAGCTTGCGTGCTGTTGTTGTGTGGCGTTTGCGAGCGACATGTTACGTTTCGAGTTTTGAGAATGATGTTTGGGGAGGGGTAGAGAACGTGGCATGTTGTGAATGTCGTGGCAGTGTGTAGTTATGCTTTGCCGGAATACATCGTCCGGGGAGCAACGTTGGCCACTGCGCATGCGCGATACAACGTGGATCAATGCATTTGTAATTCGTAATTCGCTCAGGGGACAGGAATAACGGGTGAGAGGATATTCTATATTATGTATTATGGTTATATTTGTATATTGTGCATTGTATTTATGTGTACGCAGGGGTAGAGATAGGTGACTTATCAGTGGTTGGTTTAAGGGAGAAAGTTGAGAATAGGCTGCGGACGTTGTCAGAGTGTGGATGATTTAATATACATGCCCATAAATTAAGCTGGGATTCATAAAACCGGCTGAACTGGGTAGGTTGTGTTGTTGTCTTTGATACATAGGGGTATATTTTTAACCAGGGGGGAATGAGAGTAATAGATTAAAAATAGTACAGTGGAAAACATGGAATTGTTCACCCGTTTTAAATACATCATAACTTTTTTTATGAAATGAGTGATGCTTACATGTTTTATGAGATGAGTTGATGGACGTTGCCGGTAATAGGTTAAAATTTCACAAAACTAACCTTATCAGTGGCTATTTATTGAGAAGGGAAATACTGTGTGCACTGCACAAAACAAGTGTGTACATGTGTGATGTTGTAGATTATGGGAGATAGTCATTGGGGAGGAAATCAATTTGGGGTTTATACTGCAAAACATTGCAGTGTGTCTATCAGTAGGGAATGATTTCGTTTGCCTGTGACCGAGTTAGACACACAATTTAACTACTCTGGGTAAATGTATCATTTAAAAGTGGGAACAAAATATATACATTAAGTCTGTGGGGGAAGCAAGGTTGTTTTACACAAGGGTATGCCCTTACCGAGGGGGGTAGTTAGGTTGTAATTTTATTACTTAAATGATGTTGTGTTAAAAAAGTAATTGTTTTAATCTGTGTGACATGTACAATTGTGAGCTTAGAATAATGATGTTGTGTTTGACTGGAGTTTAAGATATAGCTTGATAAAATGAAAATGCTTGTATAGGATATACATTGATGTTAAGATGTTAGATTTTGGTACGCTGTTGGAATAATGTTGCTGCAAATCTTTAGATGTAGGCTTGTTGATATGTATTTTGTTGCATTGCTATGTTGAAATACTGTTAGAATGTTATATCTTTATTGATTACAGAATCCTTGGGTCACAGTGGGATAATAGTGACAGGGGGTTTGTTTAGTAGCTGTTTTGATGTAAGATTGTGTTTTAGCAGTTATTTTTTTTGTATTTTATTTTTTTATTCTTTTTTAAAACAAACATATAAACAAACATGACAACACACGATAAGATATACAAGCATTAATTGTCAGGGCACATCCAATGGGATCACCTTTTGGTTAGTTGTTTTATATAAGATATACCCATAATACCTGTTATCTAAAAAAAAAAACCCTACATACATATGCTCAGCTCGAACCCCCCCCTCCCGGACCCCACCTTGAGAAGTACCTCCACTATCCCTCGCACCTAACCAGACACTACCATTATAAGCTAGCTTTTATTCTCTCCACCACTTCTAACCACATTGACATTTTGGATTCATTGAGACCCAGAATTCTTGCTGTAGATATTTCATGGTAAATTACATCGAGATATGTAAGAAACCAAACTTTACGGCACATTTTTTCCGGTTGAAACCAGCGTGATGCGATCAGCTTTTTGGCTACTGTGATACCCGATAAAACCAATCTCTTTAGCTGTGGATTCACTGCAAACTCAAAAACATCATTCAACAGCAATACCGAGGGGTGTACAGGTATATTCCAAGATACGAGTTTTGATATTTGTTGGGTCACATCTTTCCAGAATGCCTTAACTGGTGAGCAGTCCCAATACATGTGCATAAATGTCCCTTCGTCCCCATTTGTACATTGGGTGCATTTGGAATCTTGTTTGAGCCCCATTCGGCACAGTCTTATAGGAGTCAAGTATGTCCTGTGAATATAGTTAAGATTGATTTGTTGATGATCCGGGTTCCTTGATGTAAGTCGGACATTTGCCCAGGCTCCTTGCCAATCAAAGTCATTTTCCAGGTCTGGTATATCCCTCCTCCAGACAGAGTCAAGTTGGAGGGTTTCATACGAGGACGTTAGTAATTGATGATAAAATTCTGAAACAAAACCTCTCGATGTCTCTCTTGAGTAGAAGAATTTGTGGTATCTGTGGTGTTCAATTGGTCTGTCTAATGGAACACCGTGAGACTTCAAACATAGCTCTAACTGTTTGTGAAAAAGCCATGTGGACTTGGTGAGATAAAAAAATTTAAAAAAATTTAGCAGTTATTATAAATAATTTGTGTGTGTAATGACTAACCTTTTGTTGAATTTCAGGAGGGTCGATGGGTGGTAAAGCAATTTAGGGAAGGTCACGGAAACTCATAAAGAGTGACCCAGGCTATCTTTACTAAGCAGTAAACGGCCCAAGGGGGACCAAGCAGGGAGTGAGACTGGACGCAACAGGAGAGAGGTCACAGAGGTGAAGATAGGAGTGTACAGTTGTACAGCTGCAAACAGGGAGACGGAATGGAGCTAGGCAGTTAGAAGCAGGGGAAGTAGAGGTCAGAGGTGAAGATGCAGAAGACAGTTGTAAAGTGATGACAGTTATTTTTACGACGGGGGAGAGGTTGAGACAGGAAGCGGCTAATTTAAGAAAAGAGGGTAGGAGACTGTTGAATAGGAGCCAGATCAGATGAGGTTATTTACATTTGATTAGGGCGGCCTGTTTGATTGAAGGAATAACCTGGAGATATCACCAGTTCTAGCAGGCTGGGGTGTCTACAGGTTGAAAAAGAGGTTCTGCTAGACCTTTTTGAGTGCAGAGATAAAGAAGAGATGGTATTAGCCTGATAATGAGTGTAGCCTGATGAGAGGGCAGAAGAGGGAGAAGCAAACTAACCTTTGTTTGTCAAGAATGTGAAATGATTAACGAGTGTGGTGGAAGTATATGTTTATAGTATGAAGGATGAGGTTGAAATGATCTGTGTGGCTGAGAATGAGAGAGGATGTTGGTTATTTTGTGTGGTTAAGAGATTATTGAGTATGTATAAAAGGGATTTTGATGCAGGAGTGAAGGAGTGAGCGATGTCATTTTTTTATTTCAGTTCATATCATTTAAATGAGAGTTTGTTTTGGTTAAGGTAACAGCCTGTGCTCAGGATGTGTGGATGATGTTGAATTGTGAGGTTTGATTGGCTTTGGATTTTATTTCTTTTCTAAGAACTCTGATGTTCAGGATTGAATGGGTTGTGACAATGAGGAATTGGATGAAAGTGTTTATTTTATGTCATATTATTTTAGGTTTGATTTTTGTATGTATGAGTGAGCGTGAATGTACATTTTTGAATTTATTTTCTAAATGTTTTGATCTGTAGTTGTGTGGACTGAAAGGTGTTTGAATAGGAACCAGTAGGGGTGATTGTGCTGACTTAAGAGGTGTCGAGTCTCAGGGACAGGATGCTGTTCCAATTGGGGGTTGGTGTGATATTGAATGGATGGTTTTGGAAAACCTGGTTTATATTTTATTTCATTGATTTGCTGTTTTAGGTATGAATGGTGATTTTTTTATGTAAAAATTGCAAGGCATGTGGTTGATAGTCTCGCATGTAGAAATTGCAAGGCATGTGGTCGGAGGATGTGTTATATTTGAATATTTGGTTAATTGTTTGATTTTTTTTTCTCTCTTTTTCTTCCCAAATGTTTTTTTTGTTAATGATCTGGGGAGAGGACTGTTGGAAGAAGAGATGCATTGGATCAAATCAATGACAGTTAAGTAGTGCCACCACGATTTGCATATGGAATTAATGGCTTCCCTTATTGAGTATGTTGACATATTGTGTAAAAAGATTTGCTCTGTGCTTGTGTCTTCAACAGCTCAGAAAAGGGAGGGGAAAGGCAGAGCAACGCTGGGAGAGACATGAATACATTTCATTAGAAGCAGTGACGTAGGATTTCATTTTTCCCTGTTACTCTGCAGTCCAATGAAGGTGAGAGAATTCTTGTAACACAGAGACCCCTGCCTGTACAAACCCCATGCGGGTGGGGCCAGGTTGTAAAAACTGAACAGATGTGGTTTGGAGGAACTTCCACGCTATAATCATCTGACGACGGGTTGTCATGAGATGATCAATGGCTGGACCTGGGATGACCTGGCCTGGGGGGGGCGGGGCCAGTCTGAAGACTGAGCTGACAGTGTGTAAACAAGGTTCTCTGGGGAGTTGTGGTTGGACTGCGGGGACAGGATCGAGACTGGATAGGTACTGATGGGCTTTGTCTTGTGCACATTGATTTGGTAAAATGCGCAGGCAAAGGGCGGATAAATTACACAACGCAGGGTCAGATATAGATGCATTCACATAAGTAAGGATATGGCCAGGGTGAGGAGAATGGGTAAAAGAAAATTTTCGTTGAAATTCTGCTTTCCTCTGCCAAAACTGAGCTGAGGGAACAAGAAGTGACAAGTTTATGACCGTTATGTGTCATAAAAGGGAGGAGGATAGGTGGGAAGCAATTAATTAAATGTGCAGACGTGATTGTACTATCTTAAAGAGAAAATTAGCAGGAAGAAGGGATTATTTCAGAGAATGAATGTAAAATGAAAATATTGTGATACTAATGGATCTTGTCTCCCCTCAGATCATGTAAACGGATACTGTAATTTAAAAAAAAAATTGTGATTGATTAGACTTTAAATGTGTAATGTTTAGATTAAATTGTTTTAATTGTTTTTAGCATATTCAACGTGCCCAGAGGACGAGGCCTGATGAAAGAGTGGTAAACACTGTTTCATTTAAGGCAGAGTAGGTTAATTGGGGTTCTGGATGAATGGGTCATTTGGATTCCCCGGGAGGGGGCCATAGTCAGGGGAAATGTGGGAAAGAAAAGAAGAAGACAAGAAGGCAAAAATTGATGAGATGGACCAAAGAAGAATGGAAAAAATTGAGAAGAAAAATTGAGAAAAATTCAAATTTTTAAGATTTTTGTTATTATGTTAAATTGTATGGCTAGTATGTATAGAAATTAAGTCAAGATAATTGTAATATGACATTAGTAAAATGTCAAAGGGAGGAGCTGTGGTAACCTTGACTTCATAATTTCATGATTTCATAATCAAAAATGTTAGATTAACCCAGAAAACTGAAAGTATCTGTAGTGATGGTAAATAGTTCATCACACATAGACTCTCAGAGTGATGGAACAAGCAGCCATTCCAAACCCCCCCAGGAAACCAAACACCTAGACATGTGACAGTTGAGCACAGCAAGGAGAGACCAAACAGCGGAAATGCCTCTGTAAGAATGTGGTTGCAATAATAGATTCAGAAAATACAAAGTGCCAGTTTGGTAGATGGGGTTTTTGGGATGGCTCTTGTGAATTGAATAGTATTAACCTAAGACGCACTGACTATACTGGGTTAATATTATATCAACACAAACACTATTAAGGCAGAAGTCACCAGACCTCATCAGTTGAACACCACCAGGCGACACCTCATGACGACATTGTTTACTCAGTCACACACCACAGAAAAACGGTGACCTAAAGACAGCTGCGCTAACCAAGATTAGAGGTCACAGGAAATATAATTGCATTATATTAGTTTAGAATGAAAACAATGTTGGAATAATAAAACAAGAGTATAGTAACCTATTAGAAAGTAACTTACAAAGAAGAACCATATAGAAGGAATGTTAAAATGATTGATTCATTCAAAGGGGGCCACAGTCAAACCACCCCTCTGTCCAAAAAGGAGGGGGCCACAACCCACGAGGAAGGACATGTTGGGACCGATAAGCCCCAGAAATAAGCCCCAGAGAGGAATGTTAAAAGGTCTGAGGTCGTTGGACCTCCTCGCTGCTGGGAACTGGAAGAAGACACCGGCGGGGAGGTCAAGGGGGGGCTGACCATCTGGGGAGGGGCGCCATGTGTGGAGGCAAGGAAACTATGTGGGAAGTCAGGGTATAAAACAGTGGGTTTTTGGTGAGGAGGGCCAGGCCAGCTCAGGACACCCGCCACACACCGTTACCCAGGGGGTCTGAGTTTGGTCTCCACCACCACCACCACCATGGTCTACTTTGTCCCTATGTGAGTAGAAACTGTATATGGAATAATGTGATAACTAGAGTAAGATGCCTATCTTAGGCCCAGGTTTTATCATGTGGTGACAGAGAGTACTATGGTCTTATTTCATTAACATAACATGACTAAAATGTATGTACAATACTGTCTTTTGATGTAAAAAGCCAACGAGGGCTATTGTGATTTACCTGCATCAAATCCTTTTGTACAATCATGTATTATGTTTGAAGTGTCCTGTATGTAACCAATGCATTATTCCAATCTCGGCCCACGCTGCAATTAAATGAATATTGGACCATAGCTGCTGGTTGTCTGGCTGTACACATTTATTCTCTACTGGCTAAAATTGGGAGCTCAGATGAGGACCATTTTTTCTATCACACTGTGATCTTTCCCTTCCTCTAGTTAGCAACCTCACTACTGTGCTGTAATTAATGGATATTCATATAGGAATATACAACACCTGTTTTAAACCCTAGAGAAGCGCTGTATGGGGGACGCACGTCTGCTATAAGATTACGCTATACTACGGCGGAGGACGAGACGGTGTCCTATAGCGATGTATGCTCTCTGTACCCTTTTGTCATGCGGGACGCTCAATATTTCCATCCTACAGGTCATCCTGTTATTATCCGCTCTGACTTTAAAGACCTCAAGAGCTACTTTGGTCTGATTAAAGCTAGAGTCTACCCTCCCCGAGGGTTATTTTTCCCTGTACTACCCTATAGAGTAGATGGGAAGCTACTTTTTCCTCTATGTAGGACCTGTGCCACCGAGAACAATCAACAGTCTGAGTGTATACACACAGATGATGAACGCTCCTTGACAGGTGTATGGATAACCCCAGAGTTTAACAAAGCTATAGAGCTGGGGTATACTATCGCTGAGGTACATCAAGTGTGGGATTTTCCTACGAAGAGTAACACGATCTTCATAGGATACATACAATCTTTTTTGAAGGGGAAGACCGAGGCTAGCGGGTACCCTCCAGGGGTAACCACTGAGGCTGACAAAAATCATTACATCCATGAATATCATCGCCGCGAAGGGATCCTTCTGGATAAGAATGCTATATGTGCTAACCCGTCTAAAAGATGTCTTTTTAAGCTGATGCTAAACTCTTTCTGGGGGAAATTTGCACAGCGGTCTAATCTCCCAACTACGGTTATCTTGAGGGACCCTAAGGATTTTTTTAAACTTCTATTCTCTGCAGAATACACCGTGAAATATATGTCCTTCCTGAATGATGATGTGGCTCTACTTCAGTGGGTATACAGTGAAGGTTTCCTACTCAGTCAAAAAAACACCAACGTATTCATAGCAGCATTTGTTACAGGGTATGGACGTCTACATCTGTATAACTATCTGCATAAACTAGGGGATCATGTTCTTTACCATGACACCGATTCGGTTGTTTACAAATCGGTAAAAGGTCAGGACCATTTGGTATTAGGATCCTATCTAGGGGAGCTGACGAACGAGCTTAAACCCCTGGAATTCATTACGGAATGGGTCAGTTGTGGACCTAAGTCCTATGGCTATGCTACTAACCAAGGTAATGTAGTATTAAAAGCAAAAGGAATTACACAAACATATCAAAGCTGTAAAGAAGTATCTTTTGATGGTATTGTTGTGGCTGAAGGTTGTTTAACACAGCAGGAGACGATATTTCCAATTGTAACAAGTAGGTAATTTATTTAAGAAAAGAAGTTCTTAACAGCAAGAGCTATGGGTCGAGCAGAGGATCACCACAGCTTGAACAAAAAACACTCTTCTCTCAATCCCTTTGCCTGTCCCCTAAATCCCCTCTCAGTCCTGCCCCCCCATGACAGATATGATGACGTATCATATCATGTCAGATCTGACATGACGTACATTAAGATGATACGTAGATTTAACATCGGAGAGAGATAAGAACATTAAGAACATGAAGAGAGATAAACAAGATATGATGTCCACACACGATATGATGTAGAGAGTGAGATGTGTGTGTGTGTGTGTGTGTGTGTGTGTGTGTATGTGTGTGTGTGTCTGTGTGTGCGTGCGTCTGCGTACAGACGTATGTGTATTGTATGTGTGTATTGTGTCACAGGGAATGTGTGTGTGTGTCGGTGTGTATGTCTGTGCGACTGTGTGTGTCTGTGTACGTGTGTGTCCGTGTGTCTGTGTGTGTGTGCTGTGCCTGTGTGAAAGAGAGAAAAGAACAAGATATGAAAGCATACAATGTACGAGATTACCAGCACACAACATGCCGTACTGAAATGTCCATCTGTTCCAAATTGTTTTAAGAACGTCAGCCAGACCGTCTTTCAGCACTGCTAGTTGACCTATATTAAACTAGTCCACCCCATACCCATTTTCCCCAACATTCCCCCATTTGGGGCTATCCCTAGTCCCACCCAAATCATATAACCAAGAAAATGTGAACGTCTAACTAAACGAGAAACCATATTTATATAATAAAAGTTTAAATGGCTGATCTAAACAAGAAACCTAGCCATATAATAAATTTTAAATGTCTAACTAAACAAGAAACCTTACTTCATTCACTGGACCCCTAACGGACCAACAAAGGCTGACTACCGTTCTCACAATAAACACAAAACCGCTCAAAACAAGAGTAATAATAAAACATAAAAAAAAAAAAAAAAATACCCCAATTTATAATCCTAACCTGACAGACAAATCCCCCCAACCTCCACCGCTTACCAAATGAGCCACAGTTCCGGCCGGAAACCGCGACTCTCATCAGGGAAAGGAGAAGTTGACCGTCAGAACTAAACATAGAACATCCCTCCCAAAAAAATGACATTGTCTCTTCCATAACATTGAGTCCCAGTGTCCATCGCTCAGCCCCCCTTCCATGCCCACGCCATAGTCTCCTCACCGTATTGCCAAAAGTCACATTTTGCCAATACAGCAACCACCACGCCACACCTCCAGTCCTCGTAGAAGCATGTCCCCATGCCTGGACGGGAGGCGCTGGTACCGACCTCACCACGTGTCCCCCCATCTTCGACGGGAGGTGCCCATCTTGCCCACTGCGTTAGCCCCCCCCTTTGTCCCTCCAGTCCCCAGAACCGATCCCCCGACCACTTCTTCTCAATGCTTCCTCAGGCTCAGAACCGACACTCTGCCGATGCCCCTTCCCATTCCGGTTTGACCAGGACCACAAGTAAAATAAACAAAAAATAATAAAAAAATAAAAAACAATGCAATGATTTTCAATGGTTGCAATCTCTATGCCGAAGGATCATTAGAAAATCAGACTAAAATTCCTAGTTAAAGGAATAAACCAACAAAACTGCACTCAGACCATCCCCCGTCACTCTTAAAGGAAAGAACCAACAAAAAGAAAATGTCCCTACCTCACCATACCCCTAATCCTCTATCCCCTCGTCTCCCTCTAAGGCAGCATAAAGCTGAGGATATGGCCCGATTTGTGGCTCAATCTCTTTCTGTCCCACCATCAGCATTTGGCTCGTTACGTGTGAAGTTACCAGCCTACCCAAGAGAGGCATACCACAACAGAAAAGGAGAACCAATATCAACCCTGCCACCCCGATGGATATCCCCGTCTGCATCACTATGCTTCCCCACTGTCCCAATCTTTCCAACACCCCACTCCCCCACCATTCTTCATTCCGGCCAGAATTCCCCCTCAACTCCTCCCTCAAATCCTTCAGCTTAGCCATGGCCTCGGAGAACTTTCCCCCTGGCCCCACATTCGTCGGAATGAATGTGCAGCAGTACTGTCCAAACATGGAACAGACTCCACCCTTCTCCGCCATTAACCAGTTCAGAGCCTGTCTATTCTGCCACGCCACCGTACTGGTCGCGTGCATCTGGTCCCCCATTGCATCCAACGCCTCCTCGGTGTAATTGAGATACCGCTGCTGATTGTAAAACAAATAGTTGATCCACCCGGTGTTCTTATTGACCGATATCCATGGCAGAATAGACTCAAACCCTGCCGCAATCTCATTCTTAGCCATGAACTCGGCTGGAATGCCCCTTGGCTGTCCTATGCTGTCCAGATACACCCTTGGGTCTGCCTTGTAGCTACGCTTCGTTCGAGAGATAGGAGACTCAGAAGGTCCTTCCGTCACTGATAATGGTAGGACCACCATTGGCATGATCGCCTGAACCCGGGCACATCTACCTGACCAATCTAAAGGAAGTGTATTCCTCAACCTCCTACCGCCGCAGAGCCAGTATTGGTCCGCCAGTGCCATATCCTGGACATGAAAAGGGCAAGCTACAGGCCGTGGGTTGGTATCCACTCCCTTTAACACGACCCCGTGTCCACACTTTCCTTCTTTCGTACAGTTAGTCGTGATGCTCCAAATAGTAGTGCACCGCCCCTCTGCCACCTCCCCTACCTCCCGGGTCCCCTCCTTTTGCAAGCACTCGAAATCCTTGGTCAGCCATAGTTTGACACCTCTGGGTATTGGCAACCCCGTCGCTACCCCCTGCACACGTACATCCAATTTCCTACAACGTTCCCGCATAGTGACATCCTTGAAATCCGTGACGTTTCCTGCCGCCTTAAAACGACTAGAGCCGAGAAACCCCAAACACTCTGCCTCGCACCAAGGGCGACTATTATGGGGCCCCTCCCATGCCTCTGCGTCCCTGTCACACTGAGCCCAACTGAACTTCGTGCCCTTCACCAGCAGCCTATCCGGACGTGCCTTGGAGCAGACATAACAATCCTCTATCTGATTCTGCGCGCTCGTGTACTGGACCCACTTAAACCACTCATTCCCTAAAGCCGCCCTATACATCGGGTCAGCCTCCGGGTCTTCCTCGTCATAGTCATAGTCGCCCCCATCTTGTTCCCCGGAAGGAAGCAAACCCCTCAACCTGGCCCAGAGTGAGCCCACTGAGTCCCTCAACGTTCCGGCTGTCCTCTGGAACATATCCTGTCCCCCCACCTCTTCCGACTCAGTGTCCTTGACCTCCCTTTTTCCCCTCACCCCTGTCCCCTGTGATTGGTTCGGGACAGGCTCAACTCTCCTATCTACCCCCACAACCCGATCCTCGTTAGTATAATGGTAAGTATCCCCGCCTGTAACGGGGGAATGGTCAAAATCAAAAACATGCCCTTGCGGTCCTACGGGAAACACCCCTTTTGGTTGTAGTCTTATCTTCTCCCCCCCTTCCTCGATGGAGGGAAGAGGGGGCGCCTGATTCTGAGCCTGGTCATGAAAGCCTGCTGGTACTTGAGCCTGAGCGGGACCCCGTGGGACTCCTACCCACTCAAACCCGTCATCCTCAAGGACGGGTCGACCGTGACGGTTCTTAATGACGTCGTTGTGCCCGGCCGACCGTCCGCACACTGCTGCCAACATCTGCGGGAGCATCAGCAGGCACTGCACCTTCCAGTTGCCGTCTCGGACCCTCCATGTCGGGTTCTGCATAACTGCGATCGATTGTATCCCCCAAGAGATCGCCGCTGGCCTTTATGCAGTGATTGAAGTGGAACCAGGTCGCTGATCCTTTGACTTGGACTGCCGTTCCAGTCAATCGGATCACCTCGTACGGGCCCTCTCTCCGGGGTGATGACCACTTTCTCTTGTGGACCTTTACGAAGACCAAGTCCCCAGGGATCAGTCTCGGTTTGGTGGCTTCCTTCTCCGCCTCCTTCACCCCCTTTCTCTCCTTTCTCTGCTCCTGTCGAAACACAGCTTCATGTATTTTAGTCACTTGCTGAAGATATTTTTTCAGATCTTGCTCAAAAATATCTAATGCCGGGCCCCTAGCCAGGTGTCTAAATGGCGGTGCTGGCATGCTGCGGCCTGTAAGCATTTCATGCGGTGTTAGCTGTGTTTGGCGGTTTACGCTGCTTCTAATAGCCATCAGAGCAAGTGGCAAAGCATCAATCCAGTTAAGCTTAGTTTGCATACAGATTTTCAACAGTTTGTTTTTAATGACCAGATTGGCCCTTTCCACCTTCCCCTGCGACCCGGGACTATAGACACAGGAAAGGCGCTGTCTTATACCTAATTTCTGCATCAGCCCTTTAACCACCTTGTCGATGAACTCGCGGCCATTATCGCTTTGTAATATCGTGGGAATTCCAAATCTCGGAATGACCTCGCGACACAGGAACTTGATCACTGTGTCCGCGTTCTTGTGTTTAGATGGAATGGCCTCAATCCAGCGACTAAAGCAGTCCTCTACTACCAGGAGGTATCGTTTGCCCTGCACTGGCGTTATCATGTCTGTATAGTCCATAATCAGATGTCTGAATGGTCCCTCAGGGAGGGGTGTGTAAGCCGCCACTGTCGGTACTCCTTTGCGCACATTGCCCTGTAAGCATGTTAAACACCTGGCTAGTGTAACGTCAATTTGTGCCTGAAGCTTTGGGGACCAAAATCCCATTTTCGTGATTCGTTTCAGGGTCTCTGCTCTTCCACAGTGATCAACACCATGAGCCTCAGGTATCACTAAGGACAGAAGATCGATGGAGGCGACTATCAAACCGTTATGACTCCTCCACAGACCATCTGCCCCCCTTACAGCCCCCCTCTCCGTCCACGACTGTTTCTCGGCCTGCGTGGCTGAGTCCTGAAGATCACTCAAATTATCCTCAGTTACCTCAGTCGTCAGTTCGGCCGCAAACATCAGAACAGCCGTGGACGGCACCGCAGCCGCCGCCTTCGCGGCCTCGTCCGCCGCGTTGTTTCCCGTCGTCACAAAGGACAGGTCTTTTCTGTGTGCCTGGCACTTTACGATAGCAATGCTTTTGGGCAACTTTACAGCCTGAATAAGCGCCACAACCTGCTTGTGGTGAAGGATCGGTGAGCCGTCCGATTTCTCAAAGCCTCTTGCCTTCCAAATGGCCGCGAATAGGTGGCATACGCCATGCGCATACGCAGAGTCTGTAAAGATGTTAACCGTGCGATCTTTAGCTATTATGCATGCTTCTGTTAGTGCTATTAGTTCTGCAAGCTGGGCCGAACATGGTTGCATGCATTGTCCGGCCTTTCTTGTTAGTGTTTCTCCGTTAGGTTTGCACTGTACGACGGCGTATCCTGACCTTAAATTTTCCCCCTCCCGATAGCAGGACCCATCCACAAAAAGTGAGAGTTCTGCTATCGCGAGCGGGTCGACTCCCAAATCAGGACGGAGTTTCACGAAAGCCTGTACCTCCACCTCACACTCATGCGGTTGACCCTCGCTCGGGAGTGGTACCAGATCCGCCGGGTTACTGCCGTGGCATGTTTTTATCGTAACGTCCGAGTACTGCAGGAGCCTCATGTAAGCCTGTTGCCGTTGGCTGGTCAGAACAAATTTGCCTCTTTCAATCAAGTTTGCCAATTTGTGATGTGTCCAAATGCAAATGTCATATCCCATTGTCACGGCCGTTGCCTTCTCATACATCAAATGTGCTGCGGCCAGGGCCTGATAACAAGGTGGCAGACCCTGCTCTACCGGCGAAAGAGCTCTAGAGTAATATGCTATCGGTTGTTTTTTCCCACTCCCCCCCTGTGTTTGAGTCAGGACAGCTGTCGCATGCTGCGCTCTATGTGAGACGAATAGGTGGAAACACTTCTCATAATCCGGCAGCGCCAGGGCAGGGGCCTGTAACAACAGACGCTTAATGTTTATGAACGCGTCCTCCCCCTCCTCGGTCCATGTCAAGGGAGCGCGAAGCTTGTCTGTACCCGCCTCTTTTATCATCATCCTCAACGGCGCTGTCGCTATCGTATAGTCCTCCACCCACTCAGAGCTGTACCCAGTCATCCCTAAAAACGTCATCATCTGTCGGACCGTCAATGGCCTAGGTGCCTTGGATACAGCTTCGAGCTGCGTGGGTGAGATGCTTTTTATGCCCTTTTGAATGACGCGAGACAAGTACTCAACTTTTGGCTGGCAGTACTGCAGTTTTGAACGGGATGCCTTGTGGCCTCCCACGGCTAATCCACTCAAAACTTTGATGGAGTCCTCATGGCACTGCTGACGTGTATCCGAGCAGATTAGAATGTCATCTGCATACAGTAAAACCGTGCTGAGTAGTGTGTCGCACACTCCTTGCAAGTCTTCCTTGAGCGCCTTCGAGAAGTAATGCGGCGAGTGCGCGAACCCTTGTGGCAACCGGGTGTAAGAGTATTGTTTCCCCCTGTGGGTAAAAGCAAACAGATACTGAGACTCTTTTTCCAATGGAACACTGAAGAATGCCTGCGTGAGATCAATGACCGTATAGTACTGCGAGCTACTCGGGATGTTTGTCAGGAGGGTGTGTGGATTAGCGACTTCCGCCTCTGGTCCAGACACCACGTCGTTCACCGCCCTCAAATCGTGTACCAGTCTGTACCTAGCCCTGTCCGCCTTTAGCACTGGGTGGATAGGTGTATTACATCTGGATTTGAAAGGGACGAGCACTCCCCCCTTTAACAGTCCCTCAATCTGATGTGATATAGCTTCCTCCGACTCTGGCTTCATTGTATACTGTCTGATAAAGGGTGGTCTACAACCCTTCTTTAACCTGACCTTCACTGGCTGTGCCGACAATATTAGACCCACATCTGTGTCGTGTTTTGACCACAACCGTTTCGGGGTGCGCGCCAACATGTCCTGTTCCAGCAAAGCATCCGCCTCTGGAATAACGCAAAGGTCTCCTGGTAATCTGATTACTTGCGGTTTTGCCAAAACTGAAAAGGAAATCATTATTTTTATGAAACTCCCATCTGCGCTGTTCCAAATTAGCGGAGATTCCGTGGAGACCCACCTTTGAGTCTCGGATTCCTGTATCATTGAACCTAGATGTTCGGATTCGTAACCAGGATTTATTCTCAGAGTGATGTGTGGGGCGGCGTCTCTTAGTCTATGTTGTTCCCGTAGATACTTACCCGTGTTAACCCTCAACGCCGCGCCCTGTCTCCCTACAATTATCGTAGATGAGTTAATCTGCACCTGCTCGGGCTGTCCCTGCAACCATGCCTTGTTCCTAACTAGGTCACTATTCGTCAAATATTGTAGTGTGCAATGTGCCTCCATGTTTGTTTGTCTAGACTGAGGCAGTTGGGTTTTCAGAAATGGCTCCCAGGGGGCACAGACCCTTTGCAGCTCTGCATCTATGTTGCCCAGCCAGAACACAGTGGCCTCTTTCTCCCCCGTCCCTTGTAGCATCATTTGGTACACGTCTTGTTCAATTTGAATCCCCTCAGGCGTACATAGGATTTTACAGCCTAGTTTACACATTGCATCTCGTCCCAAGAGATTGCGCGGGGTGCTGTCCGAAATTAATACAGGTATTGTTATGGTCTTGTTGTTATACGTCATAGAGATTGGATCTGATGTGGGTATTAATTGTGTTTTTCCCGAGAATCCGACCGTCCGAACATACTGTCCAGACTGGGGTAAGTGAGCGGCGTATTTTTGCTTTATGCAGGAAAAACCTGCTCCAGTGTCTGCCATCATCTCTGTTAATTTGCCCTCCACTAGGACCTGCAGAATAGGTTCTTGCTCAGCTCCCTTGGAAACCACAATCATTTGATTTCCCCCCGTCGCATTCTCTGGGCACCCCTAGTGATTACCCCCCTGGTTTCGGGGCCCTCCTGTCTCCCCCTGGTCGTGGGGCCCTTGTGACTCCCCCTGGCGCACGGGTCTTCCATACTCCGAGCCGGGACGGTATGGTTGCCTACATCTCATTTCCCTGTGTCCCTGCATGCCGCAGTTCCAACAGTGGAAACGGGGAAACTGTTGTTCGTTCCCCGGTCCCTGTGTAAACCGTGGGCCTGATTGCCCATTCCCTGCCTGCCGCCTGGACGCCTGGTTCTGTGAACTATAGCCATAACTTCTCACTACCTGAGGTGCAGGCGGGGGTCCCTGGTCCTGCATGGGTGGAGAGGTAGCAGATGACACCATTACTGCCTGCAACCTCCTTTGGGGCTGCAGTTGTTGCTGAGTTAACTTCCTTGAGTCATTTCTATCCTGATCCCTGACTTTCTGCTCCTGAGCCCTTTGCTTCTCCACACTATGTGTTACATGTGCACAGAACAAAGGATAAGTCATGTCCATTAACCCCACCACGTCTTCCAGTCTATTCTTAACCACCTCTGGAAGCCCTCTCATCACACTTTCTCTAAACATCGCTCTCTGCAACGGGTCAATTTCTGGGTTGTGTCCTAGCTCACCTCTCCACTCCTTCAGTATTTTGTTCACATAGCACATGTTCACCGGCAATTGCGTGACATAAGGTGGGGATGTTGGTTTCCCTATATCCGTCTCTCTCTGATTTAGCGCTAAAGCTTCCTGCCTGTATGCTCTCCCCTTCTGGGCGTAGAGCTTCATTACCCCCAACTCTTCTGTCCTCTTTTTCAACCTCTTTTTGCTGCTGTCGCCTGGCTTGTGGTTACGAATCATTACATTCATCTCTTCGCATATGTCGAGATCAAAAGTACCTCCGGAAGGCCATTTTGTGTCCCCGGCCTTTGTACGCCTCTGCCAACGGACACCAACCTTGAGAATTAGGTTCTTTATCAACGGGTTGGTGTCCAACAGTATGTCCTCTGCTGTATGCATCGTTGTTTAGTGTGTATATGTGTTTATTGTGTTGTGTGTGTGTGTGTGTGGTTGTACTTCAGCTACTACTACTCTACAACTACCTACTACTCTACAACTACCACTCCAGGAACAACAGTTAACCTAGATCTACTCTCTACAACTACCACTCCAGGAACAACAGTTAACCTAGATCTCCTACTCTACAACTACCACTCCAGGAACAACAGTTAACCTAGATCTCTCTACAACTACCACTCCAGGAACAACAGTTAACCTAGATCTCCTACTCTACAACTACCACTCCAGGAACAACAGTTAACCTAGATCTCCTACTCTACCACTCCAGGAACAACAGTTAACCTAGATCTCCTACTCTACAACTACCACTCCAGGAACAACAGTTAACCTAGATCTCCTACTCTACAACTACCACTCCAGGAACAACAGTTAACCTAGATCTACTCTCTACAACGCTACTACAACTCGGTGTGTGTGTATGTGTGTGACTGTGTGTGTGTGTGTGTGTGTGTATGTCGGTGTGTGTGTCTGTGTGTGTGTGTGTGTGTATGTGTGTATGTCGGTGTGTGTGTGTGTTTGTGTGTGATTGTGTGTGTGTGTGTGTGTGACTGTGTGTGTGTGACTGTGTGTATGTGCGTCACAACCCGCTGTCTACCGGGACACAGGAATGTGTGTGTGTTTGTGTGTGTGTCAGTGTGTGTGCGTCTGTGTGTGTGTGTGTGTGTGTGTGTGTCTTTGCTGTGTGTGTGTGTGTGACTGTGTGTGTGTGTGTCACTGTGTGTGTGTGTGTGTGTCTGTGTGTAGTGACTGTGTGTGTGTGTGTCTGTGTGTGTGTCGGTGTCATAACCCGCTGTCTACCGGGACACAGGAATGTGTGTGTGTGTGTGTGTGTGTGTCGGTGTGTGTGTGTGTGTGTGACTGTGTGTGTGTGTGTGTGTGTGTGTGTGTGTGTGTGTGTGTGTGTCTGTGTGTGGTGACTGTGTGTGTGTGTGTGTCTGTGTGTGTGTGTGTGTGTGTGTGTGTCTGTGTGTGTGTGTGTGTGTGACTGTGTGTGTGTGCGTGTGTGTGACTGTGTGTGTGTGTGTGTGTGGTTGTGTGTGTGTGTGTGTGTGTGTGTGTGACTGTGTGTGTGTGTGTGTGTGTGTGTGTGTGTGTGACTGACTGTGTGTGTGTGTGTGTGTGTGTGTGTATGTATGTATGTCTACCACCAGGGGTCAGAGAGAGAGAGAGAGAGAGAGAGAGAGAGAGAGAGAGAGAGAGAGAGAGAGAGAGAGAGAGAGAGAGAGAGAGAGAGAGAGAGAGAGAGAGAGATGGCTGTGAATGAATTGAAGGAGAAGGGAAGAAGGGCTTTTTATGCCATCAAAAGGAAAATTCCAATTGACATCCCAATTAGGACCTGGCTCAAAATTCTAAATTCCGTAATAAATCCAATAATATTATATGGCAGTGAAGTGTGGGGTCCATTAACTAACCAAGATTTCCCAAAATGGGAAAAACACCCATTAGAAGTACTGCATGCAGAATTGTGCAAAAACCTACTTAAGGTCCACAGACACACTGCCAATAATGCATGCAGGGCAGAACTCGGCCAATACCCCCTAATCATTTAAATTCAAAAGCGAGCCATAAAATTTTACACACACCTCCAATCAAGTGACCCCCACTCCTACCACTACAAAGCCCTTCAGAGCCAAGAGATGAACCCAGATAAGAGTCCCCTCTGCCAGCTAGTCAGAAATCTCTGCCCACAAATGCCTCAGGACAGATACCAAAAAATCTGGCCCAACCAAATAACCTCAAAACAAAAAGAAAACTATATAGAATATTGGAACAAATCAACCAAATCTCAAAGTAAATTAGAATTCTATTTGACCCTAAACAGAGAGTACACCGTGGCAGAATACCTGACCACTGTGAATGATATAAAATTAAGAAAGACATTGACACGGTACAGACTGAGTGGACATAGTCTAGCCATAGAAACAGGCCGTCACAGGCAGAACTGGCTGCCCAGAGAGGCCAGGCTGTGTTCACTTTGTCATCAGGGGGATGTTGAGACAGAACCTCACTTCCTACTATACTGTGAGAAATACAAGGATCTAAGAGAAGTTTTCTTTTATAAAATAAATAAAATTGATCCACAGTTTATCCATCTCCCTGATAATCAAAAGCTGTTATATATATGTGGGGAGAAAAGTCAGTGTACAGTATTAGCTGCAAAATATGTAGATGGTTGTCATACAATAAGAGAACAAGCCCTGTAAATACACGTATCTGGGTGGCTACATCTGTAAAATGACTACCCGATTGAATGATTATTTTGTAATTTAATATGTTTCTGTTGATTGTTTTACTTATTGCTAATATTATGGTATGTTTTATTGCTTAATAATATATATGTTATTGTTTGTATATTGGACTTGATTTGGCAATAAGTATGTTGATATTTCATGCCAATAAAGCCTATTTGAATTGAATTGAATTGAATTGAGAGAGAGAGAGAGAGAGAGAGAGAGAGAGAGAGAGAGAGAGAGAGAGAGAGAGAGAGAGAGAGAGAGAGAGAGAGAGAGAGAGAGAGAGAGAGAGAGAGAGAGCTATCTCTCTTGGCAGAACGCCCAGACCTGGGAGCTGGCTTTCCGCCCAGAATGAGCTATCTTCAGCAGTTTTTGTTTTGAAAATTTGAGAGTCTTATCTACAGAGGACAGAAGGCACAGTTATGTGAAAGGGGTCGGGGAGAGGTTTGAAGAGGTTTGAAGAGGTTTGAGGAGATGGAGAAAAATTTTGACCAGAGGTCGAAAACATGCAATTAAAATTGATTAGTGGCGCACTTTATGGCTTGTTAAAAGAGGAATCGCCCCAGTGTAAAACACCTCACCAGTCGTGTTCGTTTTAGCCGTCCATCCAGACCTCGTCAACACAGCTCAACTTTTCCCTCCCGCAGAAACTCTGACGGATATTTATAATAACAAGCCCAACGCTTACCTTTTTGTCGACAACCGGCAGAATTTCTACGGGAGAGGTCCGGAGCTGGCCGTGTGAGGGGGCCCGGCAGGGCGGTCCACAGGTCAAGGGTCACCAAATGTTGTGGCTGAAGGTTGTTTAACACAGCAGGAGACGATATTTCCAATTGTAACAAGTAGGTAATTTATTTAAGAAAAGAAGTTCTTAACAGCAAGAGCTATGGGTCGAGCAGAGGATCACCACAGCTTGAACAAAAAACACTCTTCTCTCAATCCCTTTGCCTGTCCCCTAAATCCCCTCTCAGTCCTGCCCCCCCATGACAGATATGATGACGTATCATATCATGTCAGATCTGACATGACGTACATTAAGATGATACGTAGATTTAACATCGGAGAGAGATAAGAACATTAAGAACATGAAGAGAGATAAACAAGATATGATGTCCACACACGATATGATGTAGAGAGTGAGATGTGTGTGTGTGTGTGTGTGTGTGTGTGTGTGTATGTGTGTGTGTGTCTGTGTGTGCGTGCGTCTGCGTACAGACGTATGTGTATTGTATGTGTGTATTGTGTCACAGGGAATGTGTGTGTGTGTGTGTGTGTCGGTGTGTATGTCTGTGCGACTGTGTGTGTCTGTGTACGCGTGTGTCCGTGTGTCTGTGTGTGTGTGCTGTGCCTGTGTGAAAGAGAGAAAAGAACAAGATATGAAAGCATACAATGTACGAGATTACCAGCACACAACATGCCGTACTGAAATGTCCATCTGTTCCAAATTGTTTTAAGAACGTCAGCCAGACCGTCTTTCAGCACTGCTAGTTGACCTATATTAAACTAGTCCACCCCATACCCATTTTCCCCAACAGTATGAAAAATCTAGTAGAAGGCTACCTAGCCCCCACAGTGCCCTCTACAGACCAGGCCCTGTATGCAACCCAGTTCTCTATCTCGAGATCTAAAAAGGACTTCTCACTACGTAATACCACAGTACTAAAGAAACTACGCGTTGTGTATGACAAGAGAAGGCTATTCAGTGACGGAACGACACTGCCGTTTGGCTATTAAGAAAATGTCTCAGATATCAGAGTTTACCTTTGACCCTCGTTTACAGTTACCAATGTCTGTGATCATAGCAGGTCCTAGTGGCTGTGGTAAAACCTATTTTGTAAAAAAAAAGTATTAGAGAATTGTTCAGAAACATTATCCTGTGTACCTGATAATATTGTATGGATTTACGATTGTTATCAGCCTTTCTATGATGATTTGTTGAAGACAATAAAGATCACCTTTGTTAAAGGTTTGCCTACTTCTTTTGATGACAAAACACTTTTTCCACCTACCCAGCAACATTTAATCATCCTAGATGATATGGTTTTTACAGCAGGGGGTCATCTTGAGGTTGCGAAAATCTTCACGCAGTACCGACATCACCGAAGAATGAGCGTTTTAATGCTTACACAGAATCTCTTCCAGCAAGGGAAACATAACCGTACAATTAGTCTTAATTCCAGTTATCTGATTTTATTTAAAAATCCCAGGGATAAATTACAATTATCTATACTAGCCAGTCAAATGTTCCCCGGTGAAAAACGTTTTTTATTTGATAGTTTTACTGATGCGACCGCTCAACCTTTTTCTTATTTATTAATCGATCTACGCCCCCAGTGCCCAGATCAGTTGAGACTTAGAACAGGACTGTTACCATCCGAAGGACCTCCTACTGTGTATATTAGAAAGTAAAAACACAGGATGTCATGTCGTATACGACATCATATGGCTGTATTAAAGGCTTTATACAAATCTACACCATTGATTCGTAAGCAGATGCTAGCCCAAGCATCACCCGATTTACTGAGATGTCTATGTGAGATTGCTTTAAACATACTAAAAGGTGTTATTCCTCTTAAAGGTGCCATTTTAGAGAAACTACGTAAAAAGAAGACTGTTCTTAGAATATTAGTGAATAAAAAAATAATTTTTTTAAAGAAAAGAAGAGTTTTACTCCAGAAGGGGGACGGGTTCTTCATACCTCTGCTAAGCGCTGCTATACCATTCCTAGTATCTTTGTTCACTAAGAAAAAATAGTATGGAGAAAATGGTCTTAATTCCTAAGAGTATATGGCTTAAAACATATGAAACCCCTGTTCGAGATATATCTACTATTAAGGATAAGGCGTCAGATGCATTACAAGCTAGGATGCATAGTATCATGGCAGGATCAACAGAGAAAGAAGAACTTCCAACACCGGCAAGGCCTGTTTCCCGTGTAGATAATCCTGGCGCATACGTTACTGACTATGACAAGGCTAAAAGATTAAATATGCTTCTACATCGGTATATGAGTCTACTTAATCAGAATGATATCAAAAAGGTTAATGCATTGGGAACTATAGACCACGTACCCCTAGACGTAAATCCTGGGAATATAGACATAGATCCGGCGGATATAGATCTAGATCCTGGGAATATAGAACAACTTGTTTCGATCCTGCCTCCTAGAAATCAAGTAAAAGCCAAATATATCCTACGTAAGATATATGATTTACCAAACATCTCCTGGAATAGTCGAGGGGAATTCGTGTTTCATCAGCGAGTCATTAAAGGATCCCACATACTGGATTACCTGAAGGCGTTATCAAATACATCTAAGACCTCCCTGCATATCCCTGGGTTTAGTGTTTTTCTACAGACTTTATCAGATATGAATCTCCCCCTATCCTATGTTGCCAACAAGGATATACGTACCCGCCTGAGTGTTCTAAAGACAGATCCACCTACTATCCCCCGGAAAAGACAGAGGGGTGATGATAGATCTGGGGCTACAGGATGGCTTAGTATATGAAATGAATGTTTCTTAAGTAAATAAAACAACCTAAATAAAAAATAGACAGCTTGTATTGGTATTTATTAGAATTTTTTATTAATAACGTTCCTTTAACATTTTCATACTGCATGATGTCTGCCTATGATGCCCTTTGCATTTTAGTATACATTTCTGATATTTTCTGACAAAATTGATGACTAGGCTATCGTTTCTGAGTGTATCGGCTGTATAATGCTTTGATACAATATCGTTCAAACTATACCCTTTGGCTTTCTGACATAAAAAATATACACAGTGATGACCGCAACAACTAGATATAATATCTTGCAGTATAGTGGTAGAATAATAGTATTCCTTAACATTCTGTTCTAGAAAATCCTGTATATCCCTAGGATAACTCTCTGGACTACGACCGAATGAATCATAGAACGTTCCTTGTTGTGCAGTGTCTAATGTTATAGCAAGCCAGTGAGAACCAGGTTTGTTATGAGGATCAGTGTTAACAATACAATAAAAAGGTCTCATGCATGTGTTTCGTATTGCTGTCTTAAGTGTATCACAGGACCATACACCATGGAAATGTTTCCCCAGCAGTTTAGAACACAATGCATGTAATTCCAGGTTGTTCATTCTTCAGTAGTAGTCTACAAGGACCTGTCTGCGGTCGTTGATTTCCATAATAGAGTCAAAACCTGCATACACGATCAAGGTAACTGTCTCCGGTAATGGCACGCAAAAACGCATTTCCAGACGCAGGTTTCCTGTAGACGGCGGGGGTGCAGCTACTCCATCTTCATCCGGATCCAGATTAAAATAATATAGTCCATAGCCAGATAGAAAATCGGTACGATCAAAAATTAAGCCAGAATCCTTAAGATGTTTTCCTGTAGAGGTGAAGAGACTGTAATACTCCCGTATAGCATTACCATTATCAAAGCGTGGTTGAAATGCTTTAGAAGGTATTTGTCTACCATCTTGACTCAGCGCTGCATGCTCCAAATTATAGTGATGGAAATTAAAAGGATTTCTCTCATAGCTTCCTGAAAACGCGGTATGGGAAACGAGCCCTAATACTATATATCTTGGTAACAGACCAAGAAATATGTTATCTACGGTTGCGACCCTTGAATGCATAGGGAGTGAGTATGTCTTTACGTTGATACGCGCTAAAGGATAAAGTGCATTACCTTTTTGCAATGCTGCGGCATGTCCTAGCTGTACTGCGGGGGATACAGTTATCTTCTTAAGGAATAGGGTTGCACTTGTGATATTTAGGATATAGTTTCCACCTGCAGCCGACATTATACAAAATTCATCCTTAGCCTTGGTAAGTTTTATTTTAAAATCAACCTTATTTAACATTAAGCGTTCATTAAAAAATATATCGGAATGAATAGCCCCTAGCATATGCATCTCACGAGACAGGGCACAGGCCTCCGCTCTTTTTTTAAAACCATGATTTCTACCCGCGTCACAGAGTCTAATATCTTCCATATACCCTCCAGTGTCTTTAGAGCCTGCTGAGAACTGACTGTTCAGAGTAGCGGGGGAATAATTTAATAACGTTTCTATTATAGCTCTATAGGGATGCGTCGCACTCGCCTGACTGATTAAGCGGTCTTGCACTGTAACATCGATCTGACTAAAGAAACAATTTAAGGGGTAATTAATTGTAGAAACGGCAGCATCATTAGCCAAGTTGCTTCCGTCAGCATTGGTTATCTTGGCCTTTAGAAATAGTAAGGTGTTGTTGAGGTCGAGATAGCGTTCTCCCTCCCCAGGAATATAGAACTCTATTGGAGAGTCCCATCTTAGAGCTGTAATAGGGGCTACCTCGATGTAATCAGATCGTTCGATTGACAGCTGTGTTAATGGCGCAGCAAAGAGATCTAGCTCTGATTTCAGGCATTCCTGAGAACGTTGATGAATCATTTTTACTAGAATATATCACTAGGGCTTCCCCGTTTCTTCCTCTTCAAGGTCCTGCGTTGACTGTTAGCTCTTCTAGGGAGGGATTGCTTTTTATAGCAGTGTTTAATTTTCGTTGGTCGTTTCTTGATCTTGCTAATCCTATAGCCGGGGGGTTTAAACCCTCGTGATAATCTCATTCCTATACCGGAACCTTCTTGCTCCGTCATTTTTGTTGTAACTTTCTGTATGACATTGTTCATAACCTCCTTAGCGATATTCCCAGCAGCTGTTTTCAGATGGGGTTTAGCTGTTGCGAATCCTGTTTTAAGAAAGGGTACGACGAATCGGAAAAGTCGTCCGAAGATCGATCCTATACCTCGTCCATACTGTACTGGTGATCCAGCGAACCCTGATAGACCGTTCCCCACTTGACTCATATAGTAGTTGACGAAACGATAGGGATCGTTAATAGGGTTCATCTTGAAGTTAGTTTCTTCAATGTATATGGTTATCTAACGGTTTCAAATGTAGTTTCACAAGTACTTTACCGTATGTAAAATGTATTAATTTATTCGTATCTGTTTTAATCTCAATATGGATGGTGTCTATCTCCGTTTTTGACACTTTTGTATAATGTATTTTGTCGTAGCGTATATGTATGATGTCGCCATAAGTTCCCTTGACCTGTACGGTAGAGAGCAATGGTACAGCAACGTCCCCAACTAATTGAGATTGTGCGAGATCTCCATAAACATACAGACTATAAACCCCCGTACCAAAGTCAGCGGGGTAAGGGGCTACTACGTTCGCTAGATTAAACCATGTATGGCATTCTAACCCTAGCATATAAGACATTGGTGTAGAGAATTTCAGACGATGTGTAGAAGAGCCTTTAAATTCAAATGTTTTTGTTATGTCATTAAACAGAATTACTCCTCGGGGGTCACCTAATTTATGTAGCGCTTCATTTACATGCTTCCCTAATTGAGCGGGGAATCTATAATAACCCCCTACCCCCACTCGCTGTCGTTTTGTCACTCCATCGACCCCCAAGCTATAATCAAAGAATGCGGACTCTCGCTTGAGATTATACCATGTGTGGGGATAGGTAATTTCCGATAAACCTACTAACCACTCTCCGGGGAGATGTAAAGGTTTACATAAGTTAATACTGAACCTAGAGCTGGTATTCGCTCTAAATAGCTTCTTACTAGCGTTGGAGGGCAGAGTTACATAAAATCCCTCCATACTACCGTTCCTACGCATTATAAACTAAAAATGACATATAGATCCTTATGTTTTAGCATATATAGGTATGGGGTCATACGTTTATGAGACTGCTCTTTAATACATACGAGTTAAACTTGTCAGGCCATCCTTTCCATTTCACTAAAGTGTATAGTTTACCCCTTAATCTTTTATTACTCAGAATCTTCTCTATCAAATATTTTTTATGTATAACCTCCTCTACTTTCTGTAACTCCGCCTCATAAAAAGTACCTTTCAGAGTCTCACCCTCCTGATCTTTCAAAACGTATACAGGTGGTAAGCGGGGTACGCGCTCTGCTATAGTAAAGGTCTCATACGTATAAGTCTGCTCATATCTTTTATCAAAAAGCCCCCTTAGTTTTGAAATACGTACAGTATCCCCCTCCTTGTATTTATAACTTAATACATTCTTAAGATGTATAGGACCGGCCCCATTAAATTCTGAAATACTTGGAAAAAGTTATCTGTAGAGACCTCTGATGGTTTCATCCGGATACTACTGTGAAAATAATTATTATAGCTATGTACCAACGCTTGCAAAACATCCAGATATCTATACGTATTATTCGCAGTGAAATAACGCCAAATCCTTTCCTTCAACGTTCTATTTAAACGTTCAATACAGCTAGCCTTAAGCTCACTACCCGTGGCAAAGTGTATTATATTATACTTTTTCAGCAGGCGTTTAAAATGAGAATTAAAGAACTCCGTACCATCATCGCTTTGTACTTTTAGAGGGGGTTTGCTCTCTCTGAGCACAGATGCGAATGCTCTCGTCACCTCAGAGCCTTTTTTAGATTTCAGAGGTCGTACGTAAACCATTTTTGAAAATATATCAATTACTGTCAAGAGATATTTAAAACCATCATTATGTTTAGAAATGTTTTGCATATCACATAAATCGATTTGAAATTGATATAATACCCCTGGGGCATACACCTTGTTTCTAACAAACTTGATTCGGGCAGGCTTGTGTAAGGTATAAGCATCTTGTTGCGCCAGCCATGTTTTAATGACCTTAGTTTTTACTTTGCCACCTGTCTCCTGTTCTAAGGCTAGTTTAAACCGCGCTACACCCCCATACGACCCTGGATTGCGAGGATCATAGTATATCTTCTTCATTAACCGTTCCATCGTGTAATACCTTATGGTAAAGAGGACATTATATAGTAAACATTTCTCTAAAAAAGGAAAGACAACATATCTTTAGAGAATAACATCATTTATTACATGTAGAAACGTGGTTTGGTCAGTGGTAATGCAGACATGAATTCACCTACAGCAACGAAGATTTCATCCTTCTGGATCTCAGGGTAATCTAAATGAATACCGGCAATCATTTCTTTCAGACACTCACTATTCTTAACTGTATGGAATTCAAAAAGCAATCCTTCACAGATTCCTTGTAAGCGTAATGAGGAGGGAATGGGGAATCTCAAACGTCCCAACAGGGCAGTCAGTGTAGGTGTTAATTGCTTGCTCCATAACATCGTTAGCAGAGCCGTTTCATTAACCCCATAGTAGAGTGAGGCTTCGAAAAGACATTCATGATGTCGTTGACTAGGATGTTGGACATCGCACCCATAGCAGTTCTCTCCGAGATGTCGCTCGATACAACTGTTCAATATCTCCGCTAAACCAAGCTTGATGCTTGCGACCATCAGATAGTCCATAAACCCAGATCTCTCGTCCACCACTACCGGAAGTAATGCAAGGCTTCTCTGTGGTGGCGGTGAGGGGGAATTACTGCTTCCATTGTTTGCAGGTATTTCTTCTTCAGCGTAGAATACACCCGATTCCGGGGTATGGGGTCTCCATGGATCATCAGGGACGACTGTTAGGTCCTCCAAGTAGGTTGCTTGCAGCGATGAGTCCGGCGATGCTGGTGACCACCTCGTAGTAAGCGGGGTGCCTAGGAGGGTTGGTGTTGATGCTGGTGATGGTGATGCAGGTGACCACACCGTAGTAACCGGACTGTCTAGGAGAGTTGGTGATGACGATGGTGTAGGATGATTCATCGATTCATACATAAATCCAGAGGGTGATAGAGTAGCGTCGATCGGAGTATAAAAAGCCATGTTTACTAGTGCTTTGCTTGGTCTCTAGATCTAGACTGCTGACCGACTCTCTTTTAAATGTTTGGAGGTGGAATTGCACACGCCCTCTCCCCCGCCCCCCTACAGTCACAGTCGCACTCCAGATGCCCCGCTTGTTCAGCTTTGTCCACTAGGGTCCTAAGAGTAGCTATTTCGATTGGAAAGTGGAGGGTCTTCTTAATAGAGTCTAATCTATCAGCCTTAGCCTCGTCTTCAGAGGCTTTGCGAATGGTGTCCGCAAATTTCTGTAGACAATCTAACCAGTCAACGGCAGTAACTTTGAAAACAAAATGTTCCTTTCGTGATCCAAAGGTCATCTTATTGATACTTAAAACTGCATTCATGTAACGCCGTGGAGGATGCGTTATAGAGATCACAGCTACGTAATAGGAGAAGGGGGTAGTTGTAGCACGAATTTCCATAACGAATCTACTCGTAAGATCCTGATCCCTTTCCACCAGATACTCTATGCATTTTCTTTGCATCCTCCAAAACTCCTCTTCTGTTACAACTATCTGCTTATTAGCGATCCCACTTCGTAGCCCTGTTCTTAATCTACTCCCCCGGTAGAATACAACTTCTTTTACACGGCGGTCGTAGTCAAAGCCTATAAGACCATCCTTTAACATAGACCGTACACTAAAGATGTCCGCCTTTCCATTTTTTAAGCAGTCATTTAGCCTCGTATAGGCTCCATAGCGCCGCGGTGCCTTCATCAGAGAGCTTAGTTGAGCCGTGCTATCCTGCATCTGTTGCGTTGGTGTAATATTAGCCATTCTTCTTCTGTTTTTGGATATAAGATTCAGTACTCCGTTTTTATTTTATATACCTCCATACTAATTCCTATATATAGGCTTTTAACTAAATAAGTCCTGCCTACTTTAAAGCGTCATTTACCGCATGGTAAGGAACCCCCACACACGCACACATACACTAGTCATAAATGAGACACGTAGGGTCACTACATGCTGGGGTCAGATGCTTTCCCGTGAGCACCCCCGTAGAGGGGTGAGTGTACATTACGGTTTCCCGTGTACATCACCCCTTTAGAGGGGGTCAATACCTGTTAGGGGGTCAACACCTGCTAGGGGTCATGACCTCTGACATGACCTCATAGAAAAAAGGGGGCGTTGACCTCATCAATCATCCATAAAAGCATTCATTAAACACAATGCACATTCCTGACTGACAGAAGGGGCATTTTCTTTCTCTCTTCTCTGTTCGAGGATGTCGAGGAACCACCTTGGCCTCATCAGCAGGATGCCCTACTGTCGGCCACATCAGACTGTGGCTCCTTAACCAGTCGCAGCCTGCTGCATGTGAGGGATGCGGGGTCGGTGGAGGAAGGTCCGCAGGGGGAACTGCGGGCTTTGTTTCCCGAGCTCATGGCGGTAGCCGCCGCCGCAAACGGCGTGCCGCTGCCGCTGCCATTGCCTGCACCTGTCCCTGATGATCTCATAGGTCATCCCTGGCAGCGTCGCCCAGTGAGAGGGGTGGATGTTGTCTACCCATTTTTCCCCTCAATGGGGGCCTATGTTCGTCGGGGTCAGGCGGTGTCCAACATCATGGGACTAACTCCCACCTACGTACCAGTTACGCGGGTGTCGGGGTTAGTCAAAGGTATGGGGGAGGGCATGCCTCGGCTTGACAGTCCGATGGCCGCTCTCCTCTGTCCGGATATGGTGTGGGAACCCCTATGCAAGCCGGTCCTCCAGGGGAAATCGGCTAGGCGATTGGCTTATTGGGGTGACCAGTCATTTATCGCTGGTACACAATCGCTGGCTGCGGCGTCTAACATCGCCCACCTGGCTAGATTTGTATCGGGGATCATGACGGGCGGCACGGATCTGAACGAGGTAAAATGCGATCAGATCACCCAGGCTGCAGGAGCTGTCCTGCACCTTTCCCAGGTGCTGGCCATAGCCATGGGGAAAGTGCGCGCCCTGGCTACCCTGGGCCAGCGTCATCTTTGGCTGGAGCAGGCCCGTGTGCCGGAACGGAAGAGAGCCCCTCTTCTGACGGCCGCCCTCTCCGACGCTGGTCTGTTCGGGAAGGCCCTGCGGTTGAGGAGAGATCCATCCTCCAACCCCATTTTCCGCCTCCCGTCCTTGCCGGTGGAGTCAGAAGGCTTCCGCGACGTCGAGCTGTCTCCGTCGCCGCTACCACTGCCTCCGCCGCCGCTGCTGGCCCTTCCAAGAGGGCCAGGAGAAGAGACGGCGCTTCTGCCACCGCCGGCCCATCCACGACCAGAGGAGACGGTAGGGAACGTCGTGACCAGCAGACAGTAACCTACCGTCCCTCCGGGGCTCCTCGGGGTGGCAAGACTCGAGCAGCGCGAGGTGGCAGACGCCGCTGAGTGACTTTTCCCCTCTGTATCCCCTCTCTTTTACACCCTCCCCGGCCCCTCTATGATTTTGTGCCTTAAAAAAACATTATAAATAAAAAAGTTCCCCGACATAAGGGGGACTATGTTTTGGCCGAACAAACTGTGTGTTTCTTCAACTATTCATATGGTGGGGTTGTGTAAATATGAATCTGCACTTTTACGTTGTGAGATGAGTCGTGTTGTGTTACGAGGTTAAGCAAGGTCTGCAACATACACTCAGTAATAGGTTCTATTAGCTTGATGCTCCACATGCAGGTAGAAACTGGTGTTATTCCATTGCTTGAACTAAGTATATGTGTCTCACAATGCTGTGTTGTTTAGTTGCAGTAATACTCGTACACGCACATTCCACGGCCTAGCCGTTACTCTCGTCAGCGTTTTTTGCTATGTACGACATAGTCAACGGGTGTAGGATTCACACACATGCGACTTGTTTTTTGTTGTAAATCCTGTTCACATTTTGTGGGTAGCGGGCATTGTATTAGCTTATGCTATGCATTGCGTTCTACCGGAGGTTTTCAAAATGGCTACGGTTGTTTTTCTGTGTGTAGGGAACGTAGTGTGTTTTCGTGAGGGGGTGTCGAATAAACCCCTCCTTTCCCACTTGATTGGTTTAGGGGATTTTTTATCTCTTCTGAGCCAGTCAGGGCCGAGCCGGTGGGACAGCTTGGCAGGGGGGGGGGGGGGGGGGGGGGGGGGGGGGGGGGTTATCCTGCCGACTCCTATTGCAAGACAGGAGCCGGCAGGATTCCCCGCCCGTTGTAGCGGTGTTGCTATGGCGATGCCTTCCATGAGTTAGGTGTCTTAAAGGTGTCGAGTTAGGGCGTATGGGGTTACGGTTCTGCTACGCCCAATTTATGTGTAAACTTGAGTCGGTTGGTCACATGACTCACAGTTGGCATATCTTTTTCATGACTATAAACTCATGTGGGAAGGTGTTTCTGGGAGGGTCTGGTCTTACACTCTGATTAAAAAGAGTGACCTGTGTGGTTGTCGATGGGTTCCCGTTCATATCAGGGGATGATGACGGAATGGATCTGAACATAGGGGGAAGGGTCTCACGCCCTGGGGGTGGGCCGCCGGGCACGGTTTGCACCGAAACGTCTGGGTGGCGCCTTCTTTTTATGTTTTAAGATCAACACGCATATCTGCCCCTTCTCCTGGAGTTGGCATGTCGGCGTGGTTAGGGCACGGGACTGGTTCTGGTCGCGCTGGTCCGGATCAGTTAAACCCGTTGTCCGCCGGGGATGCAGATCTGCTGTTCTGGTACCCTGAGGGATTTGGGCTTTTTTCAGGGGGAAAAATGCTAGGTCGGTCCGGGTGTCACAGGGTTGAGCGCTATGGAACCCTTGTTGGGTACATTGTATTCTACACTGTCGTAATGGATCGGATCTCGGCCACCATGCAGGTTGGTCTTGGTTGGTACTTGGTTGGGTGACCTCCTGGGAATACCAAGTGCGGGGTGCTGGGGCTGGTTTTCCATTTTTTACGCTCTTCTCTTACGCGTAGCGAAGAGGGGCCTTGGGGTGGTTTTGGCCTCCTCGGGGGACCCTGTGCTCCCCGTATCACCGGGCCCGGTCCGGGGTAATGTTTCGTTGACCCGTAGGCCCGGGATAACCCTGTTGGAAACTGGAACGCGGGCTGCGGCAGTGCCGCAGGTGTGTTTTGGGTTTTTTTCCTGAGGGGTTATGGGACCAACCACCGCATAGGGTAACACCTGGGTGGTTGGTTCTCTGGTGTGTTGCTGCAGTGTCAACTCCCGGGTTCACCGGTTGAGGGTGCCCCTGCACGTTCATGACATCTGCCAATCGTGTCAGCCTTCTCTGTGGAGGCTTTGTCATGCAACAACGCCAGCATACGCCCCTTCCGCCGGGGCGGCTGTGTTCAGCTGTCCTTTCTGGCGCCTGTCTCGTCCGCAGTCTCCAGGCTAGGGTTAACAGCCTGTTGCCTGGTCTTTTTCCCCGGTGCACTGCCTGCTTCCGTTGGTTAACTCTTGTGTGTTTACGGCCATGCTGTCTGCCTGTTACAGGGCCAGTGTGCCAGACGGTGTACTGTTGGGGAGGACAGGGCCCGCTCGGCTGAGGGGCCTTTGTCCGAATATGCTGGCGATGTGGGGGGCGGGGTCACTAAGTGCCCACCTGGTGGGGTCTTGATGCTGGCATCATGGACTTCTCCGGGCCCCCATTCCAGGGAGTCCAGTCCTTTTGGTGGGTCTGGGTCTTCCTTCGCGCTCCGCTGCTACGGCCTTGCCATGGGGTTGGGTTTGCCCTTGACCCCGTGATTCTGGGGGCAGTAACGAGGTTGTTTCCCTCCGTTCGTTCCCGGGTGGCATGCGGGTTGTGCGTGTGTGTAGTCGTGGGGTCAAGCCACGGTCTGCTCACCCTGTGCGTTGAGTTGCTTGAGTGCCTCTTCGCACGGTCGGGTCCGTCGCCCTCCCGGTAAACCTCTAATAGGGGGGGTGCCCTCCATTAGGGGGGGTCGGGGGGGCTCGGCCCTCCCTGTTCTGTTGGTTGTGGGGGGCCTTCAGCGGGGTGTATTTGTTGGCCAGTGGCTCCGCTTGGCCTCCCTTTGTGCATGAGTGATGCCAAGCGGATCCCCTAATGATACAGAACGTTAGGTTATGACTATAACCAAGTTCTGTTAATTAGGGGTGACGCTTGGCATCCGACGGCCGCTGCAGCCCTTGACCTCACCTTGTGGTGAAAGCTTGGGAAGGAGGAGAGCAGGTGACCACACACCTGCTTATGAAGGTAAGCTGATGAGGGGTGTGGTCAGACTAATACTGGTATTAAAGGTACATTTGTGGAATTTATTCAGTGCACGTACGCGAGGGAGTGCATGAGTGATGCCAAGCGTCACCCCTAATTAACAGAACTTGGTTATAGTCATAACCTAACGTTAATGTTGGACTCATTTTACGTTTCCTCTTTTTATGTTTGCATGTTTAATTTATATGGTTATAGGCTTTGCCACCCTCTTTGCTTTTAAGTTATACCCATTCATAGAGGAACATGTACAAGAAGAAGAAGAAGAGATCCATGTTGTAGAATAAAGCCTTTATTTCTTTTGACTATTGCTGTCCGCCTGTAAATGAAAGTGCACACAAAAAAGAATTTCAGTTAAGTTGCATTTCATGCCAAAGCTCACAAATACTTTAGGCAAAGCTTCACAACTTACATCCAGCTGCCGATCAATCAATTGAATTTCTTTATGTAGTTTACGCATTTTGAGCCGGCGGTACTCGTTCCGGGACGCCAACTCCGACTCTAAGAATGAGATCTCCGCCCTCAACTTCCGCTTGTACAGTGCCTGCACACTTTCACGGTCGTTCTAAATTAAAAGAAAGAAAATGAATGTGTGGTGGTCAGATGGCAACTAAACTCAGACCTCCCCTCACAATGTGAGGGTATTAAATGATAACTCACCTCCCCATCCCCAGTTCCAGCAGAGTGAGAGGGGCCAGGCTTCGGCCGTGGTCCAGTACCTGCCTAAAGGAATGTATTGATTTAGTCGAAATACCACTCACAGGGAGTGAGTTGGATAGGAGTATTAGTTTCCACAACTTGCTTTTACCACATCACCGGAAAACGCAGTCACAGTGTCCTCGTCATCGTCTGGACTGTCCGCCTGTTAGTGAATTAGGAATTATTAGGAACTTTGGAGAATTGTCTTTGGTTTTTTAAAATGAACACAATACAATGAACATGTATCAATTAATGGTTTTATTTCGGTCTTTTACAAAGCAAAGCAATGTGGTAGAACCTTTTATAAAAGAAAGAAAATGACAGAAAACGTGTAGGCTGAAGCAGAGGCTTATAATTGCTATATACCCTTTTTACATTACATTATTTACCAAAAACACCGACATAATTCAGTAGATAACATTGCAATGGTTTGGGATATTTTTCAATAATCTTCTGATTATTGATTTTTTGATTGCTAAAATAGAACAATTACACAATGATGCAGCAATATCAACTTACATCAGTGGTCTCCTCTCCGAGTCTGACCAACATGGGTGGTGGCTGCAGCACGGTCAGCGAAGTTCCAGACACTGCAAAATGTGACGATGGTTAACTAAATGAATAATTATGAAAGAAACTCATAAATTGAAGTGCACCTACCTTTGAGATAAGGGCTCCTCGCATCACTCCCAACCTCTCCGGAGGAGCTGCCCCCAGCTATGCCCTCCATAATGGGTCTACCCCTATTATGCTGGAGGGCCAGCTCCTCGGCAGAAGTTAAGTCCGGAGTCTTGGGTCCTCCCCGCGTCTTGGCCATATCGGCCCTCTTTTTGTTTGCTGAAATATGAAGGATCATACGACACTGACAAGCTGTTCAATACAATACCATGGCACAAATTGTATTCATTCATTCACTCACCATTCTGAATGATATTTTTGTGCTTCGTCTTCACTTGTTCCCATGTCCGTTTGGACTCTGGGTTGTTTCTATACATGGGGGTTGAAAGCACTCATAATTATATGACAGTGTTAGTAGTACACCATAGCATATCATTATTGTAGAAAATGATTAAGGTGGACTCATGAATCATGATAAGAATAGAGAGAATCACACGCAATTTCGTTTCACTGCTTCAATGTATTGAATTTCTGACCTAATACATTATCCTCATATACGTATCTATTAATTCGTATCAATTATATAAATACGCTTTGGGCTTTTGTATCTACTTATTCTGAAAGTTGAAATAATAAATAATATACATTTGCCCAACACTTACGCATTTAACTTGTCGGCAATCTGTTGCCGCACGCACCCTGCCTTGCCCTCGTAGCGGTGGCAGTGTTTGACTTCGCTATTATTATGTGTTACGTATGCATAAGCATTTCCTGCTCCGCAGGATTAAAAAAAGTCGCTCTCACTTTAGCCATTTTCGCCAAAAATTATCCAGAGTAGTCAAGTCTGGTTCGAATGAACGAGAGTCAATCGGCCTTCGAGGAACATGAATAGCCTGGCTTCAATCATCTCATTAATTGAATCTGGATAATGGGACTTTTGATCGACTTAGTTGAACCAGGTACGGGTAATAGGGTTTGATCCCGAAATTGCTGTGTCGTGGCGTGCCTTAGAGGAAGCAGCAGTTTATCCACAAAGATTACAAGATATAATATACTCCAACACCCCAATTACTAAATGTAAATTACAATTTGGTCCTATCATGCCCCATGTGATTCAAACATGGTGTACCATCAAGTGCCCATGGCACCTCAACTCTCCAATATTTCATAACCAACAATTACTTGTTGGGAATAAACCCATTAACAACCCTCAGTGGGAAAGGAAAGGAGTCCACACTCTGGGGGATGTTTATGATAAAACCGGTCTTCGCACGTTTCAAGACCTAAGAAATGTTTATGACCTTCCCGGCGCATCCTTTTACTTTTATTTACAGCTCAGGGCGGGGCTCAGGGCGCATGGGGTTCTGTGGGCTCAGCCGCTGCATCCACACCCAGTTTTTAAACTCATCAGAGATCAAGGGGTTTTGCTTCAGATTTCTATACACATACAAAAACACATCATTAGATATACAGTAGTTTGTCACATTGGCTTCCCGTAACCCTAATCACCAACAAATACATTTTAATTATATTCATAGGACGTATCTCACACCTAGAAAACTGTGTGCTATGGGTTTGGTGGCTGACTCTCGGTGCACCCTGTGCGCTCTGAGGGCCACTGGCACCTATATGCACATGTTCTGTGAATGTCCACCGGTGGCTTGTTTTTGGAAATCCATAACCACTAAACTTTCGGACATATGTAACCTGACAATTCCACTTTCCACAACAACACTAATCCTAAATGATATCTCCCTACTACCGGCCTCCATACAACAAAAAAGACTCATTCTAGTGGGAGTTACAGCAGCCAAAAAATTTATATGAGGTGGAAACAACAAGAAAAACTCACAACGATCAATTGGGCTTTGACCCTCTTGCACTGGCGGACTCTTGCACTGGCCGCCCCCCCTGGTCCCCCCACGGTCGAAAAACGCGTGCTTAAGTGCCCTTTTGAGTGAAAGAAATTAGAGGATGTGCCCTATTGGTGCCCCCACGGTTGAAAAACGCACGCTAAAGTGTCCTTTTGAGTGAAAGAAATTAGAGGATGTGCCCTATTGGTGCCCCCACGGTCGAAAAACGCGCGCTTAAGTGCCCTTTTGAGTGAAAGAAATTAGAGGATGTGCCCTATTGGTGCCCCCACGGTTGAAAAACGCGCGCTAAAGTGCCCTTTTGAGTGAAGGAAATTAGAGGATGTGCCCTATTGGTGCCCCCACGGTTGAAAAACGTGCGCTTAAGTGCCCTTTTGAGTGAAAGAAATTAGAGGATGTGCCCTATTGGTGCCCCCACGGTTGAAAAATGCCTGCTAAAGTACCCTTTTGAGTGAAAGAAATTAGACGATGTGCCCTATTGGTGCCCCCACGGTTGAAAAACGCGCGCTAAAGTGCCCTTTTGAGTGGCGGAAAATTTGACGGTGTGCCCTATTGGTGCTCTTCTAATGGTCTAAACTTGACCATGTGCCTCACGGTTAAATAATATCACGCAAAAGTGCCCTTTTGAGTGAAAGAAATGAGAGGACGTGCCCTATTGGTGCCCCTCTAATGGTTAAACGTGAACATTTATGCTAAATATGGGGTATGCTTGGGGATAACTATATATAAAACGTTATACACTGTTATCTTCATTTTAAGGGTAAATTGGTTTTGCGGCTCCAGATGAATTTTAGTTTGTGGGAGGGGGAATGGCTCTTTTGATAGTAAAGGTTGCTGACCCCTGCCCTAGAGCATGGCCCAGGGAGTGCTTAGTGTGGGGGGTTTTGTTTCACTTCAGGTGCATAAACAAATAAACAAACTTGAAACTTGCATCTGCACCTGCATCTGGGTCTCTGGGCAGAATAGTCAGCCAGGCTGGGGTCAAAGCCAGACACACACACACGCACGCACACATGCATTAACCTGTTCATTTCTGTAACTAGGGTGGATGGTACTGTAGGGCTGGGCGATTCTTGCTCAAATGTGAATCACGATTTTTCTCTAAGAATTGAGATCACGATTCTCTCACACGATTCTTATTTTTTCAATAAAATAATTGATTGCACTCTTTCTTAAACAGACAACATAACATATCAAAGTGCTTGACTTAAACTTAAACATAACATATATGAAAGTGCTTGACTTAAACTTAAAAGTCTATTGTAACATACAAAATAACTCAAGTCAGAATCGTCATAATTTAAAAAAGTTAACTTAACTTTTTTTTTATCTTTTTTAATAAAAATCTTCATAATTTAGAAATTAGATTGCATAGGTCTATGAATCGAGATCGTGATTTTATTTCGATTAATTTCCCAGCCCTAGTGGATGGCGTGACACTTTTATGCCACACGCTTAATAGTGATTTTTGAAAGAAAAAAAATATATGGATTATTATAACGTGAGTCAAAGATGTGATACTGAGATACTTTCCTGGCATATACATAAAATATAGCCAACGCTATCCACAAACACACATGAAAAAAAGGCTATTTGCAGAGAATTGCGACAAGGGTGACTGGAGGGTTAAGTTTTAGACACACCCCCTCTTGAATGTTCAGATGCCAGATGGCTATAACCCTGCATCCTACTGCTGTGTGAGGTGGTAGGTAATACAGCAAGCTTTCTTTGAAGTTGCAGATTGAGTTTGTTTTACCAATTATGCATTACTAAATACTAATGTATGTAGGCCTACACTGCAAGTGTTTTTATTGATGGCAGTATGTTTTAGCCTAGGCTAGTGTAGGCTAGCTTTATTACTACTGTAGCTAGCTAACTAAACAGGTACCTTGCTTAGCTGATTATATGCTATAATGCTAACCTGTGTTCTCAATTTAGAAATAAAGTGTACACATTACTTTAGGATAGTTTGCACAAAATATACCCATAGCACTTTAAAGTTAAAATACTGAAGAAGGGACTTGATATTCACGGGTGTTTACATTTTTATTTTGTTTCTATTTTTATTTTATTTTATACATATATAGTTTTTGTTTTTTGTTTTGCATTTATATATATATATTTTTTTTCTTTTCTTTTCTTTTCTTTTTTATGTTTAAAATAGTACACTCATTTGAGTAGTTGAAAAGGGGTAGGATTAAATAAGTGTATACTTCTTCCTACTCCTTTTCGAACATGCAGATTGAGTTGTTTTTTTCTTTTTTTGTTATTGTTTGTTGTATTCATTGCATGTTCGAAATAAAGACTTCAAATCAAATCAAATCAAAGTTCAGTGTGGATTGCTTTTTAAAGTTAATTTAAGAGTGGTAGTAAATTTAAAAGTGGGTTTAGCATTGGCCTATATTCTATGATTACAGAATGCCAAGGAGAGAGAGAAATCGGAAGAATGTTAAAAAGCATCTGAGAAATGCTGCGAGAGGCAGCTTCTCTTTGAAGAATTGGGTCCAAAGCAATAATAGTAAGGGAGGAGATAAGGATACAGGTAGCTGCTTGTCTCACAGAGCCATAGTTTGGATTAGTGTAACCTTAATGGTTGAATATATAGAAACTGCGCCACTCTCTGTTAAGGGGAGAGACCCTCATTCATTGTTACACATTTATGTTCTGAGTTCCCAGACCGCACAGGGTTTCTAATAAAAGAACAGGCGTATGTAGTATATTCCTATAGAATCCTACAATAATCTAAGGTTATTGTACCATACAATGAGATTGCTATCTGGAAGGAGGAGAAAGGATCATAAGTGATAGAATTGTTGGTCTCCTCATCTGACTTAAGCAGATGAGAAATAAACGTGTAAGCCAGACAACCAGAACTCTATTTCAACTCAACTGATTTATTTGTCCCAGGGCCAAGAGTGAATAAAAGGTTGCCTTTCACATACAAGGATTATCAGAAAACATTAACATGTCTGTTGTGTACAGGAATCAACAAGGTTTGCATCTCAAACCCCAACATGTAGGTACTTACAACAGTCATTTGTTAACATAATTTGAACATACATTGAAAATACTGTAAGCCCTTTTTGCATATAAGTAAGCCTGGTTTCTAAGCTAAGTTACATTCTATTCTAACCAAACATAATGGTTCCATCCAGCTTACTTACATCAAAAGCAGCACAGTCTCTCTGGTGGGGAGGGGTGGAGCCGCAGACCTGGGGTTTTCTGCGGCTCCTGAATAACACTATGTTTTGCCCTTAAGGGGAGACACTGCAGGTGAATAGGGTAAAAAAATTAACTAATAGATATCACAATGAAACTTCCCCAGTTGATTACTTATATTAAGACAAGACTTTTTTGTATTACAAGTTTTCTGAAATTGTAGGTTTAAATATGCAAATGAGGCATGATCTACTTAAATATGCACTAATTTGCATATCATTCCAGGACAAAAATCTGAACATTGGATAAAGCCATTTTAAAAATTATAGTTTCATTTTGTTGACATATTAGAGCCAAAGGTTATTACAGAGGGGATTTTGGATATCTCTTTTTATCACTCCATAAATCAGAAAATACTCCATTCAGTCCATTTTTATGGTAAAATTCCATATTTCGCCATGTTTTTAGGAATAAAATGTGATATAAATCAGGGTATGAATGCGATATCAACAAACCCTTCTGTAAATACCTTCAGAACATAGATATGAATAGAACTGGAATGTTTGGTGTATGTGTGTGCTACTGAAGTGGAGATTTCTGGCTCAGAGTATGAGGAAAAACTCTTAAAACTCATTTTTGGGAAAACGCCTTCAAAGTTCTGTATTGTAAAATGCCATACTTTTTTTTTTAAACAGATATTTAGAAACACAATACCTAATCAAACCATTAGTAATAGACAACCTAAACACATGCCTGATAACTGAATAATAATAATAATGATGTTATTGAACTGAACAGAACTACACACAGGCTACAAACAGTGTAGTACAGTGTAGTACCCCCTAATAGGCAAAACATATTTGAATAGATATCACTATGAAACTTTCCCAATTTGTTATGTACATATAAACTAAGAAAAAATATATTGCAAGTTTTCTGAAATGTATGTTTATATATGCAAATGAGGCACTTCCCCATTAAATATGTGCACATTTATGGATGCAATAAGGCAAAATGATGTAAAATAAACAACTAAATGTGTGTTATTGATGTTTTATTGTCACTAGTTTCATAGAAGACATGTTTAGGAAGCAAAATATAACAAAATCTCAAAATCAACAAAAAAAGTATATTTGACTATTCACCTGCAGTGTCTCGCCTTAAATACTATATTTCCCACCAATAATAGCCCATTTTACTAATACGTTTGGTCCAATCCGGTTGTCTTCTGTGGGCGGTCTTCCCCAATCGATCTCCTGGGTGTCGCTGTGGGGGCCGGCTGCCCCCACCTCCTCGATCTTCTGGGTGGGTCTTGACTCAATAACCTGAGGGGGCCGCTAGTGGCCCCCGTCATTGTCTTCCTGTTGGGGACTGGCCCCAACAGGTTCTTGTCCTCGGGTGTGGGTTGGTGTCAATGGCCCCCGTCGGTGTGATCTTTTGCTGAGTACAGCGGGTTTCTGCTAGTGGCCCCCGTCGGTGTGGTTGTAATCTGGTCACAGTAGGTGTGACCTTTGTCTGTTATCTGTCTCTAGTCTCTTCCTCATTTAGCCCTGCAGCCCACTCTGCTGCTAACCAGTATACAAGGCATAATGTTATGGTTTCCTAATTATTCACACATTTTAGTTATGGAATTCAAGGCAATATTACCACATTCCCCACTTTGACAATTCACATTGTCATATACTGTATATTGACTTGATTTTCTATACATACTAACCATACAATATAATAATAAAAATCATTTTTTTCAAATTTTTCTCACTTTTTTCTTTTTTCTCACATTTTTCTTTCATTATTCTTTGGTACATATCATCAATGAGTTTCTTCTCCTCAAGGCTCATTAGCCAGGGGCCCACCTTTTAAACAACAACTTTTGGGTTTGTTGAAAACAATAAAACAATTCAATCTAAACATTATACCTTAAAATAAAACGAAATTTTTAAAAACCCAATTTTCTTAAGTTACAGAACGTTTGGTTCCACAGTCTTTTATATGATCTGGGGGAGACAACATGCATTAGTATTCATTTTTACATTAATTTGTTTCTTCTCCTGTTAATTCCTTTCCTATAACAGCACAATCACATCTGCATAATCCTTCAATTGGTCTTCTCATCTATCCACCCCCCTTATGACCATATCATGGTCATAAAACCTTACCACCTCGTCGTCACAGCACAGTCGGGCAGGGAAGGCGGAGAATCACTCAAGGAGAAAAAAATTTCACCACCTCACTTTGGCCATAATCTATGTCTAATATTCTACCTATGTGAATGCGTCTAAGCTCCTTACCCTGCGTTGTGTCTTAATCTATATCAGTTGCTACCGTTCAGTTACCTCCCGTCCTCCATACCAATCAAATTCCACACTTCACAGAGGCCCTCGCTCACCTTTCTTGCACAGTCCCCGACCGGCCTCGCCTCCCCCTTCTCCCCATGCTAGCCAGCCTCAGCTGTAGCCACTGTTTGTAGGCCTGTGATCCAGTCATATTCTGACCTATGACTGTCCTTCCTTGGATTTACAGACGGCTCTCTCAGTCTGGACGTTTTCCCAAACCTGCGTCTGTTTTGGCCTCTGTTCTCAGGGCTATGATGAAGGAGGGGCTAGCGTCCACAAGCGACCTCTTTTCACAACCTAATAATTTCCCACAGGAGACAACTGAACAGGTTCACTCCTCTGTGTCGTAATCTAATGAAATGTATTCATACTCATCATTTATGACTCCTCTACATGTGACGTTCCGCTTCCCCCCCTCGACTGAATCTGTGAGGGAAAAAACACAAAGCAAATCCTTTTCACATAATATGTCAAATACTCTCAAGAGAAGCCAATGTTAATCATATGCAAACGTGATAGGCCACTTAGCTTTTGTTGACATTCTGCCCTGACGCCATCACTCCTGCCACCAGCTCTCTCCTCTCACACCCAGACCATAAAAAGCAGATGAGAAATAAAAACAAAAGGCAAATAATTAAAAAAATATCCCAATAGACCACATCCTCCAACCACATGTTTTGCAACATGTGAAATTACCATTCATCCCTAAAACAGTAAATCAATAAAAACAACAAGCTCCAAACTTCACATCAAAGGTTATTCTGCCCTGACGCCATCACTCCTGCCACCAGCTCTCTCCTCTCACACCCAGACCATAAAAAGCAGATGAGAAATAAAAACAAAAGGCAAATAATTAAAAAAATATCCCAATAGACCACATCCTTCAACCACATGTTCTGCACCTCCTACATGTGAAATTACCATTCATACCTAAAACAGTAAATCAATCAAAACAACAAGCTCCAAACTTCACATCAAAGGTTATTAGAAAGGAAAGAAAAACCAAAAATAAACCAAACACATTCTCCTATCACCCATATGGCAGACCACTTGTGAATGTTCCATGCATACCAAGAAAACATTACTCAAACGTTCATCCACACACAAACGACACTCAGACATGCAGTCACACGCCACTCAATTCCTCCTCACACAACTGTTCCATTCAAACATGTCTTTGTGACTTGACACGTCCAAGTTAGCACAGTCTCCCCTACAGGCTCCATTCAAACACATTCAGTCCACACAATCAAAAATTAAAATAGACATATGTACTGACAAACCATTCTAAAAGAACCAATATCAAATGAAAGTAATAAAATAAAACTCCTTCAAAGTAATACAATAAAACTCCTTCACACAACTGACATGAAACCAAACAAACACCTTTCATTCGATATCTCACAGCCTCTCTTCCCAACATATAACACATCTCATAAACAAATACTTTCAAACTCTCTCTCATACAACTCGTTAATCAACCAACATCCTTAACAAACAATGTTAGTTTGTTCCTCCCTCTTCTGCTCTCAACTTCAGGCTACCACAGTCTACACTCACATCTGCTCCTCTTCCCTCACTTCAAAGATGGACTGGAATCCATCTTTAATTCAGACCTATCCATGCCTTCCAGTGCACAGACAGACCCAAATATTCCCTTACCAAAACAGTTATCATTCATAAGTCATAACCCCAAATGAATGCCTACCTATTGATTTTCTTCGCTCACTCTCCAACTGTTTCCTGAATAGCCGCCAACTGTCTCACCTTCCTGTCACTTCCTCACGCAGCCTTTGATCCTGCATAGACCCCTAAAACCACGTTCCGTGCCCCAGTTGTAAAAATAGCTGTCATCTGTTATCTCACTTTGACTGTTCTTTCCTATCTCCACCAGCTGTGACCTCTCTCCTGTTGCATCTAATCTTACCAGGCCTGCTTCGTCATCCTGTCATAAAAAACAGCCATTGTAAGCAACAGCTGTCCCGCTTTCCCCCGCCTGGGCATACAACGTTATCAACTTCCTGCTGTAAAGATCTATTCTAAGTCCCTCTCATGAGTGTAACAGTGATCATAAACAACAGGCTCTAGCAACCCCGTGGCTTTCCGTGACCTGTCTCAAAAGGATTTCCACCCCCCTGGGCAATATAACCTTCTCAACTTTTGTCTCTTTTGCTACTGGCACCTGGTGCAAGCCCTCGCACGCCCCTTGTCCGCTATGCAGGCCCCCCTGCACCTCCATCGAAATGTTAATCATTTCATACATCTCACCCTGGGGGCAAGCCGCCCCCCAGGTTTGAATAAAACACACATACCTACTGCCTCCAGGGGAGGCTAAATCCCCTCCCCCCAGAGGTTAAGTAGCACATATTTGCAATTTCACCTAGTATCATCTCAACTACTGTAAACACAATCATATCAAACTTAACACAGCCTATACATACCAATGGCATTAAAGAAAAACAATCTCTTCAACTTCTGTAATCACAATCATAACCATTAAATCGTCATTGCATTAATAAAATTGTTTTCTAACACAGACAGCAAGCCTCCATCAATAAATTATAATTTCCTACAAGTCTGAGGCTTGTGTCAAGCATTAAATATCCTAATCATATTAACAGTGTATTAAAGATTTAACTCATAACAATTTCATACTATACAGTTTTTAAAATAATTTCTTTACACAACACTAATCATGCATAATACAAATATAAGCCTTTTTATCAACCGTCACTCATTAGAAATTAAACATTATTATTTTAAGTTAAGTTCCAATCATGCTATGACTCAAAAACTTTAAACAGAATATTCTGGGAACGTTAGCTCTGTATATAGGTGACATGTGATTCTAATGTAGATGTATTTAATCAAATATAACGCAAGCAATATGTCTTTTTCAGTGTAGAGTGCTTTCCCAACTCAGCTCTCAAACCCCACTCGGTCAAGACTATACTCTTGTGTAACATATTCTTGCCCAGTGTTACAGGTTCAATGTGTAGCTGGTTTGTGAATCCCAGTTTAGTATGGGCATGTATATTAAATCATCTCCTCTTTGTTTGATAGGCTCACTGCATTGTTTGCAGCCCAAGTAACCCCTCATTGACTATCTCCCCTTGTCTAATCATCACATGTTGCACCTACTCTCCCCTTTTGCCACACAAACTTGTAGCAACACAACCAAAACCACTCCCAGAACATTGTTTACAACCCAAAGAATGCACAACATACAAACACAACCATTTTACACAATGCAAAATATTCCCTCACCCGTTATTCACCCTCAGAGCGAACGAAAATGAACACAGCGATCCGCGTTGTAACGCGCATGCGCACAGCCCCAATGTATACCGCGACAACGTACTATTCCCACAAAACACTCCGCTTCGTCCCAATACAATGCAACGACAACCACCGCGTCCTTTAACCCTTCCTAAACATCATTTTCAAAACTCGAATCATAGCATATGTCGCCCGCAAACTCACAACACAGCCGCCTGCAAGCTAAATAGCCTAGCCAGCCCTGATGCTATGTTAAATGCGCCCCCGGGCGCCGCGCGTTATGCGACGTTCGAGATCCGTGCATTTCATTCAGTCCGCCCGTTACCACTCTAACAATAAACAACTCACACATGCTTAAATAACAAACTACTTTAAAAGAAAATAATTTTTAAAACATTCTCACATACCAACGCCGCATACACAGTCCAACACGAATCATAAACCAATTCTCCTACCCTTCTCTTCGCCCGGCTCCACGCACAGCGGACGTTTCACACACTCCATTCAACCCCATAACGTCATCAAACAGCGACTTCTTCCTCCACCATAATAACGTACACAATTGTTACCGCATTAAATATAACCCTCAAAACGGCCACAATCTCCTCAACTTACGCCTCGATTCGCTTCTTACCTGCAATTGCCGCCACAGTGTTTCGTCAATTCTCTCACATCGCCGCCTTAACGTCCCTAGATTTACCGCGGTTCTTCCACAGAGCTAAGCCAGTTAGCCCCAATCTCCAATATGATTCGATCCAGACTCGTATACCACCCTGATCCACGTTAAAACTACACAACAACCCGGCCAAGGCTGCTCTGCATACATGCAATGTACACTTCGAAAAAACCGGCGTTCAACTATTACATTTCCCCACTGTTGTTGGTCATAAAAATTTCATAATAATACAACAATAATCTCTCACCTTTCGTCAAACATTCCTAACCAATAGCCATCATTCAAACATACATCGCGCGACTATTAAAAACGAGATTAAGTGCAACCGTTCACTTTAATTTTACCTAATGTTTAGATTACAACCAGTATTTTGAACCGAAACTTTATTAAAGGATAACTCCACTATTTTGGGAAATTAGCTTATTTAACATCTTCCCTGGAGTTAGACAAGAAGATGCATACCTTTTTTGTCTCTGTGCGTGCATTTTAGCTTTGGGAATAGATGCTCCGTTAGCATAGCTTAGCTTCATCACTGGAAGTGAGGCAGGACAGTAGCCTTACAGTGCCTTACAGTGTATTGCAAGGTCTGACATTGACCAAACTTGATATGCATGACCTTGGTGGGCTCTAGGTCAACTCCTGAAAAGGGGGTCAATGTCAGACCTTGCAATCAAAAGTTAGGGGCGCACTGAAATTATGGCAAGGGTTATTAGCCCCCTAACTTTTGATTGCAAAGTCTGACATTGACCCCCTTTTCAGGAGTTGACCTAGAGCCCACCAAGGTCATGCATATCAAGTTTGGTCAATGTCAGACCTTGCAATACACTGTAAGGCACTGTAAGGCTACTGTCCTGCCTCACTTCCAGTGATGAAGCTAAGCTATGCTAACGGAGCATCTATTCCCAAAGCTAAAATGCACGCACAGAGACAAAAAAGGTATGCATCTTCTTGTCTAACTCCAGGGAAGATGTTAAATAAGCTAATTTCCCAAAATAGTGGAGTTATCCTTTAAGTACTATTGTCCACCAGTCACCACGACGGATGTGCCTCGTAATATGTTCCGGAGTAACACGCACTAAAAAGGATCTCCTTCGACTGTGGGGTTTCTGTAATCCACAAACCTCTATTTGTAGACAACCCCCTCGTCGTCTTGATCTATTTGAATTACACCCTAATGTGGGCATAATCTTCATTTAGTTCGGTCGATATTAATGCAGGGAGCACGTTCCGTCGAATTGAAACAGCCACGGCTGCCCCTGTTTTAATATGTTACAACCTACGTCTACTTCCAGTTAGGCCCCCCTCATATTACTTGACTCGCTTATGCCCCGTGATCCATAACAAGCCCCCTGTACCATATTGATCGCATTTCGTACTTACAACTTCTGATTACGTAATCCAAACAACGTTGAACTATTGCATTAACGTCCGATGGAACAGATCTCTCCCGGGCGCTGCTTGAGTCACAGCTTCCGGCCGACACTCGCTCCATCTTACCGGCGCAAATACATATTTCACTCATTGTTCAGATACGCAAAAAATTACCAACTCAGCTGCGTCCGGTTCCGAGAAAAATGATTAGGTATGTCTATTCCCCAGAATTCGCCCTGTCGAGACTTGCCAACAACAGTTTTACCGAGCCCACGATTCAATGGGCTTTTCAACTCGATGTAGTCCGACGCTTCAATCCGCGATTGAACTAATACAATATGATCACAGTTTGTTATGCCCCTCACCGCTTCATATATCTATCCTTAACCTATCCCCCTAAGCTATTACTTCCAACTAACCTAAACGAACCTAAACTAACCTAAACACCACTCCCCCATTCCTGTACGCAAAAGGCCATATTCACCCCGGGCCCCAACTAGTGGCGTACACACCAGCCTCCATCCTGTCCCTCTGTCCTCCATCCAGACAGCAAAACCCTGCACTGCAACTATCCTTATTGAAATGCAACAACCCCCGGCTCTTCTCCTGCATGTCCCCAACATACAAGCAAGGTCATGGCTCTGAGCAGCCTGCCACATAGACCTCACCGCACATCTTCAGGGGGGGGGCACAACAGGGCGGGTGGAACGGCACCACTTCTGTAGTATATTCCTATAGAATCCTACAATAATCTAAGGTTATTGTACCGTACAATGAGATTGCTATCTGGAAGGAGGAGAAAGGATCATAAGTGATAGAATTGTTGGTCTCCTCATCTGACTTAAGCAGATGAGAAATAAATGTGTAAGCCAGACAACCAGAACTCTATTTCAACTCAACTGATTTATTTGTCCCAGGGCCAAGAGTGAATAAAAGGTTGCCTTTCACATACAAGGATTATCAGAAAACATTAACATGTCTGTTGTGTACAGGAATCAACAAGGTTTGCATCTCAAACCCCAACATGTAGGTACTTACAACAGTCATTTGTTAACATAATTTGAACATACATTGAAAATACTGTAAGCCCTTTTTGCATATAAGTAAGCCTGGTTTCTAAGCTAAGTTACATTCTATTCTAACCAAACATAATGGTTCCATCCAGCTTACTTACATCAAAAGCAGCACAGTCTCTCTGGTGGGGAGGGGTGGAGCCGCAGACCTGGGGTTTTCTGCGGCTCCTGAATAACACTATGTTTTGCCCTTAAATACTATATTTCCCACCAATAATAGCCCATTTTACTAATACTGTTACAAAGGGTCAGATTAAACCGAATATATATATTTATTGCTTGAGATCCCTTGTATAATATTTGTATATCGTTTGATATCCCTTGTATATTCTTTGTATATATACACGGAATATCCCTTTACCTGGGTACAAACCAGACCATAATACTCACTCTCCTATTGGACAGCGACCCCTAGGCGCCAACGACCATACCCCCAATGGCAAGTTCAAAGGCAACGCCAAGGCATGTCTCAACATGTCCAGGTCTGCGCAGTAATACGAGACAGAACTGAGGTTGGCACTAGATAATTCACCTTACGTATAAATACGGCGCAGGTGGAAACAGCAGCAGTTCGTTCATTACTAGTAAAGCCTTCACCACGAGTCAACGTGCAAGTGAAGTGAGCAACCTTGCGTCTAAATAGAGCACTTAGAACATGTGCGAATAGGATAGTAAAAGTGTCAGAGTTTAGTGAAGTTTAGTTTAGTGAAGTTTAGTGATGTTACAAATACGTTTGGTCCAATCCGGTTGTCTTCTGTGGGCGGTCTTCCCCAATCGATCTCCTGGGTGTCGCTGTGGGGGCCGGCTGCCCCCACCTCCTCGATCTTCTGGGTGGGTCTTGACTCAATAACCTGAGGGGGCCGCTAGTGGCCCCCGTCATTGTCTTCCTGTTGGGGACTGGCCCCAACAGGTTCTTGTCCTCGGGTGTGGGTTGGTGTCAATGGCCCCCGTCGGTGTGATCTTTTGCTGAGTACAGCGGGTTTCTGCTAGTGGCGCCCGTCGGTGTGGTTGTAATCTGGTCACAGTAGGTGTGACCTTTGTCTGTTATCTGCTGCAACTGTCTCTAGTCTCTTCCTCATTTAGCCCTGCAGCCCATTCTGCTGCTAACCAGTATACAAGGCATAATGTTATGGTTTCCTAATTATTCACACATTTTAGTTATGGAATTCAAAGGCAATATTACCACACGTACAACAGAGGTTTTTGTATTCCCAAGATTTGACACTTTATTAAATAAAAACACTAAAAAGGGATCATACCCAACTGGACCAATCTAGACCACCATTACTAGTAATTAAAAAGAATATTGCACACAAACTCAGCACTGCACCTCTATAGAGCACACACACGGCACGTCTAATAAATAGGACACATCACTGCACTGCTGGATAAAATACACAATAAAATAAAGCGGTCAGATGGCACAGAGAGTAACCTAGACTGAGACCAGCTAGAATGAGAACAGCAGCTAGAATGAGAGCAGCAGCTAGAGTGGGAACAACAGCTAGAGTGAGAACAGCAGCTAGAGTGAGAGCAGCAGCTGGAGTGAGAGCAGCAGCTAGAGTGAGAGCAGCAGCTTGAGTGAGAGCAGCAGCTTGAGTAAGAACAAGAACAGCTAGAGTGAGAACAGCAGCTAGAATGAGAACAGCAGCTAGAATGAGAACAGCAGCTAGAGTGGGAACAGCAGCTAGAGTGAGATCAGCAGCTGGAGTGAGAACAGCAGCTAGAGTGAGAACAGCAGCTAGAGTGAGAACAGCAGCTAGAGTGAGATCAGCAGCTGGAGTGAGAACAACAGCTAGAGTGAGAACAGCAGCTAGAGTGAGAACAGCAGCTAGAGTGAGAACAGCAGCTGTAGTGAGAACAGCAGCTAGAGTGAGATCAGCAGCTAGAGTGAGATCAGCAGCTGGAGTGAGAACAGCAGCTAGAGTGAGAACAGCAGCTAGAGTGAGAACAACAGCTAGAGTGAGAACAGCAGCTAGAGTGAGAACAGCAGCTGGAGTGAGAGCAGCAGCTTGAGTGAGAGCAGCAGCTTGAGTGAGAACAGCAGCTAGAGTGAGAACAGCAGCTAGAGTGAGAACAGCAGCTGGAGTGAGAACAACAGCTAGAGTGAGATCAGCAGCTAGAGTGAGAACAGCAGCTAGAGTGAGAACAGCAGCTAGAGTGAGATCAGCAGCTGGAGTGAGAACAGCAGCTAGAGTGAGATCAGCAGCTGGAGTGAGAACAACAGCTAGAGTGAGAACAGCAGCTAGAGTGAGAACAGCAGCTAAAGTGAGATCAGCAGCTGGAGTGAGAACAGCAGCTAGAGTGAGAACAGCAGCTAGAGTGAGAACAGCAGCTAGAGTGAGATCAGCAGCTGGAGTGAGAACAGCAGCTAGAGTGAGATCAGCAGCTAGAGTGAGAACAGCAGCTAGAGTGAGAACAGCAGCTAGAGTGAGAACAGCAGCTAGAGTGAGAACAGCAGCTAGAGTGAGATCAGCAGCTGGAGTGAGAACAGCAGCTAGAGTGAGATCAGCAGATAGAGTGAGAACAGCAGCTAGAGTGAGAACAGCAGCTAGAGTGAGAACAGCAGCTAGAGTGAGATCAGCAGCTGTAGTGAGAACAGCAGCTAGAGTGAGATCAGCAGCTAGAGTGAGAACAGCAGCTAGAGTGAGAACAGCAGCTAGAGTGAGAACAGCAGCTAGAGTGAGATCAGCAGCTGTAGTGAGAACAGCAGCTAGAGTGAGAACAGTAGCTAGAGTGAGAACAGCAGCTAGAGTGAGAACAGCAGCTGGAGTGAGAACAGCAGCTTGAGTGAGAGCAGCAGCTAGAGTGAGAACAGCAGCTAGAGTGAGAACAGCAGCTAGAGTGAGAACAGCAGCTGGAGTGAGAACAGCAGCTTGAGTGAGAGCAGCAGCTAGAGTGAGAACAGACAAAACCTCATAACTCCAAAAACCCAACTTTTCAGCAGATGAAAAAAACAAACACAGATTTGAGTGTGAATAGAGTTAGGAGGTTTAGACAGATGATCGGTTTAATGCTTTCCCATTGTTTAAACTTTGTAAAACCCACACACACACATATGGAGGATGATCTACGGAGTTGATTTATATTAAAAAATATATATTAAAAAAATGGAGTTATGAGGTTTTGTCCCGACAGCAGCATAGAGTGAGAACAGTAGCAGCTAGAGTGAGAACAGCAGCTAGAGTGAGAACAGTAGCAGCTGGAGTGAGAGCAGCAGCTTGAGTGAGAGCAGCAGCTAGAGTGAGAACAGCAGCTAGAGTGAGAACAGTAGCAGCTAGAGTGAGATCAGCAGCTGGAGTGAGAACAGCAGCTAGAGTGAGAACAGCAGCTGGAGTGAGAACAGTAGCAGCTAGAGTGAGATCAGCAGCTGGAGTGAGATCAGCAGCTAGAGTGAGAACAGCAGCTAGAGTGAGAACAACAGCAGCTAGAGTGAGAACTGCAGCTAGTAACCTACGCTGCTGCAGGGAGTCAGACCCAGTGGACTCTGTGGTCCTGTGAGCCTCTCCAAGCTGCTGCTGCTGCTGCAGGGAGTCAGACCCAGTGGACTCTGTGGTCCTGTGAGCCTCTTCAAGCTGCTGCTGCTGCAGGGAGTCAGACCCAGTGGACTCTGTGGTCCCAGGAGCCTCTTCAAGCTGCTGCTGCTGCAGGGAGTCAGACCCAGTGGACTCTGTGGTCCCAGGAGCCTCTTCAAGCTGCTGCTGCTGCTGCAGGGAGTCAGACCCAGTGGACTCTGTGGTCCCAGGAGCCTCTTCAAGCTGCTGCTGCTGCAGGGAGTCAGACCCAGTGGACTCTGTGGTCCCAGGAGCCTCTTCAAGCTGCTGCTGCTGCTGCAGGGAGTCAGACCCAGTGGACTCTGTGGTCCCAGGAGCCTCTTCAAGCTGCCGCTGCTGCAGGGAGTCAGACCCAGTGGACTCTGTGGTCCCAGGAGCCTCTTCAAGCTGCTGCTGCTGCAGGGAGTCAGACCCAGTGGACTCTGTGGTCCCAGGAGCCTCTTCAAGCTGCTGCTGCTGCAGGGAGTCAGACCCAGTGGACTCTGTGGTCCCAGGAGCCTCTTCAAGCTGCTGCTGCTGCAGGGAGTCAGACCCAGTGGACTCTGTGGTCCCAGGAGCCTCTTCAAGCTGCTGCTGCTGCAGGGAGTCAGACCCAGTGGACTCTGTGGTCCCAGGAGCCTCTTCAAGCTGCTGCTGCTGCAGGGAGTCAGACCCAGTGGACTCTGTGGTCCCAGGAGCCTCTTCAAGCTGCTGCTGCTGCAGGGAGTCATACCCAGTGGACTCTGTGGTCCTGTGAGCCTCTTCAAGCTGCTGCTGCTGCAGGGAGTCAGACCCAGTGGACTCTGTGGTCCCAGGAGCCTCTTCAAGCTGCTGCTGCTGCAGGGAGTCAGACCCAGTGGACTCTGTGGTCCCAGGAGCCTCTTCAAGCTGCTGCTGCTGCTGCAGGGAGTCAGACCCAGTGGACTCTGTGGTCCCAGGAGCCTCTTCAAGCTGCTGCTGCTGCTGCTGCAGGGAGTCAGACCCAGTGGACTCTGTGGTCCCAGGAGCCTCTTCAAGCTGCTGCTGCTGCAGGGAGTCAGACCCAGTGGACTCTGTGGTCCCAGGAGCCTCTTCAAGCTGCTGCTGCTGCTGCAGGGAGTCAGACCCAGTGGACTCTGTGGTCCCAGGAGCCTCTTCAAGCTGCTGCTGCTGCAGGGAGTCAGACCCAGTGGACTCTGTGGTCCCAGGAGCCTCTTCAAGCTGCTGCTGCTGCAGGGAGTCAGACCCAGTGGACTCTGTGGTCCCAGGAGCCTCTTCAAGCTGCTGCTGCTGCAGGGAGTCAGACCCAGTGGACTCTGTGGTCCCAGGAGCCTCTTCAAGCTGCTGCTGCTGCAGGGAGTCAGACCCAGTGGACTCTGTGGTCCCAGGAGCCTCTTCAAGCTGCTGCTGCTGCTGCTGCTGCTGCAGGGAGCCAGACCCAGTGGACTCTGTGGTCCCAGGAGCCTCTTCAAGCTGCTGCTGCTGCTGCAGGGAGCCAGACCCAGTGGACTCTGTGGTCCCAGGAGCCTCTCCAGAGTCAAGCTGTGTCTCAGCCTCCATATGGATGACTATGGAATGAAGGTCTCCAAGCTGTTAAGGAAACAACCAAAAGCAAAAGAATGTTCAAATTGTAGTGACTACAGTATTGGTTTGTGTTCTCCTCTGACTGTGTTGTGTAGTGGGAGGGAACGAATGATCTGGCACCGCGGCCAGAGGGGACATCTATTGCGGTTGCACTAGCTGTTGTTATTCATTACTGTGCTAGCGATTCATGTGCTCTTGTGTTCTGTGTTTACTGACGTGGCTTTGTACATTAAACAAGCATTACGTTACCTACGTTTATTCCTCTCTCCTCCGGCACTACAAAATCATGTTATTGACGATTTGATCCAGACAGATATTTGTCCATATAGGCCTCTTCAGGTTCAAGCTGTGTCTCTCTTCACCAGGTGACATGTTGTTCCCCTCACAGCTCACACCGGAGAGAACAGAGATTTATAGTGAGGAATGTAGGGGAACGGTAGGCCTATAGACCAAACTATAGGTCTAACTAACTAACTATAGAACTATACAGAGACTAAAATGTCTCTTGACAACAACTCACGATTTAACTTTCTTTAGTCACTTATCCCTAATGCAGGCTATGGGGCAAATGTACCTTATTTCAAGGTCAAAGACACCAGAAGCAACCATTGTATCACTCCTATTGGATAAGATCAGATAGAGTTGACTTCAAATCACTTTAAATTAAGCCTGGTAGGCTCAGTAATCAGTTGGGTTAGGTTGAGATTACCACACACCTCTGTCCAATAATCAGACACATTATAGTCAACCAATTTAGATTAAAATCACCCACGATTTCTCAGATTTACTATATTGAGAAATAAAATCTGCCAATTTTACACGCTCACTCAATGGTCACTTTACACAATGAAAAGAACGGGAGTGGTTCTTGTATAGTAAATGGAGTAGATGGATATAGCAAGATAGCATAAGGATATATAACTGTATATTGTATAGTATAGTATTGTATAGTAGTGTACGTCATAAGACCCAGTGCCTCATCCGTAGCTAATGTGGTAAATATTGACGTTGAATTTCATAATTAATATGTGGGAATAAATTAGAGACCCATAATGTAAAGCCAGATGTACCTTTCAATAGCAGAGAGAGACTCAGTGGCTAAAACAGTCTCAACTGTCAGTTGAGACAGCTGCAGCAGATAACAACAGCAATAGTTATTCTCAACCCCCACTCAAGCAATGATTAAATTAGAGAACAAACACCTTTTCGAACTGACTGTATGTAAATGCTGATCAGAGACAGCTGGGTTTGACCACAGGGCAGACCAGTTTAGACTTGTTGAAGAAATGATTAGGCATGGACACTAAGTCACAAACAAAGTTATCTATTAATCAACTGTTTAGTATCAAAAGAGTAAACCATAATATTAGAAATGGGTAAATTCATATATACGGGAGATACAGTTGGTAAAAGGTTTATTGGAACAGTACTCGGCAATCAGTTGAGTTGAAAGACCACACTAAGGAGGGGGGGCCATAAAGACCCCCCTTCTGATCACGGAGGGAAGAGAGACCACATCAAGGAAAGGGGGGGGCCATAAAGACCCCCCTTCTTATCACTGAGGGAAGATGACATCACACCACCCCCACCCGTGGGACAAGACCCAACCTCCCACAAGAAGAAGCTGGATTGGACCAAAATGTGCTATTATTGGCTAGAAATTATAGGATATAAGGACCGACAAAGTGTTATTCTGGAGCCCAGACCCCACCCAGGTCTGCATGCTCCAACCGCCCCCCACCGAGAGACTACTGCTGTTTTAATGTAAGTAAGCTGAATGGAACCACCCTGTTTGGTTAGAATAGAATGTAAACTTAGCCTAGAAACCAGGCTTACTTATATACAAAAAGGGCTTACAGTATTGTCAATGTATGTTCAAATTATGTTAACGAGTGACTGTTTTCTGTGCATATTGGGGTTTGAGAATGCAAACCTTATTGATTCCTGTACACGGCAGCCATGTTAATGTTTTCTGATAATCTTTTGTATGCGAAAGGCAACCTTCTATTTCACTCTTGGCCTCTGGCTCAAATAAATGTTGAGTTGAACTATAGTTCTGGTTTGTCTGGCTACACGTTTATTCTTCATCTGCTTTAAGTCAGATGAGGAGACCAACAATTCTATCACGTATGAGTTCCCTTTCTCCTCCTTCCAGATAAGCAATCCCATTGTACTGTACTACAATAACCTTAGATTATTGTGGGATTCTGTAGGAATATACTACAGAAATGGTGCCGTTCTTACCCACCCTGTTGTGCCCCCCCCTGAAGATGTGCGGTGAGGTCTCTGGACCGTGCGTGTATGTTGGGGACGTGCCGGGAAAAGAGCTGGGGGTTGCTGCATTTGAAGTTGCAGGGCAGGGGTTGTTGTCTGGATGGAGGACAGAGGGACAGGATGAAGGCAGGATGGTTGTGTACGCCACTAGTTGGGACCCACGGGGAATATGGCCTTTTGTGTACAAGAATGGGGGAGCGGTGGTTAGGTTAATTTAGGTTAGGATATCCAAAGGTATAGGGATCGCGCTTGTTGTGCAGTAAACATGCAAACATGGGCTTTTGATGTTTGTATGTTTGTTCAGACACAGGAGGCCGTTCCCAGCCTATTCATTTGAGGTTTATAGTAGCTTAGGGGGATAGGTAAGGGATAGGTAATTTACTAGAAGGCGAAGGCGTGGAGCGGTAGAACGGGGAATAGTCACAGATATGCAGGAAGAGGGACTGTGAAGTGGCTATGGTTCATTAATGGGTAATGCGGAGTAGTCAGATCTTAAAGAAAAGATTATAGGGTAAGGTAAAGAGTTTAATGAGAGAACCGTGATTGTAGTACAGGATATCCTGGTTCCACGGTGAGAACAGAGGTAGCCTCATGCAAAGTTAGAACCTCATATAGTAATATATGAAGACGTTGGAAACCTCATGTTGTATTAAATATGTAGGCGTTGGGGGGAGCACAACTAACTGGTTTATGGTATAGGTCGAGGCGTCGGACTGCGGCAGATGAAATGCTTAACTGATCATGAGCTCGGTATATCTGATTTGGCATTCGACAGATGCGTATCCTGGGTTATGGGAACCCTAATACATTTCTCAGGAGATGGGCGCTATAATGTTGATGATTTTTGCGTGTCTGAACAGTGGGGGAGCCGTGTGTTTGCGCCGGGGAGGTGAGACGGGTCTCGTCGGGGTGGCGGGTACTCAAATCGGTGGCCGGGCAAGATGTGTTTCACCGAGACGTGGATGCGGTGGCTCAAACGCTGTTTGGATTATGTAATCGGGTATGGTAGAAATGAAGGGGGATCGGTGTAAATCAGAAGACCTGTTGTGCGATTGCAGGAATAACACGACGCGATTAATATAAGCGGGGCTGGCTAGTGTTTACGAGGTTGTAAAGTGTTTCTTTGGGCTAAACGTGGAGAACGTCGAATCGACGGAACGTGGTAGCTGCATTGAAATATCGGCCGAATTAAATGAAGAATTATGCCCGCTTTAGGACATATTCAAGTGGATCAGGATGGCGAGGGGGTTGTCGGCAAGTTGAGATGCGGATTAAAATAACCCGAAAGCCGTAGAAGGTCCTATTTAATATGTTAACACACCGGCATATTAATTGATTACGTGCGCTGTAATAAGGGGCAAACGATAGTACTTAATAACAATTCGGATCAAAACATCTGGTTGTGAACTTGAAGATTCAGTCAAATTAAAGCGAACGGTTGCACTTGATCTCGTTTTTAATAGTAGCGCGAGGTATGTGTGAACAATGGCTATGGTTAGGAATGATTGACGAAACGTAAGAGCTTATTGTTGTATTATTATGATGTGTTAATGACCAACAACCATGGGTCTGGAGCGAGTCATATTGGAGATTGGGGCTAACTAGCTTAGCTCTGTGGAAGAGCCGCGGTGAAACTAGGGACGTTACAACAACGATGTGGGAAGGATTGACGAAACACTGTAGCGGTAATTATTGTTAAGAAGCGAATCGAGGCATAAGTTGGGGAGATTGTGGCCGTTTTGAGGGTTATTATTGATGCAGTAACGATTGTGTACGATATTAAGAAGTCGCTGCTTGATGACGGCATGGTGTTGAATGGAGAGTGTGTAACGTTCACAGTACTACGGAGCCAGGCGGAGAGAAGGGTAAGATAGAGGATTCGTGTTGGACTGTGTATGCGGCGGTGGTAGGTGAGAATGTTTTAAAAATTATTTTCTTTTAAAGTAGTTTGTTATTTAGGCATGTGTGAGTTGTTTATAGTTGGATTGGTACTGAGCGGATTTAATGAATGAACGGATCTCGAAAGGCACGGCTCCCGAGAGGGCATTGAACGTCGCATTGGGTTGGCTAGCGGGTTAGCTGGTATGAGAGTTTGGGCGATAGCGCCGTGAAAAGGGCTTGTGCAATATTATGGTTGGAAGCGGCATGGTGGCGTTGGTGAGCGATGCTTATGTGTGAAGCGATTGTGTGATAATAACGTTGATTGGGAGTTATTTGCAAAAGTTGGTCGCTTCTGACGTCATAATTGTGGGACCTAGGACTTGGGTGGCGCTGGGGCTGGCTAGGCTAGTTAGCTTGCGTGCGGTTGTTTTGTGAATTTGCGAGCGACATATGTTACGATTCGAGTTTTGAAAATGATGTTTAGGAAGGGTTAAAGAACGCGGTGGATGTCGTGGCAGTGTGTTGTGTTGAAACAAAGCGTTTATGATATTAATTATGCTTTGTCGCGATACATCGTTCTGTGTGCGCCGTTGGCTACTGCGCATGCGCGGTACAACGTGGATCAATGCATTCGTAGTAATTCGCTCAGGGGACAGGAATAACGGGTAAGGGTAAATTTTGCTTTATGTAAAATGGTTGTGTTTGTATATTGTGCATTCTGTGGGTTGTAAACAGTGTTCTGGGAGTGGTTTTGGTGGTGTTACTACAAATTATTGTAGCAAAATAGGGTGTTTTAGGTGTAGCATGTGATGAGACAGGGGAAGATAAACAAGGAGTAGATGATTTAATATACATGCCCTTAACAACACTGGGATTCATATACCAGATACACATTGTACTTGTAATGAATGGGCAATAAATATGTTACACAAGGGGAGTCTTGACCAAGTGGGGTTTGAGTTGGGGAAGCACTCTACACTAGAAAAGGCATATAGCTTGCATCATATTTTGATTAATACATCTACATTATGATCACATGTCACCTATATACAGGGCTAAACGTTCCCAGAATATCCTGTTTACAGTTATGAGACTTAGCATGATGGGAACTTAACTGATAAATAATGTGCTTTCTAATAGGTGGTGGTTGAAACAGAAATGCTTATGTGTGTGTTGTGCATGTACAAATGTGATTTTAAGATCTGTATAGAAAGAGTCTGTATAGAATGGTAATTATTTTGAGATGCTTGTATAAGCGAAATCTTTAATACACTGTTATTATGGTGACACAAGCCTCCGACTTGTAGGAGATTATAATTTATTGATAGAGGCTTGTTGTCTGTGTTAGAAGGCAGTTTTGTTAATGCAATGGCGATTTAATACAAGTGTGTGTACACAGGGAAAGAAATGTAACATTGTTAGTGGTTGGTTTAGGGGAGGAAGTTGAGAATAGACTGCAAACATTGCAGTGTGCCGGTCAAAAGAGTAGGTAGTTGATGGATGCGTTGCCTATAGACTGGGATTCACAAAACCAGCTAAACTGGGTAGATTGTATTATTGTCTTTGATGGGTACGTACATACGCACATTTGACACAGGGATATTTTTAACCAAGGGGGGATGAGTAGTTGATTGATTAAAAATAGTACAGCTAAATATATACAAATGATTAAGGGGATGTAGACAGAGACCGGAGTACAAGGAAAATGAGATGGGCTGCATTGGGTAAAGTGTTCTACAAAGTAAGATACATGTAGAATCGGTTTGTCACAATGTGTATGGTATGAGGAAGTATTTAGGACTAACCACTATAATGTTTTTCTGAAATGAATGATGCTTACATGTATAATGATTAGATTTGATGGACATTGCCAGTTTTTAAATCTGTGTAACGTGTACAATTGTAAGCTTGGAATAATGATGTTGTGTGTTACTGGAGTTTATTATGTAGCTTGAATTAAGATGCTTGTATAGAATGTGTTGTGAAGGGCCAGATTAAACCGAATATATATATTTATTTATATATATATATTTAATTGTATTTGTATATTCTCTAATATTCCCTGATATCCCTTGTATATTCCTTGTACAATATGCATTGAATATCCATTCTAGCCTACTGAACATCCCATAATAGTCTCCATTCTACTATTGGTCGAGACCTTGGTGCCAGGCTGCCATACCCCCCAGACCCAGTTCAAACGTACCGCTCAACATGTACGAACAAGTCCTAGTTCCACGTAGGAATCTGGCTACCGCACCACTAACGGTACTATTTGTTCATAGTGCGTATATATACTGCGCTACTAAAGTAGGACTTCCTTTTTAGTCCAGTTTCTTACCCTCCAATAGAGTGACAGACGTAAAGCCTCCCCGCGACGCCACGTGTGGGAGTAAGGCCAAGTTCGGCCTACCATCGGTATTGAGACATCGTGTATATTAATATTTGAATAGTCATATTTGGCACTATATCGTCGAGTTGGACGTAGTCTATTAAGCTAATAATAGTCTATTCATATGTAGTGCTTCGTGCGGTGAGAATACTATCGTAGTCAGTACCCCATCGTTTCGGGCAGAGAACTGGCTGCTTATCCAGGGTGGCCGACCCCATGTGAGGCTGCACCCGAGGAGCCCCAGAGCCGACGAGCGAGTGGACCTGCATACCGGATTATTCTACCGACGACAGCCCGCCTTCCCAGGCACGGATTATGCTTTGTATACAGTGATTATTCTATGGATAAAGACCAACACTGCCGTGTGTTGGAAACCCCCCCCCCGGAGAGGACGACAGGTGAGGAGACGCTCTACACGACGAGGTCGCTTCACGTCTCTCCATCGTGGACCGGAGGAAGCCGGCCCACAGAGAGTCCAACTGCTTTCATCTGTGGATCGAGGATCGCTGAGGCACCGAGCCGCACAACCGTGGGTTCTCCCAGGATACCCTCGGCCAGACGGATACAGCCAGACTCTACCCCCCCCCCCCTTCTCCAGTTGTCTTACAAGCGACCGGAATTCCCCCCTAGTGTATCCAGTTCTATAATCATTAAAGTATCATTGCTATTATTCCTTAAATATTCCAGGTTGTATATTTACCGCCTGCGCCACCAGAGATTGGACGTTCTCTATTGATATACCAACGAATACTCATTTGCCATAAAAGTGCATCCTATTTCAAATCATAAATGTAATTAAGTGATTGCTCTACATACCTTTTGCTATGTATTAATTATTATTAAACGCAGACTTTCGACTTGGTACATTTGTGTTGGATCGTTTCATCTACGTGGGAGTGTTTACCATAATTATTTATGCCTAGTACTGGGTGGCCAGAGTCTAAAGTACAAGAGGTAGTGGTAGTAAGTATCATATCTAACAATACAGTCAGGGAATTGTACCCCTCAGTTACAATTGGTCCTTCGAGCCGGAGGGTAATTAGTGTAATATTAATATAGTGTTATTAATATTGAAATGGCCTATGATGAACACTCCACGAAACGATCCTCCTAACCAACGCCCGCAGCGCGAACGACGGCTCCCTCAGTACTTAGAGGCTTACGCTGTCAGTCAACAACCTAGTCTTCTACTAACAGTAAACGCGGTAAAACTAGAAAGTAAAAGTATGTCTAACCCCAACGCCCAGACTACCCCGACCATAGAGGCCCCTACGGGTTCTAATGTAACTGACCAAGTTCACGGTGGGGACCAGTGGGAACCAGACATGACTTCACACCCCGCCAGTACTGAAGAAGTAGTCCCCGATGAGTCCCGGGAGGAATACAACGCTACCGAGAGAGAACTCGGCACGGAAGAAGACGGGGAGAGCACCGTGGAGATAGAGCTCCAAGGCTCCGCAAGGAGTACCCCGAGGGAAGGCTCCCCTATACAACCGCCTTCTCCCAGCGAGGCAGAGAGGACCCTACAGCAGGCCTTCCTCATCAGCCTGAACGCCGCTGCTGAACGCGACCGACTGCAGATCCAGCAGCGGAGCGAAGAAGAGCATATACGTCTAGAAATAAGACGCATTCAGAGGGAAGAGAATGTGGCCCGAGACCGAGCAGACAGCCAGCGAGCAGCTGCTGGTGCTCTACGGGACGCAGAGCGCGACAGACAGCAAGCGCAACTAATAGAACAGCTGATCAGACGGACAACACCCTCTCCCTCCGCCAGAGGCTCCAGGAACTCGTCTAGACACACCTCCAGGGCGGCATCCCCTAGCCGAGTAAACAACCCTGAACTTGACCAACAGACGAGGTCTATACCCCCCACAGACCACCTCCCCCCACCGGTCCAAGCGAGACCTAGCAACCGGGAAGGAGCAGCATATCCTGTGGAGAGGCTAAACCAGAGACTACAAGCACTGGATGACCTAACTGAAGACGAAGAGGAAGAGGAGGAGAACCACGCCCGACGACAGCACAGTACTCTACCGGACCAGGAGGTCCGGTACAGCCCAGGCTATACTCCCGCGGAGCTGCGCTACAGACCCCCGACTCTATACACGGGTGAGCACGACGCACGACCCGCACCGAGGAACAGCACCTGGACAAGCGGGCCATGGTACACTGCCGGTACCAGCCCATACCAAGGAGCGGGAGGAGACTCGCCTAGGAGGCCTCTCCCCCAACGCTCGCCGATGTATCCACAGTCAGCGTCATACATTGGCACGCCTATGGTACCCGACTTCACCCAAGAGAACCGGGCCCAGTATACAGAACTCCGCATGTGTCTGGAGACCATGTTGGTGGATGTATTAGATGAACGCCATAAATACGCCATCCTACTGAAGCACTTAAAGGTACCCCGCGCACATAATATAGCGCTCGCCTACGCGACTTCCACCACCCCATACACAGCAGCGCTGGTAGCATTGGACCAGAGGTATGGGCGCATATGGGATTACGTGATCCAGGAGATCCGACACATCGACCGCTTACCCCCAGCAATAGACAATCGAGCACTGGACGACCTGTCCATCAGAGTGCAGTCCCTGGTAGGGATGTTGGGAGCGCAGAGAGAGAAGGGGAGGCATGAACTTTACGCCAACTCAAATGTGGAAAGGATCTTGGAGAAGCTGCCGCCCGCTCGACAGGAGCGTTTTAGGCGGCAGAGAGACCACCGAGACCCGAATGGCCCCGAACCGAACCTCCTCGATCTAGCAGACTTCCTGGCGAGAGAAGTCAGCAGCCTACGGCTAGATACATTCGGACGGAGCACCCCTGGCTCCAGAGAAGGAACCAGACGACTAAATGATGGAAGAAGATCGGTGACTGTGATGCACCAATCGGAGTCAGTACCGAGCAGCAGGAGCCACAGTACCCCCTCCAGAACGGAGAAGTGGAAGATAGTGTGCCCCTACTGTGAGAAAGAACACTGGCTAGCGCAATGTGACTCCTTCCCCAAGCTGAACGCGGAGGAAGCAAGTCAATGGATAAAGTCCAACAAGCGCTGTTTTCGCTGTGCGCGCTCACACATGGCAGCCGAATGCCGCTTAAAGAAAAGGTGCACCAAGTGCGATGGAGCCCATCTGGACATACTTCACGACAGTAACAGACGGCGCCCTTCACCCGCACCATCCAGCAGCAAAGCGAGCGTCATGTACATCGATCCCGCCAGCAGCAGTGGAGCCCGAGTACTCCTAAAAGTAGTGCGTGTGACACTAAGCTACCAGAATAAAGTCCTGGACACTTACGCCGTCCTCGATGACGGGTCAGAGAAGACCCTTCTGCTCGCCTCCGCTGCGGCCCAGCTAGGGCTGCGGGGAAGCGAAACCCAAATGACAATTCGGACAATAAGACGAGATTTGAAGACGATAAAGGGCGAGAATGTCTCATTCTCTATCGCAGCAAGCGGCCAGCCTGAGCGACGGTACCAGATTACAGACGCTTTCACCAGCCAAGAAATAGGACTGTCGCGGTACACATACCCCGTCGCCAAGCTGATGGAGAAATATGCACATCTGCGCAAGGTACCGATCCCGCTCATAGACAATGCTATGCCGACCCTGTTGATAGGCTCCGACCATGCAGACCTCATTGTCCCGATAGACCGGGTTCATACCGGACCCCGAGGCTGTCCTGCAGCAGTCGAGACCCGTTTGGGATGGACTCTCCAAGGCCCGCTCGCCAAATCTCTCAACCGAAGTACAGCCACTAGATGTCTCCACTCCCGAGTCACAGAGGGAGAAACCGCACTCCTGCAACACGTAGAGCGGTTATGGACCTTGGAACAAATGCCCTTTAAGAACGGAAAGAAAGACATTCGCTCTAAAGATGACATTTACGCCATTCACCTCCTCGAGACAGGGACCAAGAGAGTCCCGGTCAACGGCGTGTTGAGATACGCCACGCCACTCCTGCGGCGAGAAGGAATGCCTACTTTCCACGCCAAGACAGACGCCACAGAACGGTACCTGCTGAACACGGAGCGGCACTTAGCCAAGAACCCCGCCCAAGAGAGTGTATACCGCGCTGAGATTGAGAAGCTCATCACAGCGGGACACGTCACAAAGATGGACATTAAAGAGGCTGACCAGACCACTGAATCGTGGTACGTGCCTCACCACAAGGTCCATCACAACGGTAAAGACCGCATAGTATTTAACTGCAGCTACCAGATCGGATCCCAAAATCTGAATAAAGAGTTACTGCCCGGTCCCACACTCGGCCCCTCCCTACTCAGCGTTCTACTCCGCTTCCGCCAGGAAAAGGTGGCCATCAGCGGGGACATTAAAGGAATGTTCCTGCAGGTGAGATTAGTAGAGGAGGACAAGCCCCTGTTACGGTTCCTATGGAGAGAGAAGCCAGGAGATGAGCACCCAGCCATCTACCAATGGGAAGTCCTCCCCTTCGGAACGACGTGCAGCCCCTGCTGTGCTACATTTGCACTACAGAAACATGTAGCAGAGGACCCAGCAGCGGACGAAGAGGTCCGACACAGCGTAAAGAACAGCTTCTACGTAGACAACTGTCTACAAAGCCTTTCAACCCAGGAAGAAGCCGAGGCTCTCCTGATTAAACTCCGCGCCTCATTGATCAAAGGCGGCTTTGATCTCAGGCAGTGGGCCAGCAGCGATCCGCAAGTACTGCGCAGCCTCTCCTCCGAGGACAAGGCAGCCAGCAGCGAGACCTGGATGGCTACAATCCCGGGAGAAGCCCAGGAGATGACCCTGGGATTGGTGTGGCGATTCAAAACAGATTCGCTTCACTACAGACACAAGCCCCTGACTACAGAGCAGGGAAGGCCGGCGGCGGCGCCGACCACCAGACGGAGTGTGTACACAACACTCGCCCGACAATATGACCCGCTAGGATGTATTCTACCGTACACCACCAGGGCAAAAATGATTGTACGAGCATTGTGGGACAAGGACCAGGGCTGGGACGACCCCATTCCCGCACTCCTTGCATCCACCTGGAGAGAGTGGGAGATGGAGCTCCACTCACTCCCAGGCGTTAATATGCGCCGAAGCTACTTCCCACCCACAGTGAGGCCAGAGACATGTAAAATGGACTTACACGTCTTCAGTGACGCCTCAGAGGTCGCATACGGATCAGTAGCCTACTTGCGGGCCCAAGAAGAGGGGGGAGAGATCTACACAGCATTTGTCCTCGCCCGCTCGAGAATAGCCCCACGCAAGCAACAATCTATCCCACGCCTAGAGCTCTGCGCAGCCCTAGCCGGAGCGCACCTAGCCACGCTCATCCAACGTGAGCTCACCATACCGGTGTCTAGAACAATCCTGTGGTCAGATTCCACGACAGTACTCGCCTGGATCAAATCGGACTCATGCAAGTACAAAGTCTTCGTTGGAGTCAGAGTCACCGAGATTCAAGACTTAACCGAAGAGTTAACCGGAGAAACAGAGTGGCGCTACGTTGATACAAAACAGAACCCAGCTGACGTCATCACCCGGGGAATGCCCCTAGATGACCTCACCCGTCGCAATGTCTACAGTGACGGCCCAGCATTCCTAAAGCTCCCGGAAGGAGAGTGGCCCACGCCTATCCCGAGGGAAGCCAGTCAGGAGGAGGCTGAGAATAAGAAGCCTGTGTTCTGTGGATTGAGCACTGTTATCTCCGCAGACCCCAACATAGATGATTGCACTACCATAGAGAGTGCACAACAAAGGACATTCCTGCGGCACCACCCGGAGTGTAAGTCCCCCGCTGAAATGTCAGCAGCTAACTACGAGGAAGCAGAATTGCTTCTACTGCAGCGAGCCCAGAGAGACTCGTTCCCCGATGAATTGGCCTGTCTACAGGGAGGAAAGCCCGTCCCATCCGACAGCAGATTAATTCATCTGGCCCCCGAGAGCGACGCTCATACCCTCATCAGAGTGGGTGGTCGCCTACGCAGAGCCCCCAATCTACCGGATGACATTAAATACCCGATCGTATTGAACAGCCGACACAAGGTCACAGAGCTGATTATAAAGAAATACGATGAGGATGTACATCACGCAGGAGCAGAAAGAGTCTTCGCGGAGATCAGACGTCGTTACTGGATCCTACAAGGAAGAGAGGCGGTACGACGCTTCCAGCGAACATGTCTAGACTGCCGCAAGTGGCGCGCGCAGCCCAGCATACCAAGGATGGCTGACCTTCCTCCATGTCGCCTCCGAATCGGTGACAAGCCATTCCACTCAACGGGTATGGACTGCTTTGGCCCGCTGCACATAAAGAAAGGAAGAGGAACCGAGAAGCGGTGGGGTATTGTATTCAAATGCATGACCACCAGAGCGATACACATCGAGCTTCTCCCGACCATGAGCACAGACTCATTTCTTATGGCCTTCCGTAGATTCACATCACGGAAAGGAAGACCGTCTACACTATTGTCCGATCATGGGACAAACTTCAAAGGCGGCGAAAGAGAGCTGAGAGAGAGCTTCCAAGCTATGGGCCCAGAACTTAAGACCCACCTCGCTCCAGCACAGATTGACTTCCAATTCAACCCCCCAAACGCACCCCACTTCGGTGGTACTTGGGAACGGGAAGTGCGTTCCATAAAGACAGCCCTGTACGCAGTACTTGGGGCCCAGACTGTGGCGGAAGAAGTCCTAATGACAGTCCTCACGGAGATTGAGGGAGTATTGAACTCTAAGCCCCTCGGCTACGTCTCCAGCGATGTGGCGGATATCGACCCAGTTACCCCAACACACTCCTGATGGGGCGGCTAGATCCCGCGTTACCCCAGACAACGTACCGGCCTGAAGAAGCGAACGGCCGACGAATGTGGAGGTACAGCCAAGTATTAGCCGACAAGTTTTGGAGCAGTTTCCTACTACACTACCTACCGTCTCTACAGACCCGCCAGAAGTGGGTAAAGGAGAGAGACAATTTGACAGAAGGAACGGTCGTCATGATTATTGATCAATCACTGCCCAGAGCTATGTGGCCGGCCGGCCGCGTAAGCAAAGTGATCACCGGTGCCGACGGCAAGGTCCGAGCAGCTGAAGTGCTTGTCCAGGGTCGCACTTACACCCGTCCCGTGGCGAGGCTCATAGAACTGCCCCGACTCCCAGACACAATCGATGATGACCATGACACTATAACCCTATGACTTTGTGAAGTTGACTGACCCCTACAGCAAACCCTTATGTGTAAATACACAACGCGATTAATCTGTCTCTGCTTAACTGATTAGGTCTGGGACCAATCAGGGGGTGGCTGTTGTGAAGGGCCAGATTAAACCGAATATATATATTTATTTATATATATATATTTAATTGTATTTGTATATTCTCTAATATTCCCTGATATCCCTTGTATATTCCTTGTACAATATGCATTGAATATCCATTCTAGCCTACTGAACATCCCATAATAGTCTCCATTCTACTATTGGTCGAGACCTTGGGGCCAGGCTGCCATACCCCCCAGACCCAGTTCAAACGTACCGCTCAACATGTACGAACAAGTCCTAGTTCCGCGTAGGAATCTGGCTACCGCACCACTAACGGTACTATTTGTTCATAGTGCGTATATATACTGCGCTACTAAAGTAGGACTTCCTTTTTAGTCCAGTTTCTTACCCTCCAATAGAGTGACAGACGTAAAGCCTCCCCGCGACGCCACGTGTGGGAGTAAGGCCAAGTTCGGCCTACCATCGGTATTGAGACATCGTGTATATTAATATTTGAATAGTCATATTTGGCACTATATCGTCGAGTTGGACGTAGTCTATTAAGCTAATAATAGTCTATTCATATGTAGTGCTTCGTGCGGTGAGAATACTATCGTAGTCAGTACCCCATCGTTTCGGGCAGAGAACTGGCTGCTTATCCAGGGTGGCCGACCCCATGTGAGGCTGCACCCGAGGAGCCCCAGAGCCGAAGAGCGAGTGGACCTGCATACCGGATTATTCTACCGACGACAGCCCGCCTTCCCAGGCACGGATTATGCTTTGTATACAGTGATTATTCTATGGATAAAGACCAACACTGCCGTGTGTTGGAACCCCCCCCCCCGGAGAGGACGACAGGTGAGGAGACGCTCTACACGATGAGGTCGCTTCACGTCTCTCCATCGTGGACCGGAGGAAGCCGGCCCACAGAGAGTCCAACTGCTTTCATCTGTGGATCGAGGATCGCTGAGGCACCGAGCCGCACAACCGTGGGTTCTCCCAGGATACCCTCGGCCAGACGGATACAGCCAGACTCTACCCCCCCCCCCCTTCTCCAGTTGTCTTACAAGCGACCGGAATTCCCCCCTAGTGTATCCAGTTCTATAATCATTAAAGTATCATTGCTATTATTCCTTAAATATTCCAGGTTGTATATTTACCGCCTGCGCCACCAGAGATTGGACGTTCTCTATTGATATACCAACGAATACTCATTTGCCATAAAAGTGCATCCTATTTCAAATCATAAATGTAATTAAGTGATTGCTCTACATACCTTTTGCTATGTATTAATTATTATTAAACGCAGACTTTCGACTTGGTACATTTGTGTTGGATCGTTTCATCTACGTGGGAGTGTTTACCATAATTATTTATGCCTAGTACTGGGTGGCCAGAGTCTAAAGTACAAGAGGTAGTGGTAGTAAGTATCATATCTAACAATACAGTCAGGGAATTGTACCCCTCAGTTACAGAATGCATTGATGTTAAAATGTCAGATTTTGATACACTGTTGGTGATTGCAAGTCCTGGGGTCACAATAGGATAACTTAGTGACGGGGGACTTGTTTAGGTATCTGGTTTGATGTAAGATTGTGTTTTTGCAATTATTATAGATGATTGTGTGCAATGATTAACCCTTTGTTGATTACAGGAAATAATGGGGCTTTGTAGGGCCAACAGGGCCGCAGGGGGCCTGCATATGAGACAAGGGGCGTGTGAGGAGCTTGCACCAGGTGCCAGTAGCAAAAGAGACAAAAGTTGAGAAGGTTATATTGCCCAGGGGGGTAGGAATCCTTTTGAGACAGGTCACGGGAAGCCACGAGGGAGGGCTAAAACCTGTTGTATATGATCACTGTTACGCTCACGGGAGAGACCTAGAATATCTTCACAGCAGGAAGTGATAACGTTGTATGCCCAGGCGGGGGCAAGCGGGACAGCTGTTTTTTATGACAGGATGACGAGGCAGGCCTGGAAGATTAGATGCAACAGGAGAGAGGTCACAGGTGGAGATAGGAGAGAACAGTCAAAGTGAGATAACAGATAGTTATTTTTACAACAGAGGACAGGAAGTGGTTGTAAGGGGCCGGGGGCCAGGAAGTGACAGAGAGGTGAAGATTGCAGAAGACAGTTGTAAAGTGAGATAACAGTTGACAGTTATTTTTACAACAAGGGACATGGAAGGTGAGACAGGAAGCGCGCTAATACAGGACACAGCTGGGTGAGTGAGTGAGAAAATCAGGGAGGTAGTCGTTCAATGGGATTATGACTTTTGGAGGGCTAGCTTTTTGGTTAGGGGGAATAGCGGTAGACTCTCGAGGTACTAGGAATGCTTTGAGATTCTGTCGTTGAGGGAGAGTTCCTAGACTCTTTCTGGCAGTAGGTAGGAGTGTAGAAGTTAAGTGTGGATTGTGTTAGCCGGAAATGAGTGTAGACTGAGTTAGGAGTAGGAGAGGGAGAAACAAATAACCATTGTTTGTCGGTCTGTGGTTGATTAACGAGTTGTATGAGAGAGAGTTTGAAAGTATTTGTTTAGGATCAAATGATCAGAGTGGCTGAGAATGATTGAGAGAGTGTTGGTTATTTTGTGTGTTTGAGGGAGTATGTTGTATGAAAGGGGTTTTGATGCAGGAGTGAAGAAGAAGCGTGAATGTCATTTTTTATTTCAGTTCATATCATTTGAATGAAAGAGTTTGTTTTGTTTAAAGTAACAGCCACTGTGGGGTGCTCAGGAGGTGTGGATGATGTTGAATTGTGATGTTTGATTGGTTTTTGCTTTTCTTTCTTTTCTGAGGACTCTAAAGTTCAGGATTGAATGTGTTGTGAGACTATGAGAAATTGGATAAAAGCGTTTACTTTAGGTCATATTATTTGGTTGAGTGTCAAGGTTTATAGTGTTATTTTAGAAACAGTGGTGGTGTTGGTACAGATACGCTACTTTTATTTAAGTTTAATTTTTGTATGTATGAGTGAGTGTGAATGTACATTTTTAGATTTATTTTCTAAATGTTTTGATCTGTAGAGTGTGGACTGAAAGGTGTTTGAATGGAACCGATGGGATGACTGTGCTGACTTGAGAGGTGTCAAAGTCACAATGACATGTGTGAATGGAACGGTTGGGTGATGAGATATTGAATGTAGATTTTTAGATTTCTTTTCTTTTCTTTCTAAATAACCATTGAGGTGGTCTAAGTTTGGAGCTTGTTGTTTTTATTGATTTGCTGTTTTGGGTATGAATGGTAATTTAATTTCACATGTGGACGATGCAGAACAAAAAAGATGTGGGGTCTGTTGGGATGTTTTTTTAATTGTTTGCCTTTTGTTTCTTATTTCTCATCTGTTTGTTATGGTCTGGGTGAGTGGAGAAGGCTGGAGGCTGAAGGAAGTGGCATCAGGGCGGAATGTCAACAAAAGCTAAGTGGCCTGTCGCGTTTGCATATGAATAACATTTGGCTTCTCTTGAGAATATTTGACATGTTATGTAAAGAGAATTTGTTTTGTGTTTGTTCCCTCGCAGATTTCAGTCGAGGGGGGGAGACGGACCGTCACGTGTAGAGGAGTATGTATACATTTCATTAGATTACGACACAGTGGAGTGAACCTGTTCAGTTATTTCCTGTGGGAGATTGTTGGATTGTGGAAAGAGGTCGCTTGTGGACGCTGGCCCCTCCTTCATCATAGCCCCGAGAGCAGTGGCCAGAACAGACAAAGGTTTGGGAAAAACCGCCAGACTGAGAGAGTCGTCTGTAGATCCAAGGAAATACAGTCATGGGTCAGAATGTGACGAGATCACAGGCCTACAAACAGTGGCTACGGCTGAGGCTGGCCAGCATGGGGTGAAGGGGGGGCGAAAACGGTCGGAGACTGTACAAGATAGGTGGGCGAGGGCCTCGGTGGAATGTGAGACTTGATTGGTATGGAGGAACGGGAGGTAACTGAACGGTAGCAACTGATATAGATTATGACACAACGCAGAGGTACTAAACACATTCACATAGGTAGAATATTAGGCGTAGATTATGGCCAAAGTGAGGTGGTGAAACATTTTTTTCTCCTTGGTGATTCTCCGCCTTCCCTGCCCGACTGGATGTGACGACGAGGTGGTAGGATTTTATGACCATGATATGGTCATAAAGGGGGGTGGATAGATGAGAAGACCAACTGAAGGATTATGCAGATGTGATTGTGCTGTCTTAGAAAAGGAATTAATAGGAGAAAAAAGCAAATGTATGGAAAAATGAATACTAATTGTTGTGTCTTCCCCAGATCTTATGAAAGAATGTGGAATCAAAAGTGCTGTAACTTAAGAAAAATGGGTTTTTAAAAATTGTGTTTTAATTTAAGGTATAATGATTAGATTAAATTGTTTTATTGTTTTCAACAAACCCAAAAGTTGTTGTTTAAAAGGTGGGCCTCTGGCTAATGAGCCTCAAGAAGGAAAAAACTCATTGGTTAGAATAGAATGTAAACTTAGCCTAGAAACCAGGCTTACTTATATACAAAAAGGGCTTACAGTATTGTCAATGTATGTTCAAATTATGTTAACGAGTGACTGTTTTCTGTGCATATTGGGGTTTGAGAATGCAAACCTTATTGATTCCTGTACACGGCAGCCATGTTAATGTTTTCTGATAATCTTTTGTATGCGAAAGGCAACCTTCTATTTCACTCTTGGCCTAAATGTTGAGTTGAACTATAGTTCTGGTTTGTCTGGCTACATGTTTATTCTTCATCTGCTTTAAGTCAGATGAGGAGACCAACAATTCTATCACGTAGGAGTTCCCTTTCTCCTCCTTCCAGATAAGCAATCCCATTGTACTGTACTACAATAACCTTAGATTATTGTGGGATTCTGTAGGAATATACTACACTAACACTGTATTGCACTATCACAGGACCTTAGCATGTCTTTTACAATGCTTTTTTTTAATAATTTTTTTTACTTTATGCACATTATACCTGTTATGTCTTATTCTTACTTGTATTATTGCACAATTGTTGCGGGCATGACTACCCGCATTTCACTGTATGCCTTGTATGCCGGGACAAATAAAACTCTTGACTTGAATACATTCAAAACCTATAGGTAACATGCAGTATATCTTTCTCTGGTGTATTTCAAACTGTCATGTCAGTAGGATTAGAAATGACCTTTTCTGTTATATCTTCAATTTAGGTTTGTGTGTCATTTAGCCCACCAGAATCAGTATCACATTATACACTATTGTTTCGGCTACCAGAGAAGAAAACAACAGGGCAAGATTCCATATGTGGACCTGACACCACGTCCATGGAGAACACTCCACCAGTTCTGGCTGACCAGTAGAAGTAGAGAAGAGCAGCAGGAGAATACAGGGCAAGCTGTGGTGGATCCCCTACCTTTAAATGAGGATTGTAATCCATCAAACTTGTACAAATAAAAATTCGACGTAAGTAAAAGTAGAGAAGTATTTGTTATTGAATGTACTTAAGTATCTAAAGTCCAGTTATACTGCTCTGATTAAAGGTTATGTTAACACTTTGAGTGCCAGCGACGTTATGTCGTCTTTTCATGCCCCCCGTTGAGTGCCGACGACGCAAAATTGTTGTTTGATTTTTTTATTAGCGATCTGAATTCATATTACATCAACCGAGTCTCCCGTTGGTACAGCAGCCCCTCTAGGAGCTCAGAGGGGAAAATACCGCCCCCTATCGTCTATCGCTGTGTAACTGCAGGCCATTCGATTAGACTGGTGGATCTGTGTGGGGGGAGCCAACTGGCTCCATTATGCTGGTGCGAGATCTGATGAACATGGAAGTGATCGCGAGTTGGAAAGCAGCCTGGAATATATATTTACAGCAGCCAATCAATCAATCAATAAACGCGATCGATATTTGGAATGGCGATCAGGAATTGGAATAATCTTTTTGGAGAACATCTGATCTAAGGTATGGAGTCTATGTTACCAGTTTTAGGATAATCAGAGCTGTATTCACTGAGATAACAGCGTGTCCCGTATGTGTATATGTGTGTGTGTGTGTGTGTGTGATGTTGAGGAAATGAGGTAATCGATTTCTCAGCTCGCTTCTATAGCGTGCATAAGTACACATATACTATCGATAATCTAGCGTTTATTTGAAAACGATTCATAAATAGGCCGACAAATGACAACGTGTCTAGTGTATTCGTGAATATTCCAATAAATGCCGTTTATGAGGGAATCTTTCTATTTTCCGGAAATATTCGAGAAAAAGATAGCTTTTCGAAATGCTATAAAAAGGATGTGAACCGATTAAAAAACGATCCGTTTCGACAATGTTGACTGCAAACAAGTCATTGATAATCGACGGGCAGATTAGACACAGCCATAATTTAAAACATAGATTATGCGTTTTTAACGCTATCATTGAAGTGGATGATGACACTCAAGGACATTAATCAACGTTATGGCCGGCACTGAAAGTGTTAAAGTGGTCCAGTTATACTGCTCTGATTAAAGGTTATGTTAAAGTGGTATGTGGTCCAGCTATGCTGCTCTGATTAAAGGTTATGTTAAAGTGGTACGTGGTCCAGTTATGCTGCGCTGATTAAAGGTTATGTTAAAGTGGTATGTGGTCCAGTTATGCTGCTCTGGCTAAAGGTTATGTTAAAGTGGTATGTGGTCCAGTTATGCTGCTCTGATTAAAGGTTATGTTAAAGTGGTATGTGGTCCAGTTATGCTGCTCTGATTAAAGGTTATGTTAAAGTGGTATGAGGTCCAGCTATGCTGCTCTGATTAAAGGTTATGTTAAAGTGGTACGTGGTCCAGTTATGCTGCTCTGATTAAAGGTTATGTTAAAGTTGTACGTGGTCCAGTTATGCTGCTCTGACTAAAGGTTATGTTAAAGTGGTATGTGGTCCAGTTATGCTGCTCTGACTAAAGGTTATGTTAAAGTGGTATGTGGTCCAGTTATGCTGCTCTGACTAAAGGTTATGTTAAAGTGGCATGTGGTCCAGTTATGCTGCTCTGATTAAAGGTTATGTTAAAGTGGTATGTGGTTCAGTTATGTTGCTCTGATTACAGGATTGACAGGCTTCAAATGTTAAAGTATATAATCTTGCTACTCACAGAGGAGACTGCATGAAGGTTGTCGTCCATCTCCTGGCTGCAGGACACAGAGTTGGCCATCTGGATACACAAAAGAAGAAGAAGCTAAACGGTCGGAAAGGCACCTTGGTTGTTGTTTAGTCTATCTGTTCAGTACTGTTCAGTCCTGTTTCAAGATGCACAATGAGATATTCTGAGATAATTGTTGAATAGATACACAAATGTTCTAGAATGTTCGATTATGACATCATACTGTGACATCAGAAATGTTCTAGAATGTTCTATTATGACATCATACTGTGACATCACAACGGAACAAGTTTGAGTTCAATTTGAATAATATAAATAATAATGTTTGGTAAGGCTGTCTCCGAAGCCTGTTTTTGGGATTCAAACTTCGTTCGAACCTTTGTTTTTAATTAAAAAAGTAAAATAAAAAAATAAAAAAATAACTTTTATTTTTATTTTTTATATATATATCCTCAAACTAAATCCTCAATTTGAATAAAGTGATTCAAACTTCGTCAGGGTTTTTCAAACGGACGTTCGAACCTTCGTTTTTAATTAAAACATTTAAATAAAAAAATTATTCTCATTTATTTTATATATTTTTTTTGTATCCTCAAACTAAATCCTCAATTTGAATAAAGTGATTAATCTGATTAAATTAGTCTTTTTTCTTTTATTAAATAAACTTGCCAGCCCCCTGTCAACTGTCAAATGATGTCAACTGTCAACCTGAATTAACGGTAGGTTATGTAGATAACCTAGTTATATTAGTATTGGCTGAGCGTTCCGCTCTGAGCCGTATGAGATATTCTATCTCCTATGATACCTATTGTATCTCCCTACGAACAAAAAAATACATGCACCACACCTGTATGGGGCTCCGCCCATATAGCAGTGACGGTAGTCACCACACACCCTTCCTCGCCAAAAACCCGTCCCAGGAAAAGATTCCTCAAGAGGGAACTCAGGGCCGCGCAGAGCGGAACGCTCAGCCAATACTAATATAACTAGGTTATCTACATAACCTACCGGTATATGCCGTATTTGCTATCGCGTTCCGCTCTGAGCCGTATGAGATATGGGGAAGAGCGGACGCGAAGCCCGACAAATGTACCCCCTGAGGACCCGTAAGCCCACATCAAGGGGTGCGGGGAGCCCTGTCACCCCATCCTCCCTAATGAAGGGGGGGCGCAGTCAACTCCACCTGAATGCGAACAAGAGGGAAACTAGAACCCCTTGAACACACCGTACAGGCGGAACCACGTGTGACTCAACACACTGTGGCCCATACCCATACACTCCTGCTACCCGACCAAAGGACGGGAAGCAGGAAAGGCCACAGACCCCAGAACCGCCTGGGAGACAGAACCCCCGGTCATGTCCATGAGGAAAAACCTTACAAAGGAGCCCGGGGAGGACCATGAAGCTGCAGCACAGATGGCCTCCACCGAGGCCCCACCCAGGAGAGCGGCAAAGGCAGCCACCCCACGAGTGGAGTGCGCCCTGACGCCCCCAGGGGGATCCTGCCCAGCCAACGTGTAGCAGAGGGTAACACCCTCGCACAACCAATGGGACAGGCGCTGCTCCGACAGTGCCCTACCAGCACGAGCCCCACCGTAACAGACAAAAAGCTGGTCGGTAACCCTGAAATCCTGAGTACGGCTGAGGTAAATCCCCAAGCACGGACTGGACATGACAGGTGAAGGCCCGCATCTAACTCACTAGTGTGAGGAGGAGGACGAAACGCCTGAACCACAATATCCCGGGAGCGAAAGGAACTCCGGATATTCTTAGGCATGAAAGCAGGATCAGGTCGCAGAGTGACACCGCAATCGGTCCGAAAAGACAGGCACTCCGGACGTACCGAGAGAGCACAGAGCTCACCTACGCGTTTAACGGAAGTGACAGCCAGAAGGAACGCGGTCCTGAAGGACAGCTGTCCCAACGGCGCCTGCTCGAGCGGCTCAAACGGGGCCAAGGACAACCGACCGAGGACCAATTGAAGATCCCAAGTCGGAGCCAAGGAGCGTTGCACCGGCTTAACGCGTCGAGCGCCAAGCAGGAAACGCTTCACAAGAGGGTGGCTGAACAAGACATCCCCTCAAACCCCTCATGATAGGAGGATATAGCTGCTGCATATACCCTCACCGTCGAAGCCGACAGTCTATCAAGGAGAGACCGGAGGTAACTAAGGACAGCATCCAGGGGGCAGGAGACTGAGTCCCGGCCCCCCGCCTTACACCACACTTGGAACATACGTCATCTGCCCGCGTAAGCGAAGCTCCAAGCAGGAAACGCTTCACAAGAGGGTGGCTGAACAAGACATCCCCTCAAACCCCTCATGATAGGAGGATATAGCTGCTGCATATACCCTCACCGTCGAAGCCGACAGTCTATCAAGGAGAGACTGGAGGTAACTAAGGACAGCATCCAGGGGGCAGGAGACTGAGTCCCGGCCCCTCGCCTTACACCACACTTGGAACATACTTCATCTGCCCGCGTAAGCGCGACAGTGGAGGGAGCATGCGCATTCCAGAGAAAACCGAACGGCAGCCTCTGGTACTCATACGCTAACCCTGCAAAGGAAGCGTAGGTAAGCCCTAGGATGGAAGATCGGGAATGCGCATACGCATCCTACAGGTCTATGGAGGAGAACCAGACCCCCACCTGACAGTGTTCAACAGGTAGGAGACGATCCAAAAAATGCTGAACCTTCCCATGGGACAGGTCCAGCCTGGGTCTTACACCCCTCCCTCCCGACTTCTCGGGCAGAGAACACCGGGAGGAGAACGCCACGACAATGGCTTGCTTCGTCCACAGAGATTGGATCTCGTTGACCAGAGCTGTCACAGCTGGAGACCCCGACAATAGGGTCTGTACCAAACCTGAAAACGGGTGGGGTTGTGTAAACACAAGTCCCCGCCTCAGCGTTCTCTCCATCCACCTCGACATATGATACTGCCGTAGTCATATGTGACAACACTCCCAACGCACCCGCCGTCACGTGGCGCAGGTCCGCTAGGAACCGTAGATAGTTGGCCCGGTCCCCCCGCTGTGCGTAGCCAAAACTGGAACCGTGCGAGGAGCGCGTTCCGTGTCGGAACACCTGACCCTGGCACCACCCACGAGGCAATCGCACCCAAGGGGGAACCCCGACAGAAAGGGCCGGTCTGATACGGGGGGCTTCCGATGAAAAAAGCCCCCCCACTGAACACCCCTCCAGAACATGCTGAAGGAGTTGTTCTGCAGCCGGACATGCAAGGTGTAAGGCCCCCATGAGTTCCTACACACCGTAGCCCTGCAGTGATATTACTACCACCCCAAATCATGTGAGCTGCGACCACTTGCCAATATTCCAGGAGTGGGAGACACCAACATGATACCAGGCCTAGCGAAGGCGAGGCCGGGGAAGCCCACACTGTGTGCCTCAAAAGGTTTCGAGCCCCCCTGCTGACAACACTTAAGTTGACAGACGTAACACCAGGCTCAACCAACACAGATCAAGGTGTGGGAGCCGCTTGACAGCACAACATTCTCACGGACAGACCCAGGCTCAGCCATAAACTGGGTGTCAGCCCCTGTCCCCATGAGAAGCGAAAAGGGGGGCCGCCCGCGCATCAACGAAGGCACGCGGCCCGCAGCCAAAGGAAACAATCAGAGCCCACTTCTTCCGCTGGTGTTGGGGAAAGGAGCGATCGGAGAGCGGGCTGCTCGCGGCAGGACGGTGACGGCTTGTTTGTTCAAGCCGAACCCATCCTACATGGCCGATCCCTCGGCCGCCAAGGCTTTCGGCCTTGTGGACACCTGTCGAATCGACGCCCAGGATACCTCTGGCGGGGGAAAACATGGCCGCCTGTCGAGGGCCCCGTCATCGCCGCTGACGAGGCCGTGCTCTCTCTTCTTCTGGCTGCGCGGTGTGAGGCGGTGTAGGGCCTAGGACAATACCGCCCGCGCTCCAGCAGAAGACCAAAATCCCCTGCGGAGAGGGGAACCCTGAGCGGTTATAGCTTGCGGCTGGGTCAAAGCTAATAACGTCAACAACCTCGCGCGATGTGTCGACGTCGGCTGGCCCTCAAGGCCCCTCCACCAGACACCATTTTTCTAATAGAAAAAAACAGCAATTCGAACACAGTTCTAATCGTTGCCAATTCCATACCGTGGCGGTACAAGCCTTAACAGCCCACCAGCCACTCGCCAGGCCGACCCACCCATGGTGTCGGCCGGGCGGGGCATTGTTTCAATATATCAAAAACAAAGGACTGATGTCAACATGGAGCACCAGTGGTGATTGCAAACAGCACCCTCCACTGTGGTGTGCACCATGAAAGGGTTAAATGAATAAAAAGAGCTAAACCACAAAAAACTGTAGAATGAGCAAACCCATACACACAAAGTTTAAGGGGAGACGGACCAGACCCGTCTTCATTCAAAATATTCACAAAAGGACACCAGCCCTAGTTTAGCCCATTTACCAAAAAAGGTAAACAAAGCCCCCCCCCCGCACTACTCCCCCAGTATACCGATTGACCGTCAGTATGAATGGTTTGAGAGGAGAGAAAACTGTAGCAAGACAGACCTTCTCATAGCAGAGTGACAAAACGAAACAATAGCCCCCTACACAGGGCCGCCCCAGGAGGTGGGGGGCCTCGCGTCTAAAAACGCACAGGGCCTCACATTTCTCCCAGGCGGCCCTGCCCTTATACTACTGCAGCCTAGCGCCAGGCAATGTGGGACCCAAGACAACAATTGCCTGTGCACAGACACGCAACATGTTTACCATGTCGGCTGGACCCATAGCCCCACTACCCGACGCCAACCCAGATGGGAACACCGTTCAACAAACCCTGCCGGAACACAAGGTAAAATACCTGGCTAGGAAACCTAGCCACGACCTACCCTGTTGTCAACCCATTTACCCGAAAAAGGTAAATAGAACTCAGCAAAAAAAACCACAACAGCTACCGACTGACCTTCATTGATGAACCGGGCAAGAGGAGGCAGAGTGACAACATCTCACGGCGGAGACATTAAAACAGCATAGCAATTAGCAGTAGTAATAGCATGCGGCATTAGCGATAGCATGTAGCATAGCTTTAGAAGTTTTAGCAGCACGCCCAAGACAGCTTGGAAACCGTTCCCTGCAGAGAACGTTCACCAAACCATCCTGCCCCCGGCGCCAACACACAACATGGTTGTGTTAACAAAACAAACCAGCATTACTAACACTAATACCCATGCCTGAAGACACAGGGTCTACCTGAGTACAAGCTGGCCCGACAGCCAGCCTTGTACAGCTGAACCTCGATGTGCTGTCATCAAACGAGGAACATCAACACAGGCCCGTCGTGTCGCCGAAAACATGCGTCGAAGATGCCAGGGGCCAGCAACCTCCGGTAAGCTTCCAACATTATGACTTTGATCTTTTCATCCTACTAGTTATCGTACGGTGCACGCATCCGAGTACGCTGGGACGAAAATAGAGGAAGGGTGTGTGGTGACTACCGTCACTGCTATATGGGCGGTGCCACCATGGGGGCGGAGCCCCATACAGGTGTGGTGCATGTATTTTTTTGTTCGTAGGGAGATACAATAGGTATCATAGGAGATAGAATATCTCATACGGCTCAGAGCGGAACGTGATAGCAAATACGGCATATAACATTCAGTATTCAATATTGTCTGATTCAATATTAACATTCAGTATTCAAGTAGAACAGCTAGCTAGCCGTTGTGGACACTCACCTTTCCACATCAAAACGGTAGGCCAGGCACCTTGGTTGAGAAATGCAGGCTTCAGTCTATGTTGTTTAGTTTAGGATAGACAGTCTATCTATACTGTTTGCGTCTACGCAAAGCGCAACAAATTCGTGTTTCCGCATTCGAGTTTTGCGCTCTGATTGGCCACTGACCTACGCTATTACACCCCCCTTATCTACGCCAGTTCACCTCCGTCGCGAAACAGTCAGTTAGTTCTGTGTTCCATGTTGCAATAAACGTTCAACGATGTCAACAAAACGGTATCTTATTACCGCTTTCCTCCTGACGACAAAGAGAAGAGAAGGTGGCTGAAGCCTGAAGTTGATACAGTAAGTTTAATCTCAATGATAAACAATAATTAACAGGTAGGCTAATGGCAGGCTATAGGCTAACATTAGGTACTACTACTAGTTAGGTAACGTTCAGTGGCGTCGCGTGGGTAAAATAACAGGGGAAGCCAAAAAGAAATTATAAAAAAAAAAATTATTAAATATTTTTATTAATTTTTTTTTTTTTTTTTTTTTAGTCAAGCAGTCACCATGTACACTACAGTATGGCTCGGCGGCCAGTCAAACTTTATTTTTATTTATTTAACAGATTGCAGAATGGGTACAATACAGTACGGCTCAATACACACAATTGTATAAGGGGATGCAGACCAGAGAAAGACGTTTGTCTTGTTTACATCAGGGTCATTAATACTGCTGGAGCATTGGTTCATTTTTGGTCAGATTTTTCCTTGCACGATTTTGCGCGCCGCGTGGGAGCAAATTCGAGACACATATTCGGTTGCAAAAAGGTGTCCCACGGTCTCCTCTATGGCCGTGAATATTTTCACGCGGATCGGAATCACGGCGCACCCGTGGGACACTTTTCCGTTTCGGCGAGTTTATTCCACGCTTTCTGTTTTCTTTTTCTAAGCATTTTAGGGGCTACATGTGAATGAGTAAAAGTTGCGGGACGCCCAGATGTTTCCACGATAGAAAGCTCGCGTGGATCCCATAATAGGCTCACTTAATACAGCGTTTTTAAAATCACGCGACATTTTCAGGGTCGCGAGCCGACCTTTTCCCCTCGTTTTCGATGATGGAAGTGATTTAGGAAAAGCTTCGGCACGCCGAGAGGTCCCCGTGGATTTAATCTCGCGAGGATCGGGGCAATATTCGGCCCGTGGGAACAGTTACGGGTTAATACAATGTTCAGAGTGCAGAGGGGAAAATATGCTGAGTGTTTTCCTCTCAGCCCCGTTTTAAACTTTTAGGGTGTGGCAGTCAGCTCGAATCTGATTGGCTAGGATCGGATTTGGACTCTATAATGCTGGAAGCCTGGAGAAAGAGACCTACAATCTGCCTCCTCTCCTGCTGCAGTGAGCATAGTGAGGCTGACAGTGTGTTAGAGGGAGTGAGAAGGAGAAGAGGGAGACATTTAAAAAAAAAAAAAAAAATTATAACATAGATGAAAAAGAATGTAAACTATATTAATTTTTTTTTTATTTTTTTTTTCATATTTCATATTTCATATTAATTCATATTTTAATATTAGGGAGGCATGGCTTCCGTTGGCTTCCATAAGGATTCGCCACTGGTAACGTTAGCTAGAATCCAAATCGAAAATCAAGAATCCAAATCGAAAGTCTTATATAAGGTTACGAAATGAACAAGAATGTGATAAAATATGTAATAAAAACGCAGCTCAACGCATACATTTGATCTAGAAACCCATTTGTTGTCCCCTAACTTCCAATGTACAGTATATACTCTCTTTTCTGGACTCTTTTTGTATCACAAACAGTACTGTATTTGCAAATCTGGTATGTCGTAAATGTATAGATGTAGCAGTATTGTCTATCTGTATGTCGTGTGTCATATATGTTATGATGAATTGAAAATGGGGGACCCTGATGTAAACAAGACGAAAGTCTTTCTCTGGTCTGCATCCCCTTAACAATTGTATGTATTGAGCCGTACTGTATTGTACCCATTCTGCAATCTGTTAATAAAGTTATCAATCAATCTGTTATACGAAGATGGCCGGCGGTCTCGTTATGACCAGAATACAAAACATTACCTGTTGTTATTGTTAAGTCGCTATCTTGTAATAGTAACATGGTTGTGGTGTGAATTACCTCTAAATTAAAGTATTTTTGGATGACACAACACAGTAATAAGAAGAAGGATGGCAAGTTTATGATGGCATGTACAATAATGCTGTGTATACCCTAATTATATTTATTCTTAATGTACTGTTATCCACGTGTGTCTGTACATAACTGCATATAATCCTTTTACATATCTGTAGATATTATAACTGAGAATCTGGTGCTAACATGGTCAATAATGCTTATTTTGGACAGAAACATTTGTCTTAAACATTTAAATTGACCAACCATAGACCGTTTTTATTCCAATCAAGGCAAGAAGGCTAGTGGTAGTGCTATATGAGATGAGAGAAGGAGAGTAAAGGACAGGAGGAGAGAAGGAGAGGAGAGGACAGGACAGGAGGAGAGAAGGAGGGGACAGGAGGAGAGAAGGACTGGACAGGAGTAGAGAAGGAGTGGACAGGAGGAGAGAAGGGGAGTATAGGAGGAGATAAGGGGAGTATAGGAGGAGAGAAGGGGAGTACAGGAGGAGAGTAGGGGAGTATAGGAGGAGAGAAGGGGAGTACAGGAGGAGAGAAGGGGAGTATAGGAGGAGAGAAGGGGAGTACAGGAGGAGAGAAGGGGAGTATAGGAGGAGAGAAGGGGAGTACAGGAGGAGAGAAGGGGAGTACAGGAGGAGAGTAGGGGAGTATAGGAGGAGAGAAGGGGAGTACAGGAGGAGAGTAGGGGAGTATAGGAGGAGAGTAGGGGAGTATAGGAGGAGAGAAGGGGAGTATAGGAGGAGAGAAGGGGAGTACAGGAGGAGAGAAGGGGAGTACAGTAGGAGAGAAGGGGAGTATAAGAGGAGAGAAGGGGAGTACAGGAGGAGAGTAGGGGAGTATAGGAGGAGAGAAGGGGAGTACAGGAGGAGAGTAGGGGAGTATAGGAGGAGAGAAGGGGAGTATAGGAGGAGAGAAGGGGAGTACAGGAGGAGAGTAGGGGAGTATAGGAGGAGAGTAGGGGAGTATAAGAGGAGAGAAGGGGAGTACAGGAGGAGAGTAGGGGAGTATAGGAGGAGAGAAGGGGAGTACAGGAGGAGAGTAGGGGAGTATAGGAGGAGAGAAGGGGAGTATAGGAGGATAGAAGGGGAGGAGAGGACAGGAGGAGAGAATGAGAGGAGAGAGAAAGGAAGAAGCTCAACGGCACTCGAATTAACTTTAACTTTTAAACTGTTTTATGAAATAAAAATGCTAAAGGTGTATTGTTCCCTGTGTGTTTTTATCATAGAGGTGTGGTTATACTATTAATCTGGATTGTCTATGTTACATGACGCATCATAGCTTTTTGCTTACTGATGGGGTCCCATGTTGTGCAGTAGGTGCCCTTTTTTATTTTCGCCCCTGCCCTTCAAACAGCCTGAGTCCGCCACTGCCCTCTTGGATGTAATTTATATGGAGATCTCCCCTGCTCGGGTGATTGGAGTTAGGGAATCCAACGTTGAGTTGTGGGCCTCAGCGGCGGAGAAAGTAAAGGCCATGATCTAGCGGCGGAGCAGGGTCGGTCCTGAGGGGTCCTGGGGTGGGGGGGCGTGGGAGTGGGGGAAGAAACGTCTTTTGTAATGTCTGTGGCAAATACATTTTATTGTATATATAAATTGTATACTCTGTTTTTGTTATTTTATTATTTCAATTTATTGTCATTATTGTTATTATTATTATTACTACTGCTGTTATTGTCCTGTGAAGTCTTGTTTATTATTGTTGTTTATTATTATTATTATTACTACTACTGTATTGTGTTTTGTCTTGTTTCATGTGGAAGGGAAAAAAATATATAATAAAAAGATTTGATCACAAAAAAAAGATGTGCAGAAGCTCCGACATCCAGCTCAGCAGGAACACAAGTTACCCCCCCACAAAGAACATTATGTTCCCAGTTGCTCTGTCCGTGTGTGTGTGTGTGTGTGTGTGTGTGTGTGTGTGTGTGTGTGTGTGTGTGTGTGTGTGTGTGTGCGTGCGTGTGTGTGTGTGTGTGTGTGTGTGTGTGTGTGTGCGTGCGTGCGTGCATGCGTGTGTGTGTGTGTGTGTGTGTGCGTGCTGTTAGATGGGATGGTGGTGGTGGTAATGGTGGCGGGGGCGGGGGGGGGGGGGGGGGCTAGCTGGCAGCAGACTCTTTCTTTCATTCACTTATGTGTGATTACCATTATTGACCGAAAGCGCCCAGCTATGGATCCAGGCTTCGTATTGGAGCGAGCGGGGAAACCCAACTGAAATAAGAACCCAAACCCCCCCCCCGGGCTTGTCAGAGCAGGTACGCCAGCCGTGTGGTTATTTTGCGGGGGTGTCTGTCGATACAAAACTGTAATTGCTTGCAGCGCGCCACATGGTTAACTCCGCGTAACTAGAAAAATGATGGATTCCAGCCCTCACTCCGCTCTCCATACTGACCCAGATAATAGTGTTATTATCCAAGCCTCTGTTTTCCAATAAGGCAGTGGAATGAGTGGTGTGGTCGCCTCAGCCCTCATGAGAGACCTCAGACTGAAATATAAACTAGACCGGACCCAATGGAAAACAATAATGACTTTGCAAATCACAGGTAATCAATGCACACAAAAAAAAGCTTTGCTGAAAGTATTTCTTTCTATTATACTTCACTGTTTTATACTTCCTTTGTTTTGTTTTTCACCTTGACTTTTAACTGCCTTGCTTTGTTTTTATGTAAGGTGACCTTGGGTGTCGTGAAAGGCGCCCTCAAATAAAAAGTATTATTATTATTATTATTATTATTATTATTATTATTATTATTATTATTATTATTATTATTATTATTATTATTATTATTATTATTATAGAAAAACAACGCATAAATTGCAGACATAAGAATAGGTAAAAAAGTAGTGGTTTAATCGAATTAATTCGAGACTTTATAGTTAATTAATCTAAATTAATTGTATTTAAACGCATATCTGCTCTGTTTTTGACGATTGCATACCCAAAGTAATTTGGGATTTATTATACTTTATACTTATAGCACATGCATGAGTCTGGTCTCTTTCGAAAGATAACATTCCGAAATGTCTTACACAATAAAGAAAAATCACTTTGAGTGCTAATGAAATAGAGTAACAGAGGTTTGAACACACTGAAGTAAACGTTGTGTGTACTTAGGAATCCAGGTAAGAATGTTGAGTTCAAGTGTGGCACGAAAGAATGGAGACGGAGAGGGTGCTGTTCTTCTCAAATACGTGTTATTTTATTATCAGAACCACTTTGAGCGATAACATTACTTTACAAGGTAAAGCAGGTAATAGTAATACAAGGAAAGATACTTAGATAAACAACTTAAAGAAGCAAAGAGAGAATAGGGCGGTGAGAGATCCGACTTCTCGACCTTAACCAAAGATAACTTTAAATTATGATAACGGGCGAGATATCCGACTTCTGCCCGTGGATGGCTGTTCGCAGTAACACTGCTGAAGAACCAACAGAAAGAGAGAGGCAAGGTATTACTATAAAGGCCTCAATACAGCCAGCAGACCCAATCAAAACCAGGGACACAAACACAGGCAGGTGACAACAATCAGGGTAATTACAGAGACAGCAGGTGACGATAATCAAGATAATTACAGAGACAGAGTGAGAATCCAATCCTGAATAGGGAAAGAAAGCCCAGACGTTACACATACCAGCCAGGGCATACAGTGAAATGCGGTTGGCCATGCCCGCTTCGATTGTGCAAGAATACAAAAGTAAATAAAATAAGTAGAAGATGATAAAGTAGACATAAAATAGACATGATAAAATAGACATGTTTATAAATCCTGAGATAATTGCAATACAATGTTGAGCTACGACTTAAAGGCACTGGGTCCTATGTACACTACTATACAATATACAGTTTTACTTCTATGTCCCTATGCTATACTTGCTATTACTAACTATACTATGCAATAATCACAACAAGTTCTTTCTTAAAGTGTCCTTTTCCCCCCCCTTCCTTTAATGTGTCCTTTTCTTATGTGTTTAAAGTGACCTGTGGTGCGTTTGTGTGTGAGCGAGTACAGAATGTGTGTTGTGTGTGTGTGTGTGTGTTCATGTGTGCTTGTGTGTGGAGAGATCAGTGTTCAGTGTTCTGATGGCCTGAGGGAAGAAGCTGAGCCTTAGTCTCTCTTGCTGCGTATATGCGGAGGCGCTTGCCTGACCGCAGCAGCGACTTTTTTTAGTTTTTGGTAATTTGATCATAAAGTCCGCCACTGTAACTCTCCGCTTACCGGGGAATGAACTCCCCACCACAGTTAGGACAGCCGAAATAATCGTTACCTCAAAATACACTTCTTCAATCAATATTTGAAATTAAAAAATGTCCTCTACTATCATGCACTCTTCAAGTCAAGTCAAGTCAAGAGTTTTATTTGTCACGGCATACAAGTATACAATGAAATGCGGGTGGTCTTGCCCGCAACGATGTGCAATACAGTGGTACAACATATAATAGAATCCAATAAAAAACAACATTGTGCAATAAACAGGTAACAGGTAACATGGTGGGACATCTCGGTATCTGTACATAGTTATTTACAGAGCATATAGGACATGCTAGGTAGCTTTGGTAGTGCAATACACTGTTACTGTTGTTATACTAATTTAAAGTGGCCTTTCCTTTTTGGCCATAAGTGTGGGTGTGTGCGTCATGAGTGTGTGCCTGCTCATGTTAAAGTGTTAAAGTGGCTGCTTGTGTGTGAGCGTGCACAGCGTGGGTGTCGTGTGTGTGCTCATGTGTGCTTGTGTGTGGATAGTTCAGTGTTATGTGGCGCTCAGTGTTCATTGTTCAAGGCTCTGATGGCCTGGGGGAAGAAGCTTACTTACTTACTTCCTACTATACTAACATGTCTTATGTTATGCACTCAACACTGCACCAACCAAGTTACAGCACTGTTTGATGAACATTGTTACTCAGCTGATTAGAGTTGTACCCTTCCTGCTGACTTGTCGTACAGAACTTGTAAGTCACTTTGGATAAAAAAGGGTCAGCTAAATGACAACATTTAAATGTAAATGTAAATCTGGAAGGATCATTGAGAGACAAAACATAATAAATACAAAAAAAGAAAACAATATAGAAACAGAAAATCAATGAATAAAACATTTAAAATAATAAAAAAAACAACTGCAGACTGTGGTGATGTCGTTTGCTATTAAATATTTTTAAATTTAAACTAACCAAGAGATACTGCTGACTAGTGTTGTCACGATACTGTCGATTCTCCTCACCTTCTCTCTGGTATTATAAGAGAAGAGAAATATAACACTTTTTAAACCCTTTTTTTTAGGGATGGGCGATATGGCCTAAAGATTAAATCTCTGATTATTATTATTTTAAATCTGATTTACGATTTTAATCGATTTTTTTCTCTTGAAAACTAGAAATCATTCAAATAGCCTTTGTTTTTATTTGACAAAAAAAATCAAACCAAGATGAATTTCCCTATTGGGAGTGAAGTGCAAACCTAACTTTCACCAATCTTCATAAAAAAAAATAATAATAATAATAATAATAATAATATATATTTAAAAGGTTACTCTTGATCAAACAAAGATGAATGGGTCTTGTTGTGAAGGATCGGATTAAACCGAATATATATATTTATTTATGGATATATATTTAATAGTATTTGTATATCGTTTGATATCCCTTGTATATTCCTTGTACATATACACTGAATATCCCTTTAGTCTACTAACAGCCCATAATAGTTTCATTCTACCATTGGACAAGAACCTGGCGCCAGCAGCCAAGCCCCTTGGTTCAAGTTCAATCGTGCCGACGAACATGTCGTGACAAGCCCGGTTCCGCGTAGGAATACGTCTGGCGAAATACGAATGGTACTATTTGTTCACAGCGCATATATATATGGCGCAAGTAAAGTAGAACTTTCTTTTTAGTCCATTAGTCCTTTACCCTCCAACCTAGTAACAGACGTGAAGCCTCACCCACGACCCACGTGTGGTGCAGTATGGCCTACTTGGCCTCAGAATAGGCATTGAGACATCGTGTGGATTAATAGTTGAATTGTCATAGTTTGGCACTATACCGTCGAGTGGGACGTATTTCTATTAAGTTAATAATAGTCTATTATGTATGGTGCATCGTTCGGTTAGAGTTATAAAGTGAGCAGTACCCCCATCGTTCCTGGCGTTATCTAGAGTCTTAACCAGGCTGAGCAGACCACGTGTGGTGCTTTCATCCGAGGAGTTCTGGGCCAGGACGAGTGGACCTGTACATTGGATTACTTTACCCGGACGACGGCGAGCCCTACACGGCTTGGATTATCTACGTGCTTTGGGTGCTTTGATTATGCCATGGATAACAGCCAACACTGCTGAGTGTTGGAACTACCCCCCCGAGAGGAGTCCAGGTGAGACGGCGCTCTACCCCGAGTGAGGTCGCCTCACGTCTCTTCGTTGTGGACCGGCAGCTACCGTCTACAAGAGGGCCCAGCTGTATTCATCTGTGGACCGAGGTTCTGTGGGCACCGTGTTCAGCACTCTGAATTCTCCCAAGAAATCGTCGGCCAGATGGGATATCGCCAGCGGCTCTCCTAACCCCCCCCCCCCCCTACTGACTTACAACCAGCGGGACCCCCCTTTAGTGTATCCAGCTATAATCATTTAAGTACCATCGCTATAGTTCCCTAAAGAACCAGGTTGTATACTTGCTCCCTGCGTAACCAGAGATTGGACATTCAATGTTGATTTGCCTACGAATACTCATTTGCCTTACAAGTGCATTCAAATCATAAATGTCATTAAGTGAACGTTGTATATACCCTTTGCTATATAAAATATTCGATTTATACATTTGTGTGGACTTCGTTTCATCAGGTGGGAAAGTGTTCATCATATCTACATCATGTACTGTGTGGCCAGTATTTAAAGTACATAAAGCAGGTAGTGGTTTAATGATACCATACTTATCAATACAGTCAGGGAATTGTACCCCTCAGTTACAATTGGTCCTTCGAGCCGGAGGGTAACTAGTGTAATATTAATATAGTGTTATTAATATTGAAATGGCCTATGATGAACACTCCACGAAACGGTCCTCCTAACGTAGAACGCCCGCAGCGCAGACGACAGCCACCTCAGTAGTTAGAGGATTACGCTGTCAGTCAACTACCTAGCCTTCGACAAACGGTAAACGCGGTAAAAGTAGAAAGTAAAATTATGTCTGACCTTAACGACCAGGTTACCCCGACCACAGAGGCCCTAGTGGGTTCTAATGTAACTGACCAAGCTCACGGTGGGGACCAGGAGGGAGCTGACATGCCTTTACCCCCCGCCAATACCGAAGAAGTAGTCCCCGACCAGCCCCGGGAGGAAGACAACCCTACAGAGAGAGAACTCTGCACGGAAGAAGAGGAGGAGAGCGCAGAGGAAATAGAGCTCCAGGACTCCCCAACGAGTACAGCCAGGAGCGGCTCACCTCTACAACCGTCTTCCCCCAGCGAAGCGGAGAGGATGCTATCACAGGCGTTCCTCGTCAGCCTGACAGCCTCTACCGAACGCGATCGACTTCAGGGTGAACGCGATCGACTTCAGGGTGAACGCGATCGACTCCAGACACAGCAACGGAGCGAAGAAGAGCGCATACGCCTGGAGATGAGACGCCTTCAGACGGAAGAGAATATGGCAAGAGACCGAGCAGACACCCAGCGTGCCGCTGCCGGTGCCCAAAGAGAAGCAGAGCGCGCCGCCGCCGAAGCCCAGCGCGCCGCTGACGGTGCCCAAAGAGAGGCAGAGCGCGACCTCGCTCTCATCCAGCGCGAAACCGAGCGCGACAGACTACAGGGCGAGCGCGACAGACTACAAGCGCAACTAATGGAGCAGCTGATCCTCAAGGCAACACCCTCTCCCTCCGCCAGGGGTTCAAGGAACTCGTCGAGACAACAGTCAAGGGCAGCGTCTCCTAACCGAGCAAGCGACCCTGAACTTGACCAACAGACCAAGCCTATACCCCCCGCAGACCCCCTTCCCAGACCGGTCCAAGCGAGACCCAGCTACAAGGAAGGAGCGGCATACACTGCGGAGAAGCTAAATAAACGACTACAGGATCTAGAGGACCTGATAGAAGAAGAAGAGGGAGAGGAGGAGAACCAAGCCCGACGACAGCACAGTACTCCACCGGACCAGGAGGTCCAGTACAGCCCAGGCTATACCCCCGCGGCGCTGCGCTACAGACCCCCGACTCTATTCACGGGTGAGCATGACGCACGACCAGCCCCGAGGAATAGCACCTGGACCAGCGGGCCATGGTACCCCGCCGGTACCAGCCCACAGAGAGGCGCAAGAGGAGACTCGCCTAGGAGGCCTCTCCCCCAACGCTCGCCGATGTATCAGCCATCCACGGCGTCATACATTGCCACACCGACCACCAGACGGAGTGTGTACAGAACACTCGCCAGACAATATGACCCGTTGGGATGTATTCTACCTTACACCACCAGGGCAAAGATGATTGTACGAGCACTATGGGACAAGGACCAGGGCTGGGACGACCCAATACCCGCACACCTTGCCTCCACATGGAGAGAGTGGGAGACGGAGCTCCGCTCACTCCCAGGCGTCAATATACGCCGCAGCTACTTCCCACCCACAGTGAGGCCAGAGACACGCAAGATGGATCTACACGTCTTCAGCGACGCCTCCGAAGTAGCCTATGGATCGGTGGCCTACTTGCGTGCCCAAGAGAAGGGAGGAGAGATACACACTGCTTTCATCCTGGCTCGCTCAAGAATAGCCCCACGAAAGCAACAATCTATCCCGCGTCTAGAGCTCTGCGCAGCCCTAGCAGGAGCGCATCTAGCCACGTTAATCCAACGTGAACTCACCATTCCGGTGCACAGAACAATCTTGTGGTCAGATTCCACGACAGTACTCACATGGATCAAGTCTGATTCATGCAGATACAAGGTCTTCGTGGGAGTCAGAGTCACCGAGATTCAAGAGTTAACAGAAGCAGCGAGCTGGCGGTATGTGGACACCAAACACAACCCAGCTGACGTCATCACCCGGGGAATGTCCCTAGATGACCTCACCCGTCGCAACATCTACAGTGACGGACCAGAATTCCTCAAGCTCCCGGAAGAAGAGTGGCCTACGCCCACCCCACGGGAAGCGAGTAAAGAGGAGGCTGAGAACAAGAAACCTATGTTCTGTGGACTGAGCACAGTCGCCTCCACAGACCCCAACATAGATGACTGCATTACCCTACAGAGTGCGCAGCTAAAGACATTTCTGCGGCACCACCCAGAGATTCAGCCCACTGCCGACATTTCAGCAGCTGACTACGAAGAAGCAGAACTTCTTCTACTACAACGAGCCCAGAGAGACTCGTTCCCCGATGAGCTAGACTGTCTACAGGGAGGAAAGCCCGTCCCATCAGACAGCAGACTGCTCCACCTGGCACCCGAGAGCGACGCCCATAATCTTATCAGAGTGGGTGGTCGTCTGCGGAGAGCCCCCGATCTACCGGATGACGTTAAGTACCCGATAGTCTTGAACAGCCGACACAAGGTCACAGAGCTGATCATAAAGAAATACGACGAGGATGTACACCACGCAGGAGCAGAGAGAGTCTTCGCGGAGATCAGACGTCGCTATTGGATACTTCAAGGGAGAGAAGCAGTGCGACGCTTCCAGCGAACCTGTCTAGACTGCCGAAAGTGGCGCGCGCAGCCCAGCATACCCCGGATGGCTGACCTACCTCCCTATCTCCCTGTCGCCTCCGACTCGGCGACAAGCCATTCCACTCCACAGGCATGGACTGTCTTGGCCCGTTGTATATAAAGAAAGGAAGAGGAACCGAGAAGCGGTGGGGTATTGTATTCAAATGCATGACCACCAGAGCGATACATATCGAACTCCTTCCGACCATGAGCACAGACTCATTCCTTATGGCCTTCCGAAGATTCACATCACGGAAAGGAAAACCGTCTACATTGTTGTCTGATCACGGGACAAACTTCAAAGGCGGAGAAAGAGAGCTGAGAGAGAGCTTCCAAGCTATGGGCCCAGAACTTAAGACCCACCTCGCTCCATCCCAGATTGACTTCCAGTTTAATCCCCCGAACGCACCCCACTTCGGTGGAACCTGGGAACGAGAAGTACGTTCTATAAAGACAGCCCTGTACGCCGTGCTTGGGGCCCAGACTGTGGCGGAAGAAGTCCTAATGACAGTCCTCACGGAGATCGAGGGAGTATTGAACTCCAAGCCCCTCGGCTACGTCTCCAGTGATATAGCAGATGTCGACCCAGTCACCCCCAACACACTCTTGATGGGGCGGCTGGACCCCGCGCTACCCCAGACAATGTACAGGCCTGAAGAAGCGAACGGCCGAAGAATGTGGAGGTACAGTCAAGTACTAGCTGACAAGTTTTGGAACAGCTTTCTACTCCACTACCTACCGTCTCTACAGACCCGCCAGAAGTGGGTAAAAGAGAGAGACAATTTGACAGAAGGAACAGTCGTCATGATTATCGACCAGTCACTACCCAGAGCTATGTGGCCGGCTGGCCGCGTAAGCAAAGTGATCTCCGGTGCCGATGGCAAGGTCCGAGCAGCTGAGGTGCTCGTCCAAGGGCGAACTTACACACGACCCGTGGCGAGGCTAATAGAACTGCCCAGACTCCCAGACACTATCGATGACGACCATGACCCCACGACTTTGTGAGTTGACTGACCCTTACAGCGGACCTTGAGTGGTAGACAGTGCGGTTAATCTGTCTCTGCTTAGCTAATTAGGTGGGACTAATTAGGGGGCGGCTGTTGTGAAGGATCAGATTAAACCGAATATATATATTTATTTATGGATATATATTTAATAGTATTTGTATATCGTTTGATATCCCTTGTATATTCCTTGTACATATACACTGAATATCCCTTTAGTCTACTAACAGCCCATAATAGTTTCATTCTACCATTGGACAAGAACCTGGCGCCAGCAGCCAAGCCCCTTGGTTCAAGTTCAATCGTGCCGACGAACATGTCGTGACAAGCCCGGTTCCGCGTAGGAATACGTCTGGCGAAATACGAATGGTACTATTTGTTCACAGCGCATATATATATGGCGCAAGTAAAGTAGAACTTTCTTTTTAGTCCATTAGTCCTTTACCCTCCAACCTAGTAACAGACGTGAAGCCTCACCCACGACCCACGTGTGGTGCAGTATGGCCTACTTGGCCTCAGAATAGGCATTGAGACATCGTGTGGATTAATAGTTGAATTGTCATAGTTTGGCACTATACCGTTGAGTGGGACGTATTTCTATTAAGTTAATAATAGTCTATTATGTATGGTGCATCGTTCGGTTAGAGTTATAAAGTGAGCAGTACCCCCATCGTTCCTGGCGTTATCTAGAGTCTTAACCAGGCTGAGCAGACCACGTGTGGTGCTTTCATCCGAGGAGTTCTGGGCCAGGACGAGTGGACCTGTACATTGGATTACTTTACCCGGACGACGGCGAGCCCTACACGGCTTGGATTATCTACGTGCTTTGGGTGCTTTGATTATGCCATGGATAACAGCCAACACTGCTGAGTGTTGGAACTACCCCCCCGAGAGGAGTCCAGGTGAGACGGCGCTCTACCCCGAGTGAGGTCGCCTCACGTCTCTTCGTTGTGGACCGGCAGCTACCGTCTACAAGAGGGCCCAGCTGTATTCATCTGTGGACCGAGGTTCTGTGGGCACCGTGTTCAGCACTCTGAATTCTCCCAAGAAATCGTCGGCCAGATGGGATATCGCCAGCGGCTCTCCTAACCCCCCCCCCCCCCTACTGACTTACAACCAGCGGGACCCCCCTTTAGTGTATCCAGCTATAATCATTTAAGTACCATCGCTATAGTTCCCTAAAGAACCAGGTTGTATACTTGCTCCCTGCGTAACCAGAGATTGGACATTCAATGTTGATTTGCCTACGAATACTCATTTGCCTTACAAGTGCATTCAAATCATAAATGTCATTAAGTGAACGTTGTATATACCCTTTGCTATATAAAATATTCGATTTATACATTTGTGTGGACTTCGTTTCATCAGGTGGGAAAGTGTTCATCATATCTACATCATGTACTGTGTGGCCAGTATTTAAAGTACATAAAGCAGGTAGTGGTTTAATGATACCATACTTATCAATACAGTCAGGGAATTGTACCCCTCAGTTACAGGTCTCATTCTCCAAAATGTTTCAAAGAGTTCTTTTGGAAGACTTATCTTGGAACCACTGAGACAGAATCAATGACAAGTTCACTCTGAGTCCCGAACGTGCTGGTAATATGTCTTAAGTGGCTGAAACGGTCGCACAAATTATATGATCTGATATCTGCTTGGATAATGGCATTCTGTCTTAAACTCAAAAGCGCCTTCCCGTTCAGGTCATTTGCATACAAAACAACGCCTCCAGAGCTCCTTATAAGGCAAAGTAATGATGCAGCTGTGTGGAAATGGACAGTGTGCGAACCATACCAGGATCTTTGGGGGAGCGGGTGGGGGGGGGGGGGCGCAAAAAAATTTATTCTCAGAGCGTTTCCCTGAGTCTCGCAACTGCCACGGCTCTGCCACTTCCTCAATGTTGATTAGTCGGTCCAAAAGAGTTACCTTGATGAGCGCGCCCCTCTCCAAAAGTTGAACTAGTTTCAACTTTATGCCCCAAACGCTGCCGCCGAGGCGCGGCGCTGGGAAAAGGAGCGCCTGTCGCATACAAATGAGAGAGAGAGAGAGAGAGAGAGAGAGAGAGAGAGAGAGAGAGAGAGAGAGAGAGAGAGAGAATTACATTTGTTTTTCTTGCAGTTTTCTTAAAAGTCACTCCTCATCTGTATCCAGTAGTAAAAAAAATGCAACATTATCGCCACCCACCTGTCCTGATGGTCTGCCCAATTCTCAAAATCTGCATGTCACAGAAGTAGTCCCCGCAGCAGGTTGCTTCGCCTTCTTTGTAAAATCAAAATTGGTTAGAAAGCTTACATCTTTGATATTCCGTTTAACTTTCGATATTATCCTGGATGCGTCTATTTGTGCCTGCAGAGTGTAGACTGCAGTGCAGCGCCGCCACGCTCCGAATGGTAAACGCAAGAATAGCATGCATGTTGCATGCATATTACGAGTAGGGTATATCTGCAGTGCCGCCCGCAACCCCATAGATTTATGCTATTGTCTATTACGGTGAATTTGTGCGCAAATCATTAATACATCAAAATAGCCTAATTTTATTATTATACACGATGATGACGATACAGAAAATTACAGAAACATTTGAAATGCATGGCAAAAATAGCATTTTTGTCAGTATTTTAGAGACCCCCCAAAAATTCACAAATCATGTTTTCAGGGGAGCTGATGTCTGATCTAAGGGAGCCATGGCTGCCCCAGCTCCACCATGATTCGCACCCTGGAAATGGATGCAGAAGCGCTTTGCAAGTCTTGCGACCCATCGAAATGAGATTAGATTAATGTATTGTCATCATATACAGCTCGTGGTACACCTGCCGCACCGCGCGCACACACACACACACACACACACACACACAGTATACTGTAGCCTACAGCATAATGAATGAACGCAGTATAGGCTTATTATTCATTAATGCCTACGGCGTAATGAATGAACGCAGTATAGGCTTATTATTCATTAATGCCTACGGCGTAATGAATGAACGCAGTATAGGCTTATTATTCCATTATCACATTCCCTGCCATGCAATTTGAGCATCTTATACCACTCTCTGTCAGCACTGTAAGCCTATGGAGATGTTCACCTTCTTTGCAGGGCTATAACTTTTTAAATTGTATTGCTAAATTGACATTACTATGGCCCATTCAACATTGATTATCTATCGTTCAGGATGTAGGAACGTTTAACTTTTTCATTCATAGATTCATACGAAAATACCGTCTAGAATATAAATACGTTTTTATCGTTTTCTGCAGTAATTCCTAGAATGTGAGATATAGGCATAAACGCATATATAGATTATCAAATGCCGTTTGTTGGCGATACACGCTATATTAAAAATTTCAACTGTACATGATCCTAAACGTTATGACTGATCATGCACGGATGAACGGGGGGGGGGGTCGTTTATAATTCTGTGATCGTCAGTAAATGCTTTATGTAGTATGGGTGATATATTGATCAGAGCAGTTTGCATGGATAATAATAAACAAACAGGCTGAAAGTAACGTTAGCGTCCTCTTACAGTTCGACGAGACTGGAGGAAAAAGATCCCACTTATTTTACGGCGATCTCCTAAATCCATTTCCGGTTTGTACAATCATAATAAACGGCCAAATCGTATCGATTATTGCGTTATGGTAGCGATCGCTACACACGGACGTGTGTATACAGTCCCGCAACAATATGCGAGTGCCGGACGCATTTCCCAGACGCACCGAGATCGACTCGTCCATTTCCGGTTTGGCAACTCGCCGATCATCCACCAGGTGGCAGTATTGAAGCGTTGCAGAGTTGTGCATGCTCCCACTGCATCATACCAGGCTCTGTGAGGGAATTATGAATAACATGGCGAAAAAATGAAATATGATCTCAATAACGTCGTACGCCGTGGATTGGCAGAATTCGCATGAACTTGAAACACGTCGTAAGCCGTTTCCGGCGTGGGATGTGTTAATGCCTACGGCGTAATGAATGAACGCAGTATAGGCTAATTATTGACTTGTTGCATTAGGATTTAGTAGATACTATATGCGCTACGTACAGTATAGGTACATCTGTACTTATACTGTACGTAGAGCAGAGGCAGAACATATATAGTATCTACTAAATCCTAATGAAACAAGTAACTAGAATATATTAAGCCTATACTGATCATTAGACATGTAGGCCATACTGGCGCACACAAGACTTGTTATGGAATATTAATGCAGTCTATTGCCATGCAATTAGCTTTAGTTCTTATTTATTTATTTATCCACTGTCATTTCAGTGTTGGTGTATAGGCTATATAGTGTATTTCAATATAAGTTTAATTGATTAATGATATATTCGAAGGAATGCAGGTTTATAGCTATATCAACCCCCTCCAATGTACAGTAGTATGGTTTTGTCTAGGGATGCTCGATATTGGCTTTTTTACCGATACCGATATTCCGATATTGTCCAACTCTTAATTTCGATACCGATACCGATACCGATATCAACCGATACCGATATATGCAGGGTTTCCCCCCAAATAAACTGAATAATTTCAGGTAACTAATCATTTCACTGGATGCATTCAAAAGGCTTTCTAAATGTAAGCATTATCTGTGCAAAATATGATAATTAAAAAAGTAAAAATTAACATTACATATCTCTTGTTGTTGAATTAAACCAACATGCATACTTTTGACAATAAATAAAATAAGAATTGGTTCTTACTTGCTTGCCTGGGTAAATAAAGGTTAAATAAATGTAAAAAAAAAAAAAAAAAAAATTCCGATATCACATTTTACTGCCGATATCGGCCGATAATATCGGTCGGCCGATAATATCGGACATCCCTAGTTTTGTCAATATTCCAATGTACAGTTTTGCTTGTACAGTATTTATTTTAATTATGATTAAGTAATTAATTCCAAGGAGGCCTGTAGCGTTAACATGAAGGAATCACTATGAGAACACAGTCTGTCAAGTTAATACAATTTTCAATTAGTCAATCAATCATAAGAGTGCTCCTCAGCACTCTTAAATCTGCTCTCAGCCACGCTCAAATCTGATCTCAGAAAATTTTGGGGACTCGCGCTCCCAGCCCTAATATGTCTTAAATGGGCAGAAATCTGCCTGAGAGGACATTTTTGGTCGTAAATTCGTTCGGGAATGAGACCCATGTCCCTATTGGGATTAATAGTGCAATAACTTGCTTTTTCACCAAACTTCTCTAAAAACAAATAAAAGGTGCCACTTGATCATCAAACAAGAATAAATGTCCCTATTGGGATTAATAACGTGCAAATCTAACTTTCACCAAACATCACTTTTTGTAAAATAAAAGGCGAGTCTTGAAAATGTTTATCGATAGTGCAGAAAGAATCGATATTGCGGGAAATTAGTATTGAAACTGTTTTAAATATTCAGAATCGATATGTATCGAAAAATCGATATTTTTGACAACACTACTGCTGACTTGTCGTACAGAACTGTCGCTTTGGATAAAAGCCTCGACTAAATGACTAAATGTAAATGGAGACAGTAGTGCTCCCACCATTCATCGGCCTTGAGTGGAATGGCTGCCGGTGTGCCACCAGAAAGATCCAGAGTGCCCAAGGAGAGTCTCTTGATGTGAGGAGGTGGCCTCTGTTTAATCCCACTTCAATATTGGGAGGTCAATGGCACTTGTGTAAATCACTCCGTGAGGCATTACACAAGCTTTCTGTGGCCAGAGACTGGTTACTGAGTCGGAAGAGAGAGGAAAGAGAGGAGAGAGAGGAGAGAGAGAGGAGAGAAGAGGAGAGAGAAGAGAGGAGAGAGAAGAGAGAGGAGATAGGAGAGGAGAGAGGAGAGAGGAGAGAGAAGAGAGAGGGAAGAGGAGAGAAGAGAGAAGAGAGAGGAGAGAGAAGAGAGAGCAGAGAGAAGAGAGAGGAGAGGGAAGAGAGGAGAGAGAGGAGAGAGAAGAGAGAAGATAGAAGACCCCCCCCCTCACAGTGAGCTGTGGTGTTCCACAAGGAAGCATACTAGGACCGCTACTGTTCCTAATTTATGCAAATGACATGTTGTCAGCTTGTGACTGCAACTTGTTCCTGTTTGCGGATGACTCAGCCAGTGGCGGCCCGTCGATGCTTCGCCACTAGGGGCGCTATACCAAACATTTTGCAAACATGTACAGTACCACGCAACAGACTCATGGCAAGACGTGAGCGATTCGACTCACGCTCACGGCAATGAATCGGCTCTTATGAACGAGTCGCTCAGCTGTTACTACAACAACACACAACCAGTCAAATAAAGTATAGTCTAGACTCTAATTCACAACTTGAAACACAATATATAAATAGAAAAGTTAGAAACAAAACTCGCTCCGTCTCCAAACACAGGCAGATCTCTCCCTCTCTCCTTCTCTCTCTCACACACAGCGCGACGTGGAATCGATTCGTTACACAATCAGACCTATTATATACCAAGAATAACTTCAGTATGAGTACAGGGCTGTACACATATTTTGCATATTGTTAAACGAGCCAAGGCTAGCTATTAAACTATCGATATGAATCGAAAATCTGGGACCCTGATGTAAACAAGACAAACGTCTTTCTCTGGTCTGCATCCCCTTAACAATTGTGTGTATTGAGCCGTACTGTATTGTACCCATTCTGCAATCTGTTAATAAAGTTCTCATTCATTCATTCATTCATTCAAACATAGACGATATTGAACAAGCCATAATCCACATATTTTCAATCCAAACGCGAGAGAGAGAGCGAGAGAGAGAGAGAGAGAGAGACTCACTGTTTAGTTGACACGTCCAGGGCAGGAGGGCTTGCCTTGATAAAGTAGTGTATCACTGTTGATGTATTCCAGACCACTGTCCACTGTGTCCAGACTGCATCCGCCATATAGCTTGTTAGCCAAGTGTTAGCTTGTTAGCAGCACCACACAACAGTCACAAGTACTTCATTCCTTTGTCCATTTCCGCTCGAACAGACTGCAAACTACCTGGCGTTCTATCGCCATGCTCTAAGACAAACTCTAACCTTAACCAACTTTGAAAGAGTGCCTAAGCTTAACAGTCTAAAGAACTTGCAGTCACGGCACGCTCTAAGACAAACAACCTAGGACCAACCTAGGAACCAACCTAGGAATAAGCTAGAATTGGAACATTAGAAATTGGATTCGGCCAATCAGAGATCGTCTCTGTGAAATTCTGCTACGGAAAAAAATACTGGCGTCGGCCAATCAGAGAGCGTCTCTGCGAAATGCGGCTACAGAAATTCTTGACGCTACTGGCTAGACCGCTTCAAATCGCGCCCGGATTCCAACATAATAGTCATATTTCAACGCACAACGCGTTATGCACTGATTGGCTGTGACGGATACAGCGATCAAACTGTGACGCGCACTGAGAGCGCTATCGCGTCTAGCCCGGGCCGAGAAATACGAAAAAATAAAAAAAAATAAAAAAAACGTGATGTCACTTCCTGCTCAGGAAAACGAGTGTTTTTTATTTGAGATAATAACGTTATATTGTGCATTGGAAATACAAACATACTTAAAATGAGTAAATATTATTCATTTTAAACATGTTTATATTATTTATAGGGCTATAAAACAAAAAACTAAAAAGTTTTATTTTCTTCTTCTCTGATTAAACAGCAGGTGGGTCGGCGCCCTTGCGCCCCTAGTGGCAGAGCCGCCACTGGACTCAGCCCTGCTGGTCTCTGACAAGAACAAGTTACAGGTTGAAAAAACCCTCAGCTCGGAACTAGGCAAAATCTGCATATGGCTCGCTGATAACAAACTATCATTACACATGGGCAAAACAGAGTCCATTCTCTTCGGTTCAAATAACAAACTCAGCAAGACCGACGGCTTCTCAGTTACAGTGGGTGACAATATTGTCACAAGGAAAGATGAAATTACCTACCTGGGTTCCATCCTAGAGGCGAATCTTTCCTGTGACAAAATGGCATCCAATGTAATAAAAAAAGATGGCATCCAATGTAATAAAAAAAGTCAACCAACGAACTCGATTCTTGTACCGGATCTCCTCTCTGGTAAACAAGAATACCCTGACTCTGACAGGAGCACTCATTCAGGGGTACTACGACTATGCTTGCACCTCATGGTACCAAAGCACCTCAAAGGCGCTAAAAACAAAATTACAAACATCTCAAAACAAACTGGTCAGACTACTGCTTGACCTTACTCCTAGAACCCACCTCACCCCTGCCCACTTTGACAACCTAGGATGGCTTAGAGTAGACGGCAGAGTACAGCAACTTGCAATGGGCCTGGTCTACAAGATACACTACACGACCAAGGTACCCATGTACATGTCAAAATACTTCCCAAAGGTCAGTGAATACCACGATCACAACACCAGAGGCAGCTCCACAAATCATGTTAAACCCAGATTCGGCTCAAACAAGGGACTAAACACGTTTCACAATTATGCCACATCAATGTGGAACGCCCTACCCAAAGCTGTAAAGGATGTGAATCCCTACCCACTTTCAAAACCCCTCTCAAAGAACACCTACGGGAGGCTGCAATTCGAAACTGGCCCCTGTAAATGTCCTAACCCAACCCCCTCCAATGTACAGTAAATGACCAAGTATGGTTTTGTCAATATTCCAATGTACAGTTTTGCTTGTACAGTTGTACAGTGAACTCTAATCTAAGGCGTGCAAAAATCATACCCCTCAACATAGGCACCGATTCCATAGGACCAATGCCCCTGATCCTATTCCTACGGGTCAGCCAAATGCTAACTTAGCCTGCCCGTAAATAAAGTTCAGTAAAACGCTCACAACCTTGTTACATAATGAATATGTTTGGCCGAGGATGAAACTCTCCACACAGAACATCACCCCCAGCTTCACACACAACCCTTTTAGGAACCACAACACCCTATTAATCCTTTGACACTTTAGGAAAACATGGGTTACAGTCTCAGATACTCCGCAAAAGGGGCACCCATCACCCACCCCCGGATCCACCTGAGCCAGGAACCGATTCGTTGCCAACACCCCATGCGCTATCCTCCACTGTAGGTCCCCTGACCGCTTAGGCAGTGGCTGTTTGTAAAAAAAAAACTCCACCTAAAGCTATCAGTGCTTCCATCACCCAGCACCAATGTTCCCTCAAATTTTTTTTCGGTCTGAGCAAACACTCAAACCTCCTGAGCAGACATCAGCAACTACTGAGCAACATATGTCACCTTCCGATTAACCGATTGGTTGATAAGCGGCGGTTTGTAAAAAGTTATTTACCTCAATGTCTAACATAAAAATCTATTCATTTTGCTGATACACAGAAATAATACAAAAAGGCATATTATATTCCTTAATAAAATATGTATTTGACCATTGACGATACAGAGCAACGTCCTCCCTCCCTCTTCTCTCTCTCCCTCTTTCTCTCCCTCTAAACCTCTCACCTTCCCCTCTGCTTCATTCCTCCTTTCTGTTATTCAGATACACATCAGAAAAAAGTCACTTGTTTCCAGACTCCTCTGGTCTGGTCTTAGCTCTTACTTAGTCATTTCTGTTAGTCTGTGTGCACACTGCACATCAGAACACCTGCACATCAGAACACTGCACATCAGAAAAGAGTCACTTCAAGTGTTCCAGTCCCCAATAAGAATTTTTTCTACACCCTCCACCCCAGCTAAACACCCATCAAGTGTGTCATAGAAGCCACTCTGTTCTGGCGGTCTATAGATTGTGCCTACTAGTACTGATTTCTCCCTATCGAATACGATTTCAATCCAAACAGTTTCAATTTCGTCATGGTTAAGGTCAGTACGGTTGAACTATTGAATAGTTTTCGATTTCAATCTCTAGATCCTGTACAGATGAGCAGGGGTGCAGTCGTAATATGGGCAAAGGCCAAACGGTATCCTATTATTATGCAAAGTCTAGGCACTTATCACCTAGACTTTGCATAATAATAGGATGCGCGCACTTCGAAGCCCAAACGCCGTTTGACCGCGGTTGCCCAGCACTGCACCACTGCAGATGAGTCTAGCTTTGTTTCTGTGAAACACAATATGTTTGCCTTACCGTTTAAAAACAATTGTCTGATTTCAGCCAGTTTAGGTCTCAGGCTGTTAGTGTTAAGGTGGAATATGTGGAGTCCATTTGTGTTCGTTATTTGGTTTATGTCGTCGAGTTCAAGGTGTTGATTGTCTGTGGTGTCTGGTTGACCGGGTGGCGGTAGGTGGGGAGGGGGGGATGGGGTCCTATGTCCATTGTTGTAAGCCCTGTTAGCTTTCTGGGTCCTTTGTCCATTGATGTTAGCCCCGTTAGCTCGCCGGCTAGCTCACCGGCCATCGGGCGATGCCTCGCTGTTTTGGTCCCGCGACGTGCTAGGCGCCTCAATTGTGAACCCCGGTTCATTCCTTCTCGCTGTGGCCTCTCGTGGGTTCTTTTGTAGAGGTGGTAGTGGAGGAATGTTGCCGTTGATCGTGTCTCCAGCCGCCGCCGCCGTCTAACTGTCGTCTCTGGTTCCGTGTCATGACAAGACCCGAGTTCTGGTGTATGTTACCTGACATGAGCAAATATAATAGAAACATTGATTTCCTATCAAACTTGCCTGTCGGGGGTAATTTCTTGCGTTCCGGATTCGCAGTAAGTACTGTGTGGATAGCCGTGGCTCCGAAGGCTGGATGCTTCCTCTCCGAGCCTGTTAACAAATAGAAGTCGCAATGGGACTGCTGTTTTATGTTTTCGCTACCCTCCACTTCTGTCTGGAGTTATTGTTTGAGTGGTGAATTCAGGTACAAGTCCATAATCCACAGGAGGGAAAGTAGAAAATGCGCAAAATACTTTGTTGTTGTTCTGTTGCGTTGGTTAAGCCGGGAGCTGCGTAAAATGCGACCACCCATGTTGAAGCCGGAAGTAAGTATGGACCAGCTAGCCTCTAAACACATCTCCCTGAGTTTTAAGCTAGTTTTAAGCTTGCAGCCGGATACCTAGCTTTCTACTGAACACAGAGAGGAAATTGGTATCTATCTTCTTGTCTGACTCTCAGAAGACGGTAAGCGCATGTCCCATAATGTTGCCGTGTTCCTTTAAGGGGCCATGGCTCATTGTATCTCCTACTGGCATGGCGCTCTTCTTGTCTGGTTGCGTTTCTTTTTGCATTCTACTCCCCACAGCTGCTGTTATCGCACATTGCAACACTCCACACTCACATTTGTGTGCTTATTCCACACCTCACCCAGTTATTGTTATGTTGGTTAATTTTTCTTCTTGAATAAACATTAGTTTTCCTTCTAACTCCATTCAGTATCTCAGCCTCAAAAAATGAGCGACAGTGGCTCAGGAGGTAAAGCAGTCATCTTGTAATCTGGAGGTTCCCGGGTTGGATTCCCGCTCCTCCCAGGCATCGTGTCAAAGTGTCCTTGAGCAAGACACTTAACCCCTTAACTGCTCACGGCCTTTAGGTGGGTGTGAGTGAAGGGGTAAAATGTGAGGAACAAAATGTAAAGCGCTTTGGATAAAAGCTGTTATATAAATGCACCATTTATATAGGAAATCACTCCGGCGAGATCTGACCACGGACGCTTGTATCCACCATGTTTGTCCAATGACTGTAAGGGCTGCGTGTGTGTGTGGGTCACAAGCAGATAATAGGGACTCTTTAAGTTATCCGTGTAACGAATAACCACTAAACTGCTTACGCAGACATTAAGGAGAAGGGGACAAATAAACAACAAAAAACAACCTTTACCTCAAAGTGAGTATTTAAGAAAATAAGTCAAGCCCAAAAAACAGGACGACACTCAATAAAGAGGTATTGTAGAAAAGAAATAAGCCACAAAGGCACAAAACAATAAACCTCCACTAAGGGAGTTTATGTGCCGTAGTGGGCAAAGACAGTTCCAAAAGAACCACAACCATAAAAGGCTCAGCCTCTATAAAACAAAGTGTAGAATAAAGCCCATAGCCCAAAACAAGAATGGCTACAAATAAAGGCTAAATTCTGAATAGGGCAGAGATCAGCACTACACTTCAATATAACAAGCCTGACCAGAAGGATAGCCAACACTAGGAAATGAAAAAGCAGTTAACACTGCGAGATTCAAACTTAAATAGACTCAGCCTTTCCATAGGCACAGCTGCACTGAATCAGGTGCAATCAGCCCACACACCTGCCAACCCATGAGGCAATTAACCACAGAGACCAGTGATTGACAGCTATCCCTCATAGGAAGACGAAATAAAGCAAAAACCATGACAATGACAGACTTAAATGTGCAGCGATACCTGGGTGCCACTCCCTATATAACCCTTCCAATCTGGCCTCAGGAAACACCACAGCACCGAGACTGCCCTCACCAAGGTCACCAATGACCTCCTCATCCTTCCTGGATCTGTCTGCGGCTTTTGACACGGTCTTCCCACTCTATTCTCCTCAACCACCTCTCTGACCATCTGGGTGTAACTGGGATAGCTCTCACCTGGTTCGAGTCCTACCTCACTGACAGAAAACAATCCATCTCCATCTGTAACTCCACCTCCACCCCTGTCCCAGTCGCCTGTATCAGTTCCGCAACCGTTTCCATTTCCGGGGTAGGCCTGATTGGCCGCGACGGCCACGTGACCAGGCGCGGCCACGCCCCGCGGCAGAGGCCGCTGTGTTGACGCTAGGCTGCTGTGTTTCCCTGCAGCAATGTTGTCGCGCCGCGGTAGTCAGTTAGTTCTGTGTTCCGTGTTGCAATAAACGTTCAACGATGTCAACAAAACGGTATCTTATTACGGCTTTCCTCCCGACGACAAAGAGAAGAGAAGGTGGCTGAAGCCTGAAGTTGATACAGTAAGTTTGATCGCGGTCTCGTGACGACCAGAATACAAAACATTACCTGTTGTTATTGTTAAGTCGCTATCTTGTGATAGTAACATGGTCGTGGTGTGAATTACCTCTAAATTAAAGTATTTTTGGATGACACAACACAGTAATAAGAAGGTTGGCAAGTGTATGATGGCATCTTGGCATGTACAATAATGCTGTGTATACCCTAATTATATTTATTCTTAATGTAGCCTACTGTATATATCCACATGTGTTTGTACATATAACTGCATATAATCCTTTTACATATCTGTAGATACTACGCTATCTATATCTGTACATATCCCTTACCTACTCTTACTAGTTACGCTGCTGGCCAGTATGACTACCATAGTGTCTTTATACCTGCTGCATCAATGTACATAATAATACTACAACTCTGTACATACATATGATCTGATTAGCATTATTACTCAGTAGTACTGATTTATATATTTTAAACAATATAATGAATTAAGGTTTTGTTTTATTTGTCACATAAGGTACGCGTACATTACAGTGAAACACTTGGTTCTGTATGAGCCTCCTGAGATTGGGCTTTCTAGAAGTTAGACATCTCTTTGATCCAATGACCTGAGTCAGGTCTCTGAATCTCCTTCCATTTTAAAGCAATCACATGTTTAGCTTGTAGTAGACAGAAATCTATTTGTTTGTTTCTTCATATCACAGTTTACAACTTATTTTCTTTTTGCAGGCATGACTTCACCCCAAACTGTAACTCACGGGTCTGTGGGTGGCATTTTCCCAATGGCAAAGCAGCTGGGCCAACACTGCTTTCCCCGACCAGATCAGCTATCCCATTCCCACCAAACGGAAAAAACAAATGCTCCGTGCGAGTGTGAAGGATGAAGGAAGAGCTGAACAAGGCCCAAACCACCTTGACATTGCTACACAGACCCCTAGTACTTCATGTGTTGTGGTGCTTGAATTATGCCTCTAATCGATCAGCTACTCCTGACTTTGATGAAGCTCAGACTGAATTGTGGCATCCTAGACCTTGCTATGAGGTTTAATTGCTGCCGTGCCAGTCACCAACATCTTCACCACCATCAGACTGGACACCCAGTCATCTGTAGTCATTACAAAGGATGCACCACACTTATGGGCACTATTCAGGGCAACCTGCACCTGACTCTCTTTTCTGGACTCTTTTTGTATCACAAACAGTACTGTATTTGCAAATCTGGTATGTCATAAATGTATAGATGTAGCAGTACTGTCTATCTGTATGTCATGTATGTCATATATGTCCTGATGAATTGAAAATGGGGGACCCTGATGTCTTTCTCTGGTCTGCATCCCCTTAACAATTGTGTGTATTGAGCCGTACTGTATTGTACCCATTCTGCAATCTGTTAATACAGTTTTCAATCAATCAATCAAAACAGGAGCCAACTATTGTCATCTTGTGGTATGGACTCCTTAGTATAACTGTATATTCTATAGTAGTGTACATAGGACCCATTACCTTTTCATTTGTAAGCTTAGCATTGTATTGTATTTTATCTTTACTTTTTATCATCTCTTTTATTATCTTGCAGCACTAGATGGAGGTGTCTGGGGGTGGCTGTACCTTTGTTCAGGTTGAATTGTTTTGAAGTAAAGCGCAGACTCCATACTCTTCTGCTCGTCTCATTTATTAACTTCCACAATCTATTCTATTTTTTTATTGTATTTTTGCACAATCGAAGGCAGGCATGGCCACCTTCATTTCACTATTATCATCATTTATGTATTGTGTATGTACTGTATGTGACGATTAAACCTCTTGAAGTGCAGGTAAACATGGCATCTTAAGACATTCACAAATCTAGGCTCATCCACCTGATATTCAATACACTTGAATCACAAAGTTTCTTCACTCACTTTAAAATGTTGTGGCAGACTGTCACAAACAAAGGTCTATAATAACACATACCTGGACGGGGCTGTTGTGAAGCCAGCTCATCCAGTGAGTGCTTTAAGCACAGGACAGGTCCTGGCAGAAATAAACAACGTTTTCCAAAAGTAAATGATATTTATTATATGAAGGGGAATGAAACCTGTAAAGACACACACAACAGGGAGAACAGCTGTGATCGCCTTGTCTGAGGTACTTCCTAGGTCACTGGTGAAGGTTATAACTGCATTGGGAGCCACACCGATCAGAGCAGTAAGTGTGGTGCGTCCTTTGTAATGACTGTACAGATGGGGTGAAGTCATCATGCCTGCAAAAAGAAAATACATTGTAAACTGAAGCCCAATCTCAGGAGGCTCATACAGAACCAAGTGTTTCACTGTAATGTACGCGTACCTTATGTGACAAATAAAACAAAACCTTAATTCATTATATTGTTTAAAATATATAAATCAGTACTACTGAGTAATAATGCTAATCAGATCATATGTATGTACAGAGTTGTAGTATTATTATGTACATTGATGCAGCAGGTATAAAGACACTATGGTAGTCATACTGGCCAGCAGCGTAACTAGTAAGAGTAGGTAAGGGATATGTACAGATATAGATAGCGTAGTATCTACAGATATGTAAAAGGATTATATGCAGTTATATGTACAAACACATGTGGATATATACAGTAGGCTACATTAAGAATAAATATAATTAGGGTATACACAGCATTATTGTACATGCCAAGATGCCATCATACACTTGCCAACCTTCTTATTACTGTGTTGTGTCATCCAAAAATACTTTAATTTAGAGGTAATTCACACCACGACCATGTTACTATCACAAGATAGCGACTTAACAATAACAACAGGTAATGTTTTGTATTCTGGTCGTCACGAGACCGCGATCAAACTTACTGTATCAACTTCAGGCTTCAGCCACCTTCTCTTCTCTTTGTCGTCGGGAGGAAAGCCGTAATAAGATACCGTTTTGTTGACATCGTTGAACGTTTATTGCAACACGGAACACAGAACTAACTGACTACCGCGGCGCGACAACATTGCTGCAGGGAAACACAGCAGCCTAGCGTCAACACAGCGGCCTCTGCCGCGGGGCGTGGCCGCGCCTGGTCACGTGGCCGTCGTGGCCAATCAGGCCTACCCCGGAAATGGAAACGGTTGCGGAACTGATACAGGCGTCCCAGTCAACCAAGGTGTGCCGCAGGGCTCCGTTCTTGGTCCACTCCTCTTCACTATTTACATGCTCCCCCTTGGTCAGATCATCCGGAAACACGGTCTCAATTTCCACTCCTATGCTGATGACACTCAGCTCTACATTAGCACCTCACCATCCACTCCTCTCCCCCCACAGCACCTCGTCAACTGCCTCTTTGACAGCAAGGCCTGGATGTCATCCAATTGCCTTAAACTAATTAGCAAGAAGAAAGAGCTCATGGTTGTGGCCAAGCAGTCACTGCTCCGGAAGGTTGGAGATCTCCTCCTAGAAGTGGATGGCTGCTCAATCCACCCTTCCCCAGAAGTCTGCAACCTGGGTGTCATACTGGACTCCACCCTCTCTTTTCATTCTCACATCAAAACAACAACCAAATCTGCCTTTTTCCACCTCAGGAACATATCCAGACTCCAGCCATCTCTCCCTGACTCCATCAGAGACACTCATACACTCCTTCGTCACCTGCCTCCTGGACTACGCAAACTCAGTTCTTGTCCTGAACAGGCTGCAGTATGTCCATAATTCTGCTGCCAGGGTTCTCACCCGCACCAAGTCCTGGCACCATATCACCCCGACCCTCATCCACCTCCACTGGCTTCCAGTCAAGTCCTGCATCAATTTTAAGATCCTCCTCTCATCACCTACAAATCCTGTCACTCCCTTGCCCCCCCGGTACCTACAGTAGCTGACCTCCTCCATCCCCACCGCCAACACTGTTGGTCCAAGAGCCTTCTCTGTTTGCCGCACCCACCCTCTGGAACTCCCTCCCTCCAAACATCCCCAGCACAACATCCCTGGACTCATTCGAAGCTCAACTCAAATCTCACCTCTTCACCAAATGTATTACGCTGACTATTGCTGTTGCAGCCTCTCCTCACAAGGACCATTGCCCTGTCAGAATCCCAGGCTTCACTCGACACCAAGCTGTCTACACCGGTCCCCCACTGGTCCCACATTATGGATGCCTCTGGCTACTCCCCACTGCTTAATCTAATCCAGCGGTTCTCAAACTATGGGTCGCGAGTCGCGACCCAAAGTGGGGTCATGGGTAGGTGACAGTGGGGTCACGCATTGGCAAGTAAAATACAAATATATATACATTTAAATGTTTTCATTTTTACGTTCTGGCAACATATTTTGGCTTAATATGCCTCATTTTATAAATGTGTATTGATAACATAGTGCTGTAATTAAATTGTCTAATAAATATGCATGATCAAGTTCAACAACGTGTGCTTTTATTTTGATATTTTGATAATTCCACGTTGAAATTACGCAATACATTAAGTGTGGGGTCGCAAAGAAAATGCCTAAATAAAATGGGGTCGTGGTATAAAAAAGTTTGAGAACCCCTGGTATAATCGAACGGGAGGAGGGCGGAGGAGGAGGGAAGGGGGAGGGTGGAGGAGGATGATGATGCAATCTTCAACCGCCCAGCCCAGCTGAGGAAGAGGATGAGGAAGAGGATGAGGAAAATGCTATCCTCCCATCTTAGTCTTAGGCCCCGTAGTCCTCAGGGTTTGGCAGCCTTGCCGTCTGCACGAGCGACAGATTAGACATTTCCGCTTTCTACGTATATACTCTGGGAAAAAAAAATCCGAACCACTGCTACCCAGGCGCAGTGATTTCACACATCACCTGAAAAGAAGTTCGGTCCACACACACACACAATTTTCCCTCCCAACATTACACAGTGTATCACTAAGTGATTGATGTGATTTTGTGCACATTATCATAACACTGTAGTGGCAACACTTGAAAAACAGGAGTGCTTTTTGCACTCTTCATTCAAATAACAGTAAATCTCTTTGCCTCACCCCTGCTCCCCCCTCTCTCTCTCTCTCTCTCTCTCTCTCTCTCTCTCTCTCTCTCTCTCTCTTTCTCTCTATCTCTCTGTTTCTCTCTCTGTTTCTATCTCTCTCGGTTTCTATCTCTCTCTTTCTCACTCCCTCTCTCTTTCTCTCTCTCTTTCTCTCTCTCTCTCCCTCTCTGTTTCTCTCTCTGTGTATCTATCTGTTCCTCTCTCTCTCTGTTTCTCTCTCTCTCCCTCTCTGTTTCTCTCACTGTTTCTCTCTGTTTATCTATCTGTTCCTCTCTCGGTTTCTATCTCTCTCTCACTCTCTCTCTCTCTCTCTCTCTCTCTCTCTCTCTCTCTCTCTCTCTCTCTCTCTCTCTCTCTCTCTCTCTCTCTCTCTCTCTCTCTCTCTCTCTTTTTCTCTCTCTCTCTATCTCTCTATCTCTCTCTACCCTTTTAGATATGTTATTTTTGGGGGGAATGTGTATACAACTATTCATTTTATCTTCAATGTAGAATATAGATTTTTTGATTTCCTTTGCGCTTTTATTATTTTCCTGTGAGGACCCCAGGAAGACTATAGCGGGCATTAATTTGACAGCTAATCAAACATAAAAACATAATTAATAGGGCCATGAATCATATTGTCTGTCATTATGACATGACTGTCCTGTTCTTCTCAATCACAATAATGGAAGGGCACTGTCCCCTCTTTACCTGAGACTAGAGAGTCAATGAATCTTCACATCATTAAACTCTGTCATCCATTATAAGCTGGTGCCCTCTGCTTGATTATGGATTAGCCATGAGGAGAGACCGCTGTCTGCCTCCGAAACACTGCAGTAAAAACTAATCTCCCACATATAGAAGTATATACTCTGGTCGGGCCGTTTCTAGCTTTTTGGGGGCCCTATTAGAAATGTTGTTAGGGGGCCCCTATTTTGTGAAACTATGGTGGGGGGATTCCAAACCCTTTAACACATTCGGGGCCATTGGGATTAGACGGGGCCCACTCTATACGGCCAGCATATCAAAACAAACTTTCATTGTGCGTGAGGCTGTTTGTAGAGCTAAATCTATACTTTATATTATTGCTATCTGTCCATTCTCATTGTCAATTGACACTATAAACCGTCCCTTCAAGATGCCTTAAAAAAATAATTTTTTCATCAATACGTTCCCATTTTATAGCGTCGTGAATATGAACGTTATAGCAGAATGTTCTGGGGTATTTTCTGGAATGCGAGATATAGGGTGCTAAGCTAATAACGTTAAATCGAATGGCGTTTCGGCTATAGACAAGCTAGAGCTAAAACTCAAAATGCATATTGTCGGTATCATGGTCTACCATGAATGCATGAAAGGGGGGGCGGGGGACGTCGTTTCTGATTATTGATTACCAATAACGGTATTAGCCTCAGTAGCCTTATTTGCTGAATGGCTGGTTGGGTATGATAACAAGGCCTGATCAGCATGTAATTTACTTGAAAAAGCTCTTACCTGTGGCCGGTTGGACTGCAAAAAGGATTTCCCAGTTATCGATCGCCATCTGGTAGATCCATATGTCCATTGGCTGATGATATATTCCTTTACTGCATACTGAATTCAGCGTCCCAAAAACTATTCCAGGCCGCGTGTATATTGACTTGCATGACCTAGTCAATTCGGTAGAAGAGTCTGGTGGGCGAGATTATGCATGACCAGCCTGTGATCTAAAAACTTCTGCCTGTGGCTGAATAATGAAGCCCAAAGTCGCGTTACATGCACAAGAGCATATTACCTACAAATAGAATGCACATGCGGTTTTTAGGCTACTGGTAGGCTATTCTTATGCCGTGCTCAATATTAAAACTCACTGCTCGTCCACCCAACGTAAACAGAGCAGAGATAAGCAATAATGAAGTTGTGTTTTGAACATTTATGTTGTGTTGATGGAATCACGTTAATATAGAGAGATGAAAACAATACGTTATTTCGATTGATATGAATAGCTAGTTACGTTAATATAGAGAGATGAAAACAATACGTTATTTATATTGATGTGATGTCGGACTTGGGCTGTGGAACTGAAGGACTTGGGCTGTGGAACTGAAAGTTAGGCACGATTGTTAGGAGTAACGAGATTGGGCGCTGAGAGAAACGTCAGTGGCCAATCAGGCCGCACATCCCGAACGCAGAAGTGCAACTCCGTTAGGGAAAATATACACGCTTCCAGGCCATCGGCTACACACATAGCTTTAGGCTAACAGAAACCGGTCTGTAACAGCATTATCGAGACAGCGCCCCTACGAGGATCTGGCCGGTAATGCACTTTTCCGAATTCCAAGAGTAGGGTAAATCTGCAGTGCCGCTCGGTGACATTGAGTAGGATATTACAATGGAATAAAAGCCAAAACAACCTTACCGCATATATATACGTGGTTGGCCGTCAAGCGTTAGATCCGAAACACGTATATATACGTGGTTGGCCCCGAATGTGTTAAGGTGGGCACGCATTTAGATCTGTGAAAAAAACGTATATATTTTTTTCTCACAAATTCAAATCAAACATCTCAAGTTGACCCCAGCAATGACAGAAAATGATAATAAATAGGAAACACTGGGGCTCCCCTACATCAAGAAACTCCTGAAAACGTACAGGATTTACAGAATCTGCATTATAACATCTCCCAAATGCACCAAAAACGACATTAGCAATAATACAAATAATAAATGCAGAACATAAAAACCAACTTGTACTATTACAGACACCACAAAAGACACCACAAAAGACATTTTATTGTTAAAAAAAAAAAAAACTTTAAAAAATATTTTCAATATATCAAATGCAAAGTAGATTTTTCTGGGGGGGATTATTACAGGCTATACTGCTATAGCATATGTCAATGATTATAGTTTATAGCAACAACACTGATTTCGATGGATTTTTTGTTTTTTTGTAATGGTCCCGCATCCACCAATCACATTGACTGAGCTCTATAGATACAAGGACTAACACTAGACAACATGCTGTCTCTCTCTAGTTGACTGACTGAACTCTTGTGGTTGCAAGAGGTTATAGTTTAAAATGTGAGCTCCAAAAATATATATATCAGCATTTAAATTAAAATACAGATCACTTTATTGATTACTGATAGAAATTAAATATTTATAGGGAGTTTGGGTGGAAAAACATAATTAGATTCTTTATAACACCAGAAATACAGGGCAACTATACACCAACACAGAAACCATGCTGGAGAAAATGTGGACAGGAAATAGCAAACCACACACACATATTCTGGGGATGTCAGATAATAAAGAACTATTGGGAAGAGATAGGAGAGATAATAAATGAAATAGTAGGATATGAAATACCCCAGACAGGCCAAGTATTGTATTTAGGGAACTTAACACAGGAAGGAATTCAGGGGGAAGACAAATACTTGATTAAGATATTACTAGTAGCAGCCAAGAAAGCATTGACGAAAATGTGGTATAGAGTAGAAGCACCGCTGAGGGAACAATGGACAGAGATAGTGGGGGGGATACAGGAAATGGAGAGAATCACACATAGGCTGAGGCTACAAGACGAGAAGTTTGAGTCAAAATGGGAGAAGTGGGAAGAGTATAGGAAGAAAAGAAACGACATCACAGGAGAGTGAAAAGGAGACAAGAAGAGAAATAGAAATGAAAATAAACTACCAAAGAACCCATGTCACTTTATTATTTTTTTATCTCTTTTCTTTGTTTGTGTTTTATTTGTTTTCCCTTTTCCCTTTAGTTAATTTATTTTAGGTCAACTCTTCATTTGATTTTGATATTATTTTCTACTATCAGCTATATCTTTTAGTTCTTATCTGTCGAATTGTATTGTACTGTCTTTTATAATTTTGACCGCCAATTGTATTGTTGTATGTGGATGTTTGTTTGTAAATCAAGAAACTGAAAATAAAAATGTAAGTATAAAAAAGAAATTAAATATTGTCCTAATTTAATCTGTATTTTATGATGTTGTTTTATTTGCTGACGATACAAATGGAGATGGAGCGGCCCGCGGGGTGGCATTCCCATCACCGTGCCTGGCGGTGTGAGTGGTGCGTGGGCTGTTTGTGGTTTCCTTCCATGGCGCTCTTTATCGGGGGGGGGGGGGTGTCTTGGATGTGGATGTGGTAGGGATCGATGTGTGGGGTGTTCGGGGGACTGACTGTTCCGGGGGGGGTTCACATGCGACATTGTACTATTGTACTTATTTTATGCCTATTCTTAAGTCTGCACGTTTACATTGCACTACTTTTATTGTCTTTTATACCTATTCTTATGTCTGAAATGTATGCAATCTTTATTTTGTCAATTTGTGTGCTAATTTTATGCTAATTGCTGTGGTGCTCTCTGGACTGCGGTCCATGTGTGAAGAGAGTACTATATAGATAGTTATTAATATTTATTATTGTTATATTGTATAAATGTGTGCATTGAAATGTCTGTAAAGTCTCGACGACATTGAAAATGAGGGTGACCACAATTGTAATCTATAAATATATAGAATAAATAAAGGTTGATGAAATGTCTTCAGTTCAGGAAAGGACCTTAAAACAGGGGCGTCATTTTGGCTTGGCAAGGTATTTGGCAAGGCATACCTTGGCAAATAAAAATGTAAAAAAAAAATATATATATATATTACAATTTGTTATGTTGATTTAGAATTCGAATGTCAACATTATGAACGAAGCTTCGAACTATTCGGTACAGCCCTAGCATGTTTTGATATTGTCAATTATCTCACTTTTACTAGGTGACTTTTACTGTGACTAACTGAAATATGCCCAAAAAAAGGAAAATGGACATAGGGACGTTTTTTAATCAAAGGGCAGCAGAGACAAGTGATACAGGGACACAGGTAAGGTCTGGCTTAGTGATTATAATAGTGCAGTTCAGCATTCAGTAACCCATACTTTTTGTGAATGTGTTTTTGATACTACATTCTGTTGAACACACCTCAAAACCGTACCGAAGGAAAATTGGCTCAATTGTAAGAAAAGTAATAGACAGTTATGATATTACATTCTGCATAATTCGTATGCAAAATATTGTGGTTCCCAGCTTTAGTCTGTTGACACATTTCTATTCTATACTAAAAATGCTTGTGTAGTCCTGTGTCATACCTAAATGTCATATAACTGAATTGTATAGAAACAACTCACCAAAAGTGACTATTGCACAACTGATTTGACAAAAAAAATCCACCAAACCCCCCTTTACCCCCCCCCCCCCTCCTCGTTTACTGAAATGACGCCACTGCCTTAAAAATGTGCAGATGACATTGTAAATGAAATGTGTAAACTCAAGATATGGTTTGATAACAATAAGTTATTCCTAAATCTGAAATTTATAAAATCTATAATATTTACTAATCGAAAGAAGGAGGACAATGTGGCATTATGTATAGATGGAGTTAATATTGAAAGAGTATCTGAGTGTTTGGGTGTTATGTTGGATGAGAAATGGACATGGAAGCCTCACATAATGTACATAAAAAAGAAGGTAGCCAAGAGTGTTTTTGTTTTGAACAAGGCAAAGAATGTGCTTGATTACAATTATATGCAAATATTATATTGTTCACTCATCCTACCATATTTGAGTTACAGTGTGGAAGTGTGGGGTAACATGTATGAAAGTAACATAAAGCCATTATTTATATTACAGAAGAGAGGAGTAAGAATAGTTCACACAAAGTAGATTCAAGAGAACATATCAATGAATTATTTATTAAATCCAGACTTGTTAGGGTTTGAACCGACCTCAAACGCACGGCACAGACAGGAAGTTCAGAGTTAGCCAAATACTAGGGCGTATTTATTTACAGAGTCACAAAAGGGGTAAAGTAACAATTATGAAACAACAAGGGAGACTGCCATCGGCAGAGTTCTCTGCGGCTCTGCAGATCCTCCTGGTGATAGCGGTGGGGAATCGGTATTTTAAGATTAAGATTAAGATTTGTTTATTAACCCTTAGAAGTCAACGGGGCCTATTGCTCCCGTGGGCGGAGAACAAAAGAATTAGAATCTCTCACAAATGCTCAGGAAGTCCCGTTTTTCAAAAATCTGTAAAAATAGCACAAAGACAATTTCGAGTGCATAATAGTGTAATCTATATGTATCCTTACTTGCTAAACATAATACGACTTGTAAATATGTTTAATTCTTGCTCAATTGTATAGTTCTAAATATCCCTGTATTCCCCCGAAACTACAACGCGTCACGTACATGCACGTGCGCACACACACACAGCGCATAGGTGTTAATCACTGAGTGATCTAATATGCATATTCTTCAGCGCGAGAGGGGGGGGGGGGGGTTGTGTTTCTCACTGTCTGTCGTTGATAATAATAGTCCTGCAGTTCGCAGTTCATTCATTCACGGTGATGACAGCTCTCTAGTCTAGAGTAGAGAGGTGGCCTGTTACTGTTCCATGATTTTCATTCGGCGCTTCAGCTCACCTCGCAGAGCAGCGGTCCCGCGCTACTGCGGTCCGTTCTTGACGAGTTTGAATCCCATTCAATCTTTTTTTTTAACGTGATTTTTTTTTTACACGTGTATTCTTTACTGTACTGATACAATAGTGCATATTCAGAGAGAGATATAGGGAGAGGCAGCGTCGAGACGAAACTTGTGTCGAGTCTGCTTCTATGTGCAACAGAAACTCCTGAACGAGTATACCGAGGCGCTTTGTGAAGGAAAGATGACGTCGTCTCTCTCTCTCTCTCTCTCTCTCTCTCTCTCTCTCTCTCTCTCTCTCTCTCTCTCTCTCTCTCTCTCTCTCTCTCTCTCTCTCTCTCTCTCTCTCTCTCTCTCTCTCTCTCTCTCTCTCTCTCTCTCTCTCTCTCTCTCTCTCTCTCTCCTTCAAATGGGCTTTATTGACATAGGAAACATACGTTTACATTGTCAAAGCCAAACAAAACAACTATTTGCACAGCCATTTGAAATCTACAGTTACACATTGCTGTATTTAGTGAGGTAAATGAGTACAAGACATGTTTCACAGACACACACACACACACATACACACACACATACACAGACAGACAGACACAGACACACACACACACAGAAACATACAAACAAACGATCAAATTAAAAGCTGGATATAAATCTGCCACACGTGAGGAGACACCTATTTTTTTTATACATGTGCATAATTTTATTTTTTTTTAGATTTTGCCTAAATTCATTGTGGTCGCGCTCTCTGCCAAATATCATATGAGGCACCTTGTATTACTATTGTAATCCAAAAGTGATATATAGGGTTGTTCATTGTACAATACAATTGATACAGTTGATGTTTCTTGTTGATTATTATTCTCTATGTGTTTTTAATAAAATTGTGTGATATTCTATTCCAGTTGTCTTTGGTCTTGTTTTCTCTGGTTATGATCATGTTATTAGTGTGTGTGTGTGTGTGTGTAAAAAAAACTAATAATATAATTATTATAAATGTCTCTCTCTCTCTCTCTCTCTCTCTCTCTCTCTCTCTCTCTCTCTCTCTCTCTCTCTCTCTCTCTCTTGAAATCTACAGTTACACATTGCTGTATTTAGTGAGGTAAATGAGTACAAGACATGTTTCACAGACACACACACACACACACATACACACACACACACATACACAGACAGACAGACACACACACACACATTTACATTTACACATTTACACATTACATTTACATCTAGTCTAGTTTGCTTTTTTTTTTTTGATATGGTACAGTACTGTAGATACAGACACAGACACACACACACAGAAACACACACACAGGCTAGGCCTCCTGCTGGGTCCATTCACTGGAATAACAAAGGAATGACTGGGCCTTTGCTCAGGTGTGAAATGGTGCTAGTGACAATGATCACATTGAATTCTGGGAGTGTAGTTCTCTCATCAGATAGCTGAATGAACTTGGATCTAGTTCAAAGTCCTATACTGAAAAGGTGTTAGGATTTTACCAGAATGTTTGATAGGACATTGATTGAAAACTATCGTCTCAAATTTGACAATTGATGGCTTATTTTGAAGGTATGTATCTGTAATTTCATATTATGTAACAAAAAAAAGGGGGAAATTCTCAGGAGGAGGAGCTATTTAGGTTAGACTTCTAAGGGTTTTAAGGACAATGCAAATTAATGAACATCATTTACATGTGTATGCATAACATCACAGCATGATAAGGACGTAAATATGCCGGGAATAGCACAGGGCTAATTTCCACCCGTAGTCCTAACATAAAACAAAACGGACCATACAACGTTCATTCATAAAAACTGACATCACTGACATGACCACACTAACATGACATTCAGTCAGTACAACATCACTAACATCCCTAATGAGTGCATATTTGGCTGTCTAACAGCCATTTCCTGAGTTGGCCCTTAAAGGTGGACAGGGTGGGACATTCCCTTAAGGGGACCGGAAGGCTGTTCCATGTTCCACTTCCCTTTATCGATAGACAATTTTTGCTGAAGGCGGTCTTTCTAAAATGGACCTCACAATCCCCTCTGGTGTTTGATCTAGTGGCTAATCCAGTGTTCCTTTTCTCGTGGATAAACTCCTTGAGAGGGGGAGGGGCTAATCTGTGCAGGCATTTATATACAAAGCAGGAACTTTTATAACATCTGAGGTTTTCAAAATTTAAAATTTGATGCTTATCCAGGATTTTACAGTGGTGGTATGAGTACTGTTTCCTGTCATATACCTTCAATGCTCTGTTGTAGAGTTGTTCTATGGGTTTCATGGCTGTGGCCCCAGTAAATGACCAGTTTAGAAGGCAATATTCAATGTGAGAGAAGACCATACAGTGTAGGTATGTCTTTGCGGCTTCAAGTGTTAGGGAGGGCCGTATTTGTTTGAAGTTGGAAATGTTGAAGTTGATGGTGTTCCTCACTTTCTTTATGTGTTTCTTAAAGGTCAGGTTTGAGTCCAAGATGACCCCAAGGAATTTGAAGTGGGAAACAAGTTCTAGTTCTTCCTTCCTTCCCTCCTTCCTCAGGAACACATTGGACCGCTTGATGGTTTCTGGACGCTTGCTAAAGAACATGCACACAGTCTTTTTCGCATTAAGTAGGAGACAGGTGCTGTTTAGCCAGCATTGTACCTTGTCTAGTGCGCATGTGAGCCTGGATGTAATCAACTCTATGTCCTTGCCCTGTGTGTAGATGACTGCGTCATCGGCATACATCTGTACATTGAGTTCGGGACACACATTTGGCAGGTCATTGATATACAGGGAGAATAGCAGGGGCCCAAGGATTGATCCCTGAGGGACACCTACAGGGTTGTCTAGATATGGGGACTTGGCGCCATTGACCGTGACACATTGTTTTCGGTTTGATAAGTAGGATCTAAACCATTCTATTGTAGCAGCTGAGAAATTGAAGTGAGTTAGTTTGGTTAGGAGGATATTATGGTTGACACAGTCGAAAGCCTTGCTAAGGTCTAAGAAGACAGCACCAACATACTTGTTGCTATCTAGTGCACTCTTGACCTTTTCAACAAACAGACAGTTGGCTGACTCTGTTGAGTGAAGGGCACGGAATCCAAACTGCATTGGGTTAAGTGGGGTGGGGCCCAGGTCGAGATGTTTAGTCATGAGATTCGACACCCACTTCTCTGCAACTTTGGATATGACAGGAAGTATACTGATGGGCCTATAATTGGTCACCAGTGCCTTGTTGCCAGATTTAAAGATAGGGGTCACCATGGCCATCTTCCAGGATGATGGGACTTCCCTGGAGGTGATTGATTGATTCACTAGTAGAGTGATGGGTTTAATGAGTGCATCAGAGTATGTTTTGAGGAAATCAGTGTCGAGCCCGTAGGCGTCCTTGGCTTTGGAGCCTTTCAGAGCCAGAATGATCTTTTTCACGTTGTAGCGGCTCTGCAGATACTCCCAGCTTTAACTCGAGGTGGAAAACAGAGAGAGAGAGAGATATCAATAACAGTCCAACGAAACACAGAGGCAGTGTGGTTCCCTCCTCCCTTAGCTGTGTCCAGAACCAATGAACAGTGACAATCTTCAGTGTTCTCCACAACATACAAGTTAGCTGAGTTTAGTGCAAACAGAAATGATATCTTCAGTGTCTCTTCTAAACACACGCTTCAACTGAGTCCAGTGCAAGCAAAAATGATAATCTTCGGTGTTCGTCACACACACAGACAGAATAATCCAGAGGGGTTTGGTTCCAACTCACCCAAGCGCAAACGCGTAAAGCGGGTAAACGAGGCGCAGCTCCAAACGGGGAACAAGGTTCTCATCAGCGGATCTCCACAGAAAGTCCTGGAGGGAAAGTAGACGAGGCACAGCAACGGGGAAAAAGCAGGCAAAAGCAGTTGTATTCCAAAACGACCCGACATCGATTGAAGGGAAGTCCCAGTATAAAAAGCCTCTGGGGCGCTAATCAAAAACTATGACAGGTGCACGCTGGAATTGACACTTGCTCCAAAAGCGTGTGGCGGGGAATGCACCAATCAACACAGCACCTTAAAGGAGCGGAGCGTGTGGCGGGGAATGCATCAATCAACACAGTACCTTAAAGGAGCGGAGCGTGTGGCGGGGAATGAACCAATCCTCACAGTACCCCCCCCTCCACGGGAGCCACCCGGCAACCAGCCCGACCCGGCTCGTTCGGGTGAGCACGATGGAAGTCGGTGATCAGGCCGAGGTCCATGATGAGCTGGCGGGAGACCCAGCTCCGTTCTTCCGGGCCGTATCCCTCCCAGTCCACCAGGTACTGGAACCCCCGACCCCGCCGTCGGACGCCCATCAACCGGCGGACCTGCCACTGAGGGTGTCCGTCCACCATCTCGGGAGGAGGCGGGTCCGGAGCAGGAGGCATCAGGGGACTGAGAGAGACAGGCTTAACCCGGGATACATGGAAAACGGGTTGAATGCGCATGGACGCAGGAAGCTTAAGACTCACCGCCGCCGGACTGAGCACCTTCAGAACCTCAAAAGGACAGACGAACCGGGGGTTGAGCTTCTTGGCCGAGGACCGAAGCGGAAGGTCCTTTGTGGACAGCCACACCCTCTGCCCAGGGTGGTACGTCGGCGCAGGGACCCGGCGCCGGTCGGCCCCACGACTGGCGCGCTCCGATGACCGGAGCAGCGCAGTCCTGGCGATCTCCCAGACCCGACGGCACCGGTCGAGATGCTCCTGTACGGAGGGAACTGCCACTTCCGACTCCTGTGCAGGGAAAAGAGGGGGTTGGTAGCCCAGGGATACCTCAAAAGGTGAGAGGCCGGTGGCGGAACTGACCATGGAGTTGATGGAGTACTCGACCCAGGGAAGGAAACGGCTCCAAGAAGCGGGTTTCTCGGCAGCCACACACCGAAGAGCAGACTCCACGCTCTGGTTCATCCTCTCCGTTTGTCCGTTAGTCTGGGGATGATAACCAGAGGAAAGACTGACCGTTGCCCCCAATCCCTTGCAAAAAGCCCGCCATACCTGGGAAGTGAACTGGGGCCCCCGGTCCGAGACGACGTCCTGGGGAAACCCATGGAGGCGAAACATGTGGCGTGTCAGGAGGTCCGCCGTCTCGGCCGCCGAGGGAAGCTTGGGAAGGGCCACGAGGTGAACCCCCTTGCTAAACCGATCCACCACGGTCAGTAGGCACGTGTTCCCCTGGGAAGAAGGAAGACCTGTGACGAAGTCCAACGCCACATGGGACAAAGGGCGGCTCGGAATGGGAAGCGGCTGCAATAGCCCGGAGGGTGCCTGGTGGGAGGCCTTGCTGCGGGCGCAGACTGCGCAGGCCAGTACGAACTCCTTGACGTCGTTCCTCATGGTGGGCCACCAGAATCGACGAGCCAGGAAGGAGAACGTGCGATGAACGCCTGGGTGGCAGGCGAACCGGCTGGTATGGCCCCACTGGAGGACCCGGGACCGGACTGAGTCGGGGACGAAGAGACGATGAACCGGTACATTGCCTGGAGCGCGATGGAAGCATAGGGCACGCCTTACCACCCCCTCGATGCCCAAGGTGACTACTCCTACCACCCTGGCCTCTGGGAGGATGGGAGTCGGGTCCTCAGTGGTTGGAGCCCCCTTGGAGTGTAACCGGGACAGGGAGTCGGCCTTTGTGTTGCGGGAACCAGGGCGAAACGTCAGCGAGAAGTCGAACTGACTGAGGAAGCTGGCCCATCTTGCCTGCCGGCCATTGAGGCGCTTGGAAGCACGGATGTACGTCAGGTTCTTGTGGTCCGTCCAAATGGTAAATGGCTCCTCGGCCCCCTCTAGCCAATGACGCCACTCCTCCAAGGCAGCCACAACCGCCAGCAGCTCCCGATTGCCAATGTCGTAGTTCTTCTCGGCAGGGAGGAAACGACGCGAGTAGAAGGCGCACGGATGTACCTTCAGGTCCGTTGCCGACCGCTGGGATAAGATAGCTCCTAGTCCGGTATCCGAGGCGTCCACCTCTACGATGAACTGTCTCTTGGGGTCTGGATGGAGCAAGACCGGGGCGGAAGTGAACCTCTTCTTGAGGGAGCGGAACGCAGCACACGCCGCTGGGGACCAGTTGAACGGCAGGGCGGGAGAGGTCAGCCTGGTAAGTGGTTCAGCCACCTGACTGTAGTTCCGGATGAATCTTCGGTAGAAGTTGGCGAACCCGAGGAAGCTCTGTAACTCCTTCCGAGAGGTGGGTTCCGGCCACTCCTCCACGGCCCGGATCTTGCTCGGGTCAGCTTGGGTCAAGCCTCTCTCCACGATGAAGCCCAGGTAATCGACGGAGTCGGAGTGGAATCGGCACTTCTCTGCCTTGACGAAGAGCCGATTGTGGAGGAGGCGCTCCAGCACACGGCGGACATGCTGGATGTGTTCCTCGAGGGTCTTGGAGAAAATGAGGATGTCATCTAGGTATACCACCACAAACTCCTCCAGCATGTCACGAAGGACGTCGTTCATGAGCGCCTGGAATACCGCCGGAGCGTTGGTGAGGCCGAACGGCATTACCAGGTACTCGTAGTGGCCCCTGGGAGTCTTGAAGGCGGTCTTCCACTCATCGCCCTCTCGGATACGGACCAGATGGTAGGCACTCCGGAGGTCCAGCTTGGTAAAGACGGTAGCCTGGGTGAGAGGCTCGAAGGTGGAGTTCATGAGAGGAAGAGGGTACTTGTTCTTAATGGTGATCTCGTTGAGCTGGCGATAGTCGATGCAGGGTCGAAGGTCTCCGTCCTTCTTCCCAACAAAGAAGAAACCGGCCGCCACAGGGGAGGAGGAAGGCCGAATGAGTGGTCGAGAGGTCCGGAGGCGGCTCACAAACGGATCTCCGGGGCGAGGGACAGGACGCCGCCTGAAGACACTGGGCATGACAGGAGGAGCTCCACCCCCTGATGGTACCGGAGGACCAGGCGATGTGGGGCTTGTGCAGCGTGAGCCAGGGCCGGCCCAGGACTACTGGGACAAGAGGGGATCTGGTGATAAAAAACTGGAGTCTCTCAACGTGGTTACCAGCAATGGTGAGCAGGACAGGACAGGTGCATTGAGTGATGTCAGCCAGGCGGTGTTGGTCTAATGCGAACACCTCCAATGGCCTCACGAGGTCCTCTAGTGGAATGTTGGCCCGGGTAGCAAACTCGAAGTCTAGGAAACTCTCGTCAGCACCCGAGTCAATGAGTGCCTCCACCGTGGCCCGTTGGTCCGCCCAGGCCAGGGTGACGCTCATCAGACGGCTAGGTGGTGCACGGCTCTGGGAACGAGAAAAACGGCTCACCAGGATCTCCCGGGGTCCCGGCGAGCCTGGTCTTTTGGCCGGGTGGGGCAGTTGGAGATACGGTGTCCCTCCCGACCGCAGTAGAGGCAAAGGCCGGACCTGAACCTTGCCTCCCGTTCAGCTTGGCTAAGATGTGAATGTCCCAGCTGCATGGGTTCCTCCCCGGACACCGAACGGGAGGGGAAGGAACCACCAGTTGTGTTGGGAGCAGGGCGGACCGCAGTACCGTCACGAGTACGGGGGGTCTGGGGAACCTCTGGAGGTCCCGGTCGGGTTCTCTCACGTCTTCTCTCCTGGAGGCGTCCGTCGATGCGAATGGTGAGGCTGAATAGGTCCTCGAGGGACTCAGGTTCCTCACGGGTCGCGAGCTGGTCCCTGACAGCGTCGTTGAGCCCCCTCATGAAGGTGAGACGAAGCGCTTGATCGTTCCAACCGCTCTCCGTTGCCGCCAGTCTGAACTCCAGCACGTAGTCGGTGACGCCGCCACTGCCCTGCCGGAAGGTGCCCAACCGAGCTCCAGGGTCCTGGCCACGGGCTGGGTGGTGGAAAACCCTGCGGAGCTCTGCCACGAAGTCTGGGTAGGAAAAACAGAAATCAGCCCCCATTGCCCAGGAGGCAGTAACCCACTGTGCTGCCCGCCCTGAGAGCAGGTTAGTCATGTAAGCCACTCGGGCTCCCCTTGAAGTGAATCGGCTGGGTTGATGACGAAAAACCAACTCACATTGCATGATGAATGTGGCACAATCCTCGAAGTTACCATTGAACAATCGTGGTTCGGAGAGACGGGGCTCCCGAGGTGCGGGATCGGGAGGCGCGGGGCCTGCCACGGCTGCGGGTGATGCTCCGGCCGAGGCTCCTGTAGTAGGTGGGGTTACAAGCAAGGTGTTAAAGGCTTCACTCAGCGCTTGTAATTGGTGGAGAATATTAGTCTGCTGATTACCCTGGGCTGTCTGCAGGCTAGCCAGAGAGCCAAGGGACTCCTGAATAGGCAGGACCTGGTCTCGGAGCTCCTGTACAGCAGCCGTAGCCGCACCTAGCTGTAGGCTGTGGTCGTTGGTTAATTCAATCTGGACCGCCAACGATGCCCAAGGTGACTACTCCTACCACCCTGGCCTCTGGGAGGATGGGAGTCGGGTCCTCAGTGGTTGGAGCCCCCTTGGAGTGTAACCGGGACAGGGAGTCGGCCTTTGTGTTGCGGGAACCAGGGCGAAACGTCAGCGAGAAGTCGAACCGACTGAGGAAGCTGGCCCATCTTGCCTGCCGGCCATTGAGGCGCTTGGAAGCACGGATGTACGTCAGGTTCTTGTGGTCCGTCCAAATGGTAAATGGCTCCTCGGCCCCCTCTAGCCAATGACGCCACTCCTCCAAGGCAGCCACAACCGCCAGCAGCTCCCGATTGCCGATGTCGTAGTTCTTCTCGGCAGGGAGGAAACGACGCGAGTAGAAGGCGCACGGATGTACCTTCAGGTCCGTTGCCGACCGCTGGGATAAGATAGCTCCTAGTCCGGTATCCGAGGCGTCCACCTCTACGATTAACTCTCTCTTGGGGTCTGGATGGAGCAAGACCGGGGCGGAAGTGAACCTCTTCTTGAGGGAGCGGAACGCAGCACACGCCGCTGGGGACCAGTTGAACGGCAGGGCGGGAGAGGTCAGCCTAGTAAGTGGTTCAGCCACCTGACTGTAGTTCCGGATGAATCTTCGGTAGAAGTTGGCGAACCCGAGGAAGCTCTGTAACTCCTTCCGAGAGGTGGGTTCCGGCCACTCCTCCACGGCCCGGATCTTGCGAGGGTCAGCTCGGGTCAAGCCTCTCTCCACGATGAAGCCCAGGTAATCGACGGAGTCGGAGTGGAATCGGCACTTCTCTGCCTTGACGAAGAGCCGATTGTGGAGGAGGCGCTCCAGCACACGGCGGACATGCTGGATGTGTTCCTCGAGGGTCTTGGAGAAAATGAGGATGTCATCTAGGTATACCACCACAAACTCCTCCAGCATGTCACGAAGGACGTCGTTCATGAGCGCCTGGAATACCGCCGGAGCGTTGGTGAGGCCGAACGGCATTACCAGGTACTCGTAGTGGCCCCTGGGAGTCTTGAAGGCGGTCTTCCACTCATCGCCCTCTCGGATACGGACCAGATGGTAGGCACTCCGGAGGTCCAGCTTGGTAAAGACGGTAGCCTGGGTGAGAGGCTCGAAGGTGGAGTTCATGAGAGGAAGAGGGTACTTGTTCTTAATGGTGATCTCGTTGAGCTGGCGATAGTCGATGCAGGGTCGAAGGTCTCCGTCCTTCTTCCCAACAAAGAAGAAACCGGCCGTCACAGGGGAGGAGGAAGGCCGAATGAGTGGTCGAGAGGTCCGGAGGCGGCTCACAAACGGATCTCCGGGGCGAGGGACAGGACGCCGCCTTAAGACACTGGGCATGACAGGAGGAGCTCCACCCCCTGATGGTACCGGAGGACCAGGCGATGTGGGGCTCGTGCAGCGCGAGCCAGGGCCGGCCCAGGACTACTGGGACAAGAGGGGATCTGGTGATAAAAAACTGGAGTCTCTCAACGTGGTTACCAGCAATGGTGAGCAGGACAGGACAGGTGCGTTGAGTGATGTCAGCCAGGCGGTGTTGGTCTAATGCGAACACCTCCAATGGCCTCACGAGGTCCTCTAGTGGAATGTTGGCCCGGGTAGCAAACTCGAAGTCTAGGAAACTCTCGTCAGCACCCGAGTCAATGAGTGCCTCCACCATGGCCCGTTGGTCCGCCCAGGCCAGGGTGACGCTCATCAGACGGCTAGGTGGTGCACGGCTCTGGGAACGAGAAAAACGGCTCACCAGGATCTCCCGGGGTCCCGGCGAGCCTGGTCTTTTGGCCGGGTGGGGCAGTTGGAGATACGGTGTCCCTGTTTGTGATACAAAAAGAGTCCAGAAAAGGGAGTATATACATTTGACGTAGAAACTGTACATTGGAGGAGGTTGGGTGGGGTTGTGTGGGGGGGGGTTGGGTAGGGAGTGGTTGGGGGGTTGGGTAGGGTGGGGTTGGGGGGGGAACACTGTACAACTGTACAAGCAAAACTGTACATTGGGATATTAACAACTATACTAGGTAATTTACATTCGAGGGGGTTGGGGGGGGGGGGGGACTCTGTATGAACAAGCAAAACTGTACATTGGAATATTGACAAAACCATACTAGGTAAATTACTGTACATTGGAGGGGTTGGGTTAGGACATTTACAGGGGCCAGTTTCGAATTGCAGTCTCCCGTAGGTGTTCCTTGAGAGTGGTTTTGAAAGTGGGTAGTGATTCACATTCCTTTACAGCTTTGGGTAGGGCGTTCCACATTGATGTGGCATAATTGCGAAACGTGTTTAGTCCCTTGTTTGAGCCGAATCTGGGTTTAACACAGCGGCGTCCTTTCACTAAAAGGCAAGGTATGGCGAGGAGGGCGGGGGGGGGGTGAAGGTGGGGGTTAGGGTTAGGGTTTTTTTTGGGCATATTTCAGTTAGTCACAGCGAAAGTCACCTAGTAAAAGTGAGATAATTGACAATATCAAAACATGCTAGGGCTGTACCGAATAGTTCGAAGCTTCGTTCATAATGTTGACATTCGAATTCTAAATCAACATACAAAATTGTAAAAAAAAAAAAAAAAAAAAGTTTGGTCTGTGTTTCTCTGCCTGTATTCTGTTAGACGCTGGGTGTGACTTATATTTACATACAGTCTTTGTTCTCCACTGATTACATCTGTTAGAGTGGGGGGTTTGGAATGTCTGTCTCTTGTAACCCCAATAATATCACCTTTGGCTGAACCCTGCTTTTACATTATGATTCTCTAATTATTCACACATATTAGTTATGAAATACAGTCAATGTTACCACAGTATTTTGACATGTACATGGGTACCTTGGTTGTGTAGTGTATCTTGTAGACCAGGCCCATTGCAAGTTGCTGTACTCTGTCGTCTACTCTAAGCCATCCTAGGTTGTCAAAGTGGGCAGGGGTGAGGTGGGTTCTAGGAGTAAGGTCAAGCAGTAGTCTGACCAGTTTGTTTTGAGATGTTTGTAATTTTGTTTTTAGCGCCTTTGAGGTGCTTTGGTACCATGAGGTGCAAGCATAGTCGTAGTACCCTTGAATGAGTGCTCCTGCCAGAGTCTTCAGGGTATTCCTGTTTACCAGAGAGGAGATCCGGTACAAGAATCGTGTTCGTTGATTGACTTTTTTTATTACATTGGTTGCCATTTTGTCACAGGAGAGATTAGCCTCTAGGATGGAACCCAGGTAGGTAATTTCATCTTTCCTTGTGACAATATTGTCACCCACAATAACTGAGAAGCCGTCGGTCTTGCTGAGTTTGTTATTTGAACCGAAGAGAATGGACTCTGTTTTGCCCATGTGTAATGATAGTTTATTATCAGTGAGCCATATGCAGATTCTGCCTAGTTCTGAGCTGAGGGTTTTTTCAACCTGTAACTTGTTCTTGTCAGAGACTGTACCCATACTTTCACTTAAGTATAATTTCTGGGTACGTTTTACACCCCTGACTGTGTTAGGGCAGGGGTTGGCGGAGCCCAATATGCAGAACACAGGAGGAGAGAGAATGGAGCGTTTTAGGTTGGTTTGAATGTTTTCCCCCAAGCAGACAGGTTTACAGGTACAGAATGTGCGACGGGTACATGAATGTGCAATAGGCGAGAGCAGGTGCACTCCTTGTGCAGCACGGGACGTCCAGGTGGGTGGTGTCTCGGAGCGGTGGTCCTGGGCACAGAGAGAACAAGATTAGGACAAGGTATTTCAACAAGGATAGAGTAGCAAGGCTAGGGTTCGCCGTCGTACCTAGGTAGTGAGGTTAACACTGCGACGAGGGTAGAGCAGGATCCGTGGGCTGAAGTAGGAGTTTGCTGACGAGGGAATCCCTCACAGCCGTGTTAATTAGTGTCCCTCTGGCAGCGCGGCAATCCTGGGGTCGGATGCTGACATATAAGGGTGTGGAAGGAGGAGGGGTGAGGAAGGCTCTCGCCTTGACTATGACAGGCTTGCCAGGGTTGGCCCGATGGAAATCCTGGATGAGGGCAGGATCCAGAACCATCTGGCGGGAGACCCAGCTGCGCTCCTCCGGGCCGTAGCCCTCCCAGTCTACCAGGTACTGGAAGCCGCGACCGCGGCGACGCACGTCCAGCAACTGCCGGACGGTGAAGGCCGGATGGTCGTCGATGATCAGCGGAGGGGGAGGCTCCGGAGCTGGGGGAGACAGGCAACTAGAGACCACTGGCTTCAGCTGGGAGCCATGGAATGAGGGGTGAATGCGCATATGGGAGGGAGCTGGAGTCTGACGACTGAGGGGTTAATGACAGACAGAATTTTGTAAGGGCCAACAAAACGGGGGGTGAGTTTTCGGGAAACTGACTTGAGAGGCAGGTCCCGAGACGAGAGCCAAACCATCTGACCTGGTTGATAGTCGGGGGCCGGGGTGGTCGGCAAAGCGGCGATTCTGGTCAGCGGAGCGGAGCAGCACGGCCCTGGTGTCCTCCCATATCCTCCTGCAGCGGTGAAGGTGCACCTGCACCAAGGGAACTGAGATCTCCTCCTCCTGGGTAGGGAACAGTGGAGGCTGGTAGCCCAGAGAAGACTCGAAGGGGGACTGACCTGTGGCAGCAGAGGACAAGGAGTTGTGGGCGTACTCGATCCATGGCAGGAAGGCGCTCCAGGCAGAGGGGTCCCGGGTTGTGACGCAGCGGAGGGCGGACCCCAGGTCCTGGTTGACCCGCTCCGACTGGCCGTTGGTCTGCGGGTGGTATCCGGAGGAGAGGCTAGTCGTGGCCCCCAGGGCCCGACAGAAGGCCTTCCAGACCTGGGAGATTAATTGAGGCCCTGTGTCGGAGATGATGTCCACCGGGATCCCGTGGAGGCGTAAGACGTGGAGCACCATCAGGTCCGCAGTCTCTGAAGCAGAGGGACGTTTGGGGAGAGCAACAAAGTGAACGGCCTTCGAGAATCGATCGACAATGGTGAGAATGACTGTGTTACCGTGTGAGGGGGGCAGACCGGTGACGAAGTCCAGGGCGACGTGTGACCAGGGCCGGCCAGGAACAGGCAGCGGACGGAGGAGCCCGGCAGGTGGTCGGTGGGAAGCCTTCCCACGAGCACAGACGGTGCAGACAAGGACGAAGGCGCGGGTGTCTTCCCTCATGGAGACCCACCAGAAGTGCCGCTTCAGTAAGGACAGGGTACGGTCAATCCCAGGATGGCAGGCGAACCGGGAGGCGTGGATCCACTGGAGCACCTGGGAGCGGACAAGGTCGGGAACAAAAAGCTGGTTAGGTGGGCCGTTACCTGGATCAGGCTGGACACGCTGAACCTCCCGGACGACGGACTGGATCTCCCAGGTGACGGAAGCCACCAAGCAGGAGGAGGAGAGGATGGTGTCAGTGTGTCAGGGACCCCCTTCGGGGACATACTGCCGGGAGAGGGCATCCGGCTTAATGTTCTTGGAGCCAGGACTGTAGGTCAGGGTGAAATTGAACCGGCCGAAGAACAGCGCCCAGCGGGCCTGGCGGGAGTTCAGACGCTTGGCCGTCTGGATGTAGGCGAGGTTTTATGGTCCGTCCAGACCAGGAAGGGGATCTCTGAGCCCTCCAGCCAGTGCCTCCATTCCTCCAGGGCCAGCTTGACTGCCAGGAGCTCCAGGTTTCCAATATCATTGTTGACCTCCGCCGGGGAAGGGAAGAAGGCGCAGGGGTGTAGTCTCTGGTCGATAGCGGAGTGCTGGGAGAGGACCGAACTGGCGGGATGTGTGCGGCTGGACGAGGATGGGCGTGGAGGTGAAGCGCCTATGCAGCTCGGAGAAGACGGAGTCCACTTTAGCGGACCAGACGAAGGGCACGGAGGGCAAAGTGAGTTGGGTAAGGGGTGCAGCGACCCGGCTGTAGTCCCTGATGAAACGCCGATAGAAGTTAGCAAACCCCAGGAAGCGTTGGAGCTGCTTGACGTTGGTGGGCCTGGGCCAGTCTGACACTGCCTTGATTTTCTCGGGGTCCGCCCGGATCCGGCCGCCCTCTATTATGTAGCCAAGGAACCCGATGGAGGAGACGTGGAACTCACACTTCTCCGCCTTGATGACTTGTTCTCCAGCAGGCGTTGGAGGACCCGGCGGACATGCTGGACGTGCTCTTCCATAGAGCGGGGAAAAAATCAGAATGTCATCCAAATAAACAAAAACAGAGCGGTTAAGGACATCACGGAGAACGTCATTGACAAGGGCCTGGAAGACAGCAGGGGCGTTGGTCAACCCAAAGGGCATTACCTTGTACTCGAAGTGACCGAGCGGGGTCTCAAAGGCTGTCTTCCATTCGTCCCCCTCCCGGACACGGACGAGGTGATAGGCATTCCTGAGGTCCAGCTTCGTAAAAATGGTGGCACCTTGCAGGGGTTTAAAGGGGAACTATCTTATAAATGGCCTTTTTGAGTGTTTAGCATTGTTTCCTAGCTATGTGAACTTATATTAATATGATCTATGTCTCTAATTCTCATATTGGCGCATTCTTCCAATTCTCCTCTCACAATATTCACCCTCACTGAACTGAGTCATTTGAAAATGTGATGATTTGTGATGTCAGAAAGACACAGCTGCATGTTAATGTGGCTGTGTGGCATCAGGTACAAGATGAGCTGCACACAGTGGCTGGAGCCCAGGCTCAAAACGGCTAGAGATCTTGAGGTAGAAAAATGCTGTTTTTGAGGACTTGATTAGAAATACAAAACAATGAATACAAAAAATATATATATATTACAGAGGTGTTCCATAGACTCACAGGAATTGTGTAAAAGTGCCCAAATAGTGTAAGAAATAGTAAAATAGTTCCCCTTTAAAAGCAGAGTTAATTAATGGCAGGGGGTACTTGTTCTTGATCGTGATGTTGTTGAGACCCCGGTAGTCAATACAGGGGCGAAGGGAGCCATCCTTTTTGGAAACGAAAAAGAAACCAGCGCCGACAGGAGAGGAGTAGGGGGTAATAATGCCTGAGGCCAGGGACTCGTGGACGTATTTCTCCATGGACTCCCTCTCCGGGTGCGAGAGATTGAACAGGCGACTAGCGGGGAGCAGGTCAATAGCACAGTCGTACAGGCGATGGGGTGGCAAAACTAAAAACAGCCTCTAAATCATGATAAATTGGAGGGATAGCAGAAAGGTCAATGGGTTCGTTGGGAGCGTGAGAACCAGCGACCTCCAGTGGCAGCCGAGCAGAGTGTAGACAGGAGGAGTGGCAGTGGGGGCTCCAGCTCACGACCGCACCGGTTGGCCAGTTTATCACAGGGTTGTGTAGCTTCAGCCAGGGCATGCCGAGAACAATAGGGTTATGGGGGGAATTAGTGACATGGAAACGGATAACCTCGTTATGATTCCCTGAGAGCAGCAGGCGGAGAGGCTTGGTGTGGCGAGTTATCTGCGAGAGTAGCCTCCCGTTTAGACCGTGAGCATCGCGAGGAATAGGCAAAGTGTCGGTAGCAATACAGAAGCGGGACACTACGCCAGCGTCAATGAGATTTTCATCAGCGCCTGATAGGGGTGTAACGGTACGTGTATTCGTCCCACGAATTTACGGTACGGCCGCCACAGTGCGGTACGTGCTGCCATACGACAGCACACACGCGCGAGTCGCACATGCAGGCACTCGCGAGGTCCGTGCGAGAACAGCGCGCGTGGCCGGGCACACCGAGTCAGAGCGGCAAAAGTGCACGGAGAAAGGCACATTTACATTGGAACAGCTGCAGGGTCATTACAATTTTACAGTTTTCTTTCGTTTTCTTGTTCGCCCAATAACGTTAACCAAATGAAACCAATGGAAAGAAACACACGTGTCGCCGACGACACACACATCAACATTCTCCCCCGCCGGACTCACAGGCACAGCTCATCAAATAAAAAAAATAAACATACTTTTCCGGACAGATCATCTGAGCTCCACTGTCTTTAAATCCAAATAATCTTCTGCCATTGTTGTAATATGTCATCTGTTCTCTAGTATTCAGTCTCGTCGTGAAGTTAAATTCTCTCTAGAAGTGAAACTGAAACTTAGGCCTAACAAAATTAATAGTTGGTTTCAGGTTGCCGACCGACCCTGCAGATTTATGTGCGACCCAATTTATTTTATGAGAGTTTCTATTGGCGGAAAAAAATACGCATTTTGTAGAGCGCCCTTTGTTCCAGTAGAGAGCGCCAGACTCCAGCAAATGGCCGCAAGCTACAGTGTCAACATGGATGTGTGCACGGTAACCATTGTTTGTTTGTGCGGTGTGCCTCCTAAAATAGTCAGACTGGGTGCAAAAACATTTGAAGACGTGCTCCTAGAGGTAAAACAGTGCACTTGTTGCTTTATATCAGCAGCTGGAAAAGTGGATAGAGCGGACAAATGGACAGACATTGCCAACGATGTATTGTCAACCACCACCACCCAGCTTGGGTCCCATGCCGGCGCCATGTTAAGCTTATTTCAATTCAAGTACTTAGCACTGAAGTGCAAGGCTCCAGCGCCAGAACCTGTACCCTCCACAAGCCAGTCTGCCTTCGACTTGCTGTTTCGTGCACAGCAACGTATACATTTGCCTCCGCTGAGAACTGAACAAAATAAAAAAGACGAGTTGATGAATGCCATCATCAAGAGCCTCCAAACCAGGCGAGTGGGGTTTTCTGTCCAGGCGGAACGAGTCTGTCTGTATGTACTGTATCGTTCTGTCATACTAATTGTTATGAAGAATGAGGAGGGGTTTATGCTTCTTTGGGGTTGTTTAATTCCATTGATATCGGTTACATACAGGTGAATACCTCGCTCGTCATCACACACAGCTACATGCTTTACATAGATATAGAACACTAGATAGCCCGCGCTGCCGGCCAATGTTTCAAGTTTCAAGTTTCTTTAATAGTTGTCATACAGAAGTACAGAATACTTTCATACAAAATGCTTCTTACTGTTACGCTCCAGAGACTGTGCTAGACAAGATAGTATCAAATAACATAGTATAGCATGTAATTTAGAAGTAGAAAATGAGGTCACAGTGTTCAGTATAGACATATGTACAATGTTCGATGCAGAATAGACGTAACTGAGTTACCATATAATATACAATACTATGCAGTGTACTAATGTACAGTACTATATAGTGCAAAGCAGAAATGGGATGAGGTACAATTTAGGTACAATTTACAGTAAGGTGTACGAGTTGTAGTGCAATCCTTCATCAATAAATATAAAGTGTGGGGAGTGGGTGCTACAGTGTGTTTGTTTAAAGTGAGTGTGTGCTATAAAGTGTGTGGAGTGGGTGCTACAGTGTGTTTGTTTAAAGTGAGTGTGTGCGTGTGGATGTGTGCGCTATGTGCGTTTGATGGTTGTTGTTGTGTAGTGTTCATTGTTCGTTTAGCAGCCTGATGGCCTGGGGATATGGAGATATCATATGGGATATGATGGCAATGGAGAGCGACGTCGTTGTAGGGCGTCGTAGGGCGGCCATCTTGCTCCAGGCAGCTCAGCTACCGATAACCCTCACTCAAGGCTGACTGGAGCAAAATGGCGGCGGTTCAGCGACGCTGGTGACTCCAGCGTATATACTCTAGTGTTCTATATATCTATGCATGCTTACACGCGTATTCCACGACAACAAACTAACTTCCGGTGCCACCCCCTATCTCTCCCGGGCGGAAACACACCCCCAGCTAACAGTGACACACACAACGGCAGAACATTATAGTACGTTTCATTTTCATGCAAGCACTGTTTCTGTAATAGTATGAATTTGAGATAATATTTTTTACAATCAAGTTTAATTAAATAGTAAAAAAGTGCAGTCCTGGCATGTCAAAAATTTAACAGTATTTGCACAGCTCTCTGACGTCGGGATATTTAGTGAGTATATTTAGGGGTGGCATTTTTAGTACTACCTTTGTACATTGTACTTTTGTAGTACAGTGTCTTTGTATTTGAACCTTTAGTACATGTGTGGTATTTAATATAATAAAAGCTTTTTGCTGGGAGTCGGAGGTGTGGTATATCTGGTTGTGGATTTCATCCTATTCCTAGATCTGACTCGTTTTAATAACATACATAAATATTTCTTCTTTGATTTGACGGGCAGTGGCAACTTCTAGAGCTCATCTTTCAATATCTCCATTGAATGATCAGAATATTGGCACAAAAGGTGTGAATGACAGTCTGACATTTTTATATAAAAAATAAACTGACATTTCAATTGTTCTGCGCTTTAAATACGTACATGAATGAAGAAGAAGCACGTTGTCAATGACTGCATTTGGTCTTTCATGCACTGTTTAACATTGAAGACTTCACTTTAAATAAATTTTCTGTTTTAAAAGGAGTTGTCCATGTCTTCAATACTATAAAAGCAACAATATATGGATATTAAACATCCTGGCAGAGTACATGCACCTGTGGTGTCAAAAAAAAAAAAAATCCCTTTAAAAGAATAAAATAAAAAAATAAAATAAAATAAATTCCCTACCTACCCATGGCCAAACTGACAACCAACCTGAAACCAACTATTAATTTTGTTAGGCCTTAGCAAGGATAAGTTGTTAAAGGGGCAGTAGGCAAGTGGATGCCTGAACACACCAGTATCACTGACTACCACGGCAAGCCTATAGAAAATTATTCTATTTAATAATAATTATTATAATAATTATCATAAATATAATATAAATACATTTAAAAATTTTAAATTTAAATTTTAAATATTATATTAATAATAATTATTATAAATATTTATTTTCTGTTGTACCGAACTCGTACCGAACCGTGACCCCAATACCGAGGTACGTACCGAACCGTGGCTTCTGTGTACCGTTACACCCTTAGCGCCTGAATCAACCAGCGCGGACAGGGGAAGCGACTGGCCATTGTAACACAGCGTGGCACTGAACTGCTATTTGGACCGGAGCTGACTATGACAGACTATAGTTCAAATCAAATCAAATCAAATTTATTTATAAGGCCCGACAACACACGTTAATGTCCCCATGTTCCACAGGTAGGGAGCGCGGTAGACAAAGGCTCTGTGGCCGGCGGATTTCTTTTTAACCCTAGGGATCGATAGAAGCCCCGCATTTTGTGAGCGCAGAGCACGAGCGGGCGAGTATCGGGAGATGAGATCGGATAGATAGAGCGGTGCAAGCCCATTTAAAATTTTGTAGGTGAGGAGTAGCACTTTAAAGTCAGATCGGGCTTGGATAGGAAGCCAGTGTAGGGCGGACAAAACTGGTGTGATGTGATCAAATTTTCTAGTTCTAGTTAGTATCCGTGCAGCCGCATTTTGCACGAGTTGAAGATTTTTTATGCTTGAATTAGGTAGGCCTGAAAAAAGTGCATTACAGTAGTCCAGACGTGATGAGACAAAAGCATGAATCAGGGTTTCAGCATCAGCCAGAGTTAAAATGGGGCGAATCTTTGCGATATTACGAAGATGGAAGAATGCAATTTTGGTGACATTTTTTATATGTGCATTAAATGAGAGGGAGGAATAAAAAATGACTCTGAGGTTTTTTATGGTGGAGCTCTGGGATACATGACAGGTATCAAAGTTGAAGGAGATGTCCTGAAACAGGCCTCTGTGGTTTGGGGGGCCAACAATTAACATCTCAGTTTTATCTGCATTAAGGAGTAGAAAGTTTTGCGACATCCATTTTTTGATGGCAAGCAAGCAGGCCTCAAGGTTTTGTAGTTGGGAGGAATCATTTGGCTTAATAGGTATATATAATTGGGTGTCATCAGCGTAAAAATGAAAGTTTATGCCAAATTTGCGTATGATATCGCCGAGGGGTAGCATGTAAATCGAAAATAGCAAAGGGCCCAGGACAGAGCCTTGTGGGACACCACATTACACTGGGGGGGTCTCAGATGTTAAATCAGTATAGACCACGCAGTGTGTTCTATCAGTTAAATAGGATTTAAACCAAGCTAGTGCGAGACCCCGAATGCCAACATGATTCTCAAGCCGACCTAGAAGAATCGAGTGATCGATAGTGTCAAAGGCTGCACTGAGATCAAGCAATAAGAGCACAGAAGTGAGGTTTGAGTCAAGAGAGAGCAGTAAGTCATTTGTGACTTTGGTAACCGCCGTTTCGGTGGAGTGTAAGGCTCTAAAGCCAGATTGAAATGATTCATTAAGATTATTGTTTGATAAATGGTCAGTAAGTTGCGTTGCGATGATCCGTTCTAACACTTTGGATAGGAACGGAAGATTGGAGATAGGTCTGTAATTTTTCAAGATTAGAGGGTCGAGGTTCGGTTTTTTAAGTAGTGGTTTAATGACGGCTGATTTAAAGGCCAGGGGCACCACGCCAGTAGACAAGGAGGTGTTGAAGATATTGAGTAGGGCAGGGCCTAGAGTTGGGAAGAGTTTTTTAATGAGAGTTGCTGGAAGAGGGTCAAACAGACAGGTTGAGGGTTTAGCCGTGCCAACCAGTTTAGAGAGGGCACTAAGTGAGACGTTTTCAAGACAGCATAGCGTATGGCTGGAATCAAAGTCAGGGGGAAGGCCCATCAGAGGTTGGGAGGGACTCTGATTGTTGAGTAAAGCAACAATTTCATCTCTAATGAGGTCAATTTTCTTGGTAAAAAATGTCATGAATTCGTTAGCCGAGAACGCATGGTTTAGGGCACTTGGTTGTTTCTGCGTAAGTTTTGCAACTGTGTCAAACAGAAACTTTGAGTTGTTTTTGTTTTCATTTATGAGCCTGGAAAAATATGAGGTTTTGGCAAGTGAGAGTGCCTTTTTGTAGTTACGTAAACTATCATTCCAGGCGAGGCGGAATACTTCGAGTTTGGTCGAACGCCATTTATGTTCAAGTTTGCGACAAGCCTTTTTAAAGGAGCGCGTTTCCTCCGTAAACCAGGGAGTTAGTTTTTGCGGAGCACGTTTAATTTTAGGCTTAAAGGGGAACTCCAACATTTTGGGAAATTAGCTTATTTAACATCTTCCCTGGAGTTAGACAAGAAGATACATACCTTTTTTGTCTCTGTGCGTGCATTTTAGCTTTGGGAATAGACGCTCCGTTAGCATAGCTTAGCTTCATCACTGGAAGTGAGGCAGGACAGTAGCCTTACAGTGCCTTACAGTGTATTGCAAGGTCTGACATTGACCAAATTTGATATGCATGACCTTGGTGGGCTCTAGGTCAACTCCTGAAAAGGGGGTCAATGTCAGACCTTGCAATCAAAAGTTAGGGGGCGCACTGAAATTATGGCAAGGGTTATTAGCCCCCTAACTTTTGATTGCAAAGTCTGACATTGACCCCCTTTTCAGGAGTTGACCTAGAGCCCACCAAGGTCATGCATATCAAGTTTGGTCAATGTCAGACCTTGCAATACACTGTAAGGCACTGTAAGGCTAGGACTAGGTCAAGGGTGTTCCCACCACTGTGAGTGGGTTGGTCAACAATTTGAATGAGACCGACAGAGTCAATGATGTCGGTAAAAGCCTTATTTAAGGGATCTAGAGTTTTGTTGGAATGAATGTTAAAATCACCAACAATTAAAATGTTATCTGAGCGCATAACAAGCTCAGAGATGAAAGTTGAAAATTCATCTAAGAAGAGGGTGTAAGGGCCTGGGGGGCGGTATAGTACAGCTATTACAAAGGATGCAGTGGAGGTAGGAATCAGACCGCCACACTTTCTGTTGGGTGGAGAGGGAGCACCCCAAACGAGGAAAACATACAGTTTGCGTCGTATGTAAAGTTGTGCTTAGAGTCGTAAATTAGAGCAACTCCGCCTCCTTTCTTGGAGGTGCGTGCGATGTGGGAGCTACTAAAATTAGGGGGTGAGGCCTCGTTTAAAGGCAGAAAGTCATTAGGTTTAAGCCATGTCTCAGTGAGGCCCAATAGGTCGAGACTATGGTCTGTTATCAGTTAATTTACCAAAAGAGCTTTCTTTGGTTGGCAGAGAGCGGATGTTGATAAGGCCAACCTTCACACACTCTGTAATAATAATAATAATAATAATAATAACTTTATTTGTATAGCACTTTTCATACAGAGGTTGCAGTTCAAAGTGCTTCACAACAGTAAAAAATAGGCTTAAGTGGGCATAAAAAGATAGACAGGTAGCAAGGTATGGCAAATCACAGTGTTTCACATTAGGATCTAGCATCCCAATAGGCTCTCTGCTTACAGTTTTCAGTAACACAAATAATAAAAATTGTTTAAAATGATTCAGTTTAAAAATAGTCTAAAAATTATAAAATAGAACAGACATAAAAAATACAGGCATGAGCGAGCATAGCAAGGTATGGTAAATCACAGTGTTTCACATTAGGATCTAGCATCCTAATAGGCTCTCTATTCAGTAATACAAATAATCACAGTGTTTCAGTAAGAAGTAAAAAGTGCAATAACCGACCCATGAATTTGATAGGCAGGGTATGGTAAATCACAGTGTTTCACATTAGGATCTAGCATCCTAATAGGCTCTCTATTCAGTAATACAAATAATAAAGTAGTTTAAAATGATTAAGTTTAAAAATAGTCTAAAAATTATAAAATAGAACGGACATACAACAACAGTAAAAAATGTAAATAGCAAGGTTACAGTAAAAAGTGTGAAAAATAGTTTAAAATTATTCAGTTTAAAAATAGTCATCAGTAAGAAGTAAAAAGTGTGATAACCGACACATGAATTTGATAGGCAGTGTAAAATAAGATAAAATTAGCATAGTAAAGTAGGCAGGGTAAGAATAGTGCAGGTAAGTCATTGAAATGCCTGAGCAAAGAGATAGGTTTTAAGCTGTCTTTTGAAGATGTCTAGCGAGTTGGCTTCCCTGATGTTTTGGGGTAGTTTGTTCCACAGTTTTGGGGCATAGTTGATAAAGGCTGCATTACCGATCCTCTTTTGACTGTTTCTGGGAGCCTCTAGTAGTCCAGCAGCTGATGATCGCAGTGTTCTTGCTGGCGTGTAATTTATTAGAGTGTTGGTGATGTAGCTAGGTCCCTGTCCATTTAGAGCTTTGTATGTAAGGAGAAGGACCTTAAAGTCAATTCTAAATGTTACAGGAAGCCAGTGTAAAGCAGCTAAGACTGGACTAATGTGCTCTCTCCTTTTGGTTCTAGTTAGCAGTCGGGCTGCAGAGTTTTGGATTAGCTGAAGCCTCTCTGTGGTTTTCTTAGGGAGACCTGTGAAAAGTGCATTACAGTAGTCTAACCGGCTAGATATGAATGCATGAATTAGCTTCTCAGCATCGTTCTGATTAATAAATGGTCGTACTTTTGCTATATTTCTGAGATGGAAAAACGATGTTTTCGTTACTTTGCTAATATGAGAATTGAAGTCCACTCTCTTCTCCTCTCCTTGTCTCCTCTCTACTACTCACACACGCTCGCCATGGACGGTCGCAAATCTCTGAGCTCCAGCAAGAACTCCAGCAACAACTATAATCAACACGGAAAACCAACAAGGTTTTTCATACATTTCATCATCTTCCTACTATGGATTACAGATTACTTTAATTCATCAAGAAAGCTAAACCAAACGGATAAAAGAGAAATCGGAAGAGAAAGCGGTAGACACAATGACTTTTACCTCCTCGACGGCTCGGAGCAGAAACATCTGGCCATTGGAACCGCAGCTATCCACGGGTTCCTAACGGCAAATCCGGAGCGGATGAAAATGCCCCCAGCAGGTAAACTAGATCGAAGGACGATAATCATCCTTTATCTACTCCTTGCGGGAGATATTAAATTAAACCCGGGCCCGACTACACGACTACAACAGAAAGTGAAGAATCAGAGGCTCCCACAAATAGTGACGGCTACTGTCGCGATCAACAATAATGACAACAACATCCTTTTCAACGACACCAACATCCTAACACCGGCGTCGGGTGCATACATTCCACCCGTCACCGGAGCAGTGATGACTGCCGTCGCGATCAACAACGACAACAACATCCTTTTCAACAACAACAACAACAACAACAGTGTCAACCCCGGACCCAGCCACGTCAGGACCCCCGTCAGGACGCGAACCCAGACGCGACGACTGGGTCTGGCACTACAGGATGCAACGATGGCTTCGGGTGCCTACTTTCCACCCGATGCCGGAGCAATCAACACACCCGGCGCCGCCGCAGAGGAACACACGGGAGGACGAGACGTCTCCACAGCAGGGAGCCGGCGGGATGGAATAAACACAGCCCCTGGCCCCTGCCCCCTCCCCACGGAATTCCACCACCAGGTGGAATCAACACAGACGCCAGCAGAAGCAGATGAACATGACAAAGAATCTCACCCACCCCCCCCCCCCTCCCACACACGGACCAAATAATAACAACACAGCCCCACCCCCCTCCCGTCGCGGGACACCCACCTTGATCAAAGGATCCCCCACCCCCCCCTCCGGACATCACAGAGCCCCCCCCCCTTCCCACAGAAGAAGAACCCTACCTTTATCTCAAGGATATTGACAACACAGCAAATAAAAACGGACTACATATTTTTCATCTTAATGTAAATAGCCTCAGGCACAAACTGGCAGAAATAAGACAACATTTCAGTAGCGGTAAGGTAAACATACTATGTTTCTCAGAAACTAAACTGGACTCATCAGTAACAGACCCGGAAATTGAATTAGAGAACTATTCTTTAGTCCGCAATGACAGGAACAGGCATGGAGGAGGTGTCTGTATGTACATCCATAAAGACACCAAATTTATTAACCGTACAGACCTAGATCATGAGGCTATTGAAACTGTTTTTGTAGAAATTCTATTTGAAAGGGCTAAATCTGTTCTAGTCGGCACAATTTACAGACCGCCAGACCAAAATGGCTTTTATGATGTGTTGGATGCGTGCTTAGCTGGAGCTGAGAATGCAGAAATGATTCTTATTGGGGATTGGAACACGGATATGCAACAAAAAGATGCACCCGTCTTCAAATCCTACAATAGGTTTTGTGATCTGCACGGCCTGAGCCAGCTAATCACACAACCCACACGTGTGTGTGAGTCAACTCAGACTACCATTGACCTCATCCTGACCTCTGACAAGTCCAAGATCGCCAATAAAGGGGTTATAGCATGCGGGTTAAGTGATCATTATATGATATTCTGTATGCGCAAAAAGCTAAAACAAAAGGCTGGCTGTCACAAAACAGTCACATCTAGAGACCTCAAAACCTACTCTAGCGAGGCCTTTAACCTTGAACTGGAGGGTCTGGACTGGTCAGATGAGCTCAATGGTACACTGGATCAGTGGTTCCCAACCTTTTTCCCCCCAGGGACCCCCAAACATCTCTGATGAAATTCGCGGACCCCCTCCTAATAAGATACCATAAAATACTTTTTTTTTTTTCATTTTAATAACAAACTGCTTATACACAGGCATATGCATCACAATTAGACCCACTATGCTTCTTTGACTTGTGCCTTCAATCAACAAATCTCATCTTGCACCATATGCATTTCAAAATGTTTGGCCAATATTCAAATGCTGTATTCATCCTCTCAAATCAGGCCCTAATGGTGAACGGTTTGCATTTATGGAACAAATCAATGCAACAAATTAAACTAAATATGAGACAGGAAATTCCAATCAGTAGCAGAGAGAATCTGTCCTAGCTGGGTTTAATACCTTTTTTTTGTCATTTTAATAACAAACTGCTTATACACAGGCATATGCATCACAATTAGACCCACTATGCTTCTTTAACTTGTGCCTTCAATCAACAAATCTCATCTTGCACCATATGCATTTCAAAATGTTTGGCCAATATTCAAATCCTGTATTCATCCTCTCAAATCAGTCCCTAATGGTGAACGGTTTGCATTTATGGAACAAATCAATGCAACAAATTAAACTAAATATGAGACAGGAAATTCCAATCAGTAGCAGAGAGAATCTGTCCTAGCTGGGTTTAATACCTTTTTTTTGTCATTTTAATAACAAACTGCTTATACACAGGCATATGCATCATAATTAGACCCACTATGCTTCTTTGACTTGCGCCTTCAATCAACAAATCTAATCTTGCACCATATGTATTTCAAAATGTTGGCCAATATTCAAATCCTGTATTCATCCTCTCAAATCAGGCCCTAATGGTGAACGGTTTGCATTTATGTTGAATGAAGTAAGAATCCACTGCAGTAAAAATATCCTCACCTCGAGTGGTGGTAGTAAGGTTGACTGACATGAGAATGTCCTGCTTCAGATCCTCATTTTCGATATATTGCACATAAACGATGAGCACAGCCTCGTCTGCGACAGTTGTAGTTTCATCAAGTTGTATGGCAAATGGACCCTTTCTAAGCTTTTCTGACAGCTGCTGCTCGCAATCACTTGACATCTTATCAATTCGGTCTTTCACTACATTGTTCGAGAGTGGTACTGATTTTAGTTTATCCGCCACCTGTGGGCCGCACAGTTTCTAAACCATTTTGATGCAGGCTGGTTTGATGAGCTGCTCGCCAATATTGTGCGGTTTCTTTGCTTTTGCAATTAAAAGCGAACACTCAAACACTCAGTGACTGGATGAAGAAACATGGCTTGGCTTCAAAACCAAATTTTCAACGATACTAAACAACATGGCCCCCCTAAGAACCACCAGGGTAAAAGATCGCGCGGAGCCGTGGATGCACGCTGAAATACTGCCCGCTATGAAAACCAGAGACAAAAAATGCTCTGAGTTTCGTAAAAGTCAGTCAAAGCTTACCATAAGCACGAGCAGTGAACTCCAAGCCCACGTGACTGAACTCAAACTGGAAAGAAACAGACTAAGAAATGATGTAAACTCCATGATCAAAACAGCAAAAAATAATTTCATCAATGACAAAACCGAGGAAAACAAAAACAAACCACGTGAACTTTGGAAATTACTCAATAACCAACTAGGCTGCAGTAAAAAACTTAAAACCAGATTCTCAAACATAAACATAAAGACGGACAACACGCTCATCACAGAAAAGCTGGATGTAGCCAATTACTTAAATAGTTTCTTCACAAACATAGCCACAACACTGGTAAACAAACTACCCTCCCACTCAGGGCATTATGGGGTAGAACACATAGTAGCATACTACAAGAACCTAGGGGTCCACAAAGACGACTTCAAACTGGAAATGGTAACAACAGATGAGGTACTCAAAAAACTGAGCGCCCTCCAACCCAACAAGGCCACTGGCCATGACAACATCCCCTCCAAATTCCTCAGAGACTCAGCAGCCGCCATCACCCCAGTCATCACACACATAATAAACCTCTCCATAAAACAGGGACACGTCCCCAAGGACTTCAAAATTGCGAGAGTGACCCCTCTGCACAAAAAAGGCAGTAAATTAGACCCAGGCAACTACCGCCCTGTTTCTATCCTTACCTCCATCTCGAAAGTCATGGAAAAAATTGTATACGAACAGGTCGAAAAATACCTTGCGGAAAAAAATCGAATCTACGAATTCCAATCTGGCTTCAGAACATCCCACTCCACTGACACATGCCTTCTCTATTTAAACTACCACATCAAACAAGAGGTGGACGCGGGCAAATACTGCGGCATGGTCATGCTGGACCTACAAAAGGCCTTCGACACTGTCAATCACACCATTCTGATTGACAAGCTAAAAGCAATTGGTTTTGATAGTCTATCAGTGAGCTGGATGCAATCCTACCTGGAGGGGAGAGAGCAGATGGTGGAGGTAAACGGTACCCTATCCCCCCCCCCCTCACAGTAAGCTGTGGTGTTCCACAAGGAAGCATACTAGGTCCGCTACTGTTCCTAATTTATGCAAATGACATGTCGTCAGCTTGTGACTGCAACTTGTTCCTGTTTGCGGACGACTCAGCCCTGCTGGTCTCTGACAAGAACAAGTTACAGGTTGAAAAAACCCTCAGCTCAGAACTAGGCAAAATCTGCATATGGCTCGCTGATAACAAACTATCATTACACATGGGCAAAACAGAGTCCATTCTCTTCGGTTCAAATAACAAACTCAGCAAGACCGACGGCTTCTCAGTTACAGTGGGTGACAATATTGTCACAAGGAAAGAAGATATTACCTACCTGGGTTCCATCCTAGAGGCAAATCTTTCCTGTGACAAAATGGCATCCAATGTAATAAAAAAAGTCAACCAACGAACTCGATTCTTGTACCGGATCTCCTCACTGGTAAACAAGAATACCCTGAAGACTCTAGCAGGAGCACTCATTCAAGGGTACTACGACTATGCTTGCACCTCATGGTACCAAAGCACCTCAAAGGCGCTAAAAACAAAATTACAAACATCTCAAAACAAACTGGTCAGACTACTGCTTGACCTTACTCCTAGAACCCACCTCACCCCTGCCCACTTTGACAACCTAGGATGGCTTAGAGTAGACGACAGAGTACAGCAACTTGCAATGGGCCTGGTCTACAAGATACACTACACGACCAAGGTACCCATGTACATGTCAAAATACTTCCCAAAGGTCAGTGAATACCACGATCACAACACCAGAGGGAGCTCCACAAATCACGTTAAACCCAGATTCGGCTCAAACAAGGGACTAAACACGTTTCGCAATTATGCCACATCAATGTGGAACGCCCTACCCAAAGCTGTAAAGGAATGTGAATCACTACCCACTTTCAAAAACACTCTCAAAAAACACCTAAGGGAGACTGCAACTCGAAACTGGCCCCTGTAAATGTCCGAACACAACCCCCTCCAATGTACAGTAAATTACCAAGTATGGTCTTGTCAATAATCCAATGTACAGTTTTGTTTGTACAGTTGTACAGTGTCCCCCACCCACCCCTCCTACCCAACCCCCCCCCCCCCACTCCTACCCAACCCCCCCCCCCCCCACCCACACACCCAATTACCTCCAATGTACAGTCCCCCCCCACCCCCACCTACCCAATCCAATGTACAGTTTCTACGTCAAATGTATATACTCTTTTTTTCTGGACTCTTTTTGTATCACAAACAGTACTGTAATTGCAAATCTGGTATGTCATAAATGTATAGATGTAGCAGTACTGTCTATCTGTATGTCATGTATGTCATATATGTTACGATGAATTGAAAATGGGGGACCCTGATGTAAACAAGACGAAAGTCTTTCTCTGGTCTGCATCCCCTTAACAATTGTATGTATTGAGCTGTACTGTACCCATTCTGCAATCTGTTAATAAAGTTTTCAATCAATCAATCAATCAAGTTCAGTTCTGAATCTATGATAACCCCGAGACTAGTGACCTCAGATTTGATCCAAGGGGTTAGTCCTCCTAGGTTCTTTATTAACGTTTCTTTTTTAGTTTTGGGGCCGATAATTAGAATTTCAGTTTTGTTCTCATTTAGTTTCAGGAAGTTCTTACTCATCCATTTATTTATTGCCAGTAAGCAGTCTGTAATGGAGCTGATCGCTGTATCATTTGGTTCAGCAGATATGTACAGTTGTGTATCATCCGCATAGCTATGGAAATCTACATTATGTTCTCTGATGATATCACCCAGCGGTAACATGTAAAGGGAGAAGTGTAAAGGACCTAAGCAACTCCCTTGTGCAACTCCATAGTTGTTGTCGTATATATCAGACATGTGCTCTCCTAGTCTAACATAGAATTTCCTCCCTCTGATGTATGTTTTGAACCAGCTTAGTACATGTTCTGAGAAACCGACAAGGTTTTCAAGACGATCGATTAGAATATCGTGATCGATCTGTATACTTAGTTGTTGTTATGCTTAGTGCATAGAGGATACAGTGTTGTTATCCTTGAGGAATCTCTTATGTAATACAATAGCCTACAGTGTTCGGTTAATAAACTAGCCCCCATCGCATTACATCACATCAAACTATCTCCATCTCGTCTCATGCGCATTGCGCACCAAGCATGCCGGTCAAGCTAAAAATAAAGAAAGAGATATCTGAGTCAGTGGTGTAACTCCTGAAGTGTTGTTGATAGAACTGAGGAGAGAAAAGATAAGATATTCCTTTTTTTAATTCAGTCGTCATAGCAGCACGGGGGAGGGGAGGTACAGGTATGGGCAGGGTGATGGTAGAAGACATAAATATAGACAATGCAACAATAGTACAACTGTGACAGATCTCCTCCCCCCTCCCCATGGATATGTGAAGGATGGGAGATACCTCTGCCACGGAAGGAGTAGAGTCAATTAGGTAGCTGATTAGTACTGATAGAACACACCTGCGCATCATTAGTCCACCCACATCTCACGTGCACACACCCAGTCCCACACACTACATAACCACTAGGTTAGAGAGAAGTAAGTTGAGCGGAGGTGAGGTTGGAGTTGTTGTAGTAAGAGAGAGAGATTCGGAGTTGTGAAGGTGAGAGGTAGTGAGAGGAGAAGTAAAGGCGTAGGTGTTCTTTGTGTACTGGACCCTGGACTGGCTGAGATACCCCCTTGTGTACTGACCCTGGACCGGACGACTACCCTGAATTGTGAACAATCCCTTTTTCTGTCGGCGAGCCTGTTTTGTGTTTTTGACCCTCGGACTGAATCACGACCATTCTTTTGCTTTTCCCCTCTGGATTCTGCCCTGAATTCAATAAATACTTGTATTGATTGATATTGCTCTTGTGTGGACATTCAAATTTGTTTGTATTTGAACCGTGGCGAGCCTGATCACCCCCAGGTTTGTCACAATACAAATAAGCAGTGTAAACAATATAATTACCTCTGAATATAAGCATATGAGCAAGTAGGCAGTGTAATCAAAGGTGCAGGTGAGGGTCTGTGTGCCCTATCAGTTATATTATACATTACAATAAATATGATCGATAACACTTAAAATCTGCATATATACTATGAGTAAGTAAAATACAGTATACAGTATACACAGGTGCAGTATACATGAGGGGGGTTCTCCGGGATAACGGCTAGCTTCAGTGGCTCGGGAGGTAGAGCAGTCATCTGGTAATCCGGAGATTCCTGGTTCAATTCCCGCTCCTCCTGGGCAGCGTGTCGAAGTGTCCTTGAGCAAGACACTTAACCCCTAATTGCTCCTGATGAGCAGGTCGGCACCTTGCATGGTCGCCTCCGCCGTCGGTGTGTGAATGTGTGAGTGAGTGGGTAAAATGTGAGGAACAAATTGTAAAGCGCTTTGGATAAAAGCTGCTATATAAATGCAGCCATTTACCATTTATAATACACTGGATTAAGTTCATCATTTGTGGAAGGAATCGCTGCCTTATCTGCTTTGGCCAAAACCCAAGCTACATGGAAGACCTACAGAGGACTAATCATCTCATTTTAGTAGAACACCAACTGTTAGCTCGTACAAAACGCTATATCAGATCCTCTGACGGAGAAGCATAATCACGGGGGTGATTCTATTTGAGAGAGAGAGGTCCGTCTATCTATCCACCCCCCCCCCCCCCCCCCCAGGTGACTCTCAGCCCCCTTGTTGTTCTAGCGGTTGACCCCATTCAGCTCCCTTGTTGTTCTAAGAGCAGTTGACCCCATTCTGAAGTGGTCTGATTTGAAGTTGACCTGTTCTTTTGTGACCTAGTTTAACAGGGTGGTCTATTACTGGAGAGAAACAGGTGCCCAAGGGGGCTTCTGCATAATGATGAATGCATTATTATGACTAACAACAAGACTATGCAAGTAGTGGCAACGCGATGGAGCTTGTGTGCATGCTGTTTAGGTCACTGCAGTGATGATATTGTGATATGCACTAACAGTACCACTCCCTCTCCCCCTCCTCCCACACTGTGCTATATATAGACCACCACTACTGTTTGACACTGTGATTGTTGTACACGTTGTATATTCTGTATTGTATAGCGTCGGCGACTGGGCGATAAAGACTTGTCCGGCACCGTGGCTACATGAGTAGAGCTCCGGACTCATGATCGGAAGATCACCGGTTCGAGCCCCGGTCAAGGGTGCTGTCGGAAAGTGGTGTTGTTGTTGTCCAGCAGGGGGCGCTCTGTCCTCTGGACTTGTCAGTAACAATGCCCCTGTTACGGTGATAGGGACACCGTACAGCTGCGAGTGCCGTCCTTCGGATGAGACGCTAAACCGAGGTCCTGACAGAAATCGGTCGTTAAAGAACCCAGGACGCCTATCGTAAAGAGTAGGGGCTCCCCGACGTTCCTCATGGCCAAATTCCCAATCAGGTCTGTGACATCAAGGCCACCTAATCACCCCTTCCCTGATATCAATCCCTGTCACCTGAGCCGTTCAGTCATTGTGTAGTGTGATGTGTGCCTGGTGCCAGTGTATGGTAGTCAGTGTGTGGTGCCAGTGTATGGTAGTCATTGTGTAGTGTGATGTGTGCCTGGTGCCAGTGTATGGTAGTCATTGTGTAGTGTGACGTGTGCCTGGTACCAGTGTATGGTAGTCAGTGTGTAGTGTGATGTGTGCCTGGTGCCAGTGTATGGTAGTCATTGTGTAGTGTGATGTGTGCCTGGTGCCAGTGTATGGCAGCCATTGTGTAGTGTGATGTGTGGTGCCAGTGTATGGTAGTCAGTGTGTAGTGTGCCTGGTGCCAGTGTATGGTAGTCAGTGTGTAGTGTGATGTGTGGTGCCAGTGTATGGTAGTC